>NW_005354595.1:126520-133698 GCF_000412655.1 Myotis brandtii
ACACACACCCCCTGCCCCCCCCCCCACACACACACACACAGGACAAGAATTCCTGATCCTTGTTGGGGCAGTCAAAATGAGGAATTCTCACATCTGGGGCAAAACAGATGTCAGACAGCATATGACCCCTCTAATATCAAGTAAACAAACCCAATTGCTCATACATGAATCAGTGCACTTTTGCCAAGCTGTTATTTATGTACTTATTTTCATTTGAGAGACTCTTATTTATCATGGAACGTGTCTTCTTCCCCATAAACTCCACTAACACTCAATTCTCCCTTATCCTGAAGAACTTCCCTCAACCCAGTCTTTCCCCCTAAGCCACCAAACTGCTATGACCTCCTGCCTTCTATGTGACTGTCAATATCTACTTGGTCTAAATTCTGACCTCGACCTCTGCATCTTCCACCCACATCTCTATTTAGATCTATTGGAGTTATGCATATATAATAAAGAAGAGCTTCCCTGCACCATTGTGCTAAGCCTTGACATTTTCGTGGGCTTTCAACCGTAGGGTCCGGGCAACTCTGTCCTGAACTCCTGACTTCAAACTGCATCCCAGTCATCTTGACACCTTTGGCTCCCACTTGCTTCCCAATCTGCTACTGCTCCTCTCCAGGTTACGGCTCTGTCCTCTGCCAGATTCTCATGTTTTCCATCACTTATGTAACTAATTCCCTGTATTATAGTCTTTCAGTTTGAAATACCTACAGTGGTTTTTATTTCCTGACTGGACTGCAACTAATACAGAAATTGACAAAGACTAGGCAAAAAAAACACACACCAAAAAAGCTAGGAATAAAAACAACCACCGCCACCTCACATTTATGAAAGGCTCACTATATACCAGACACTCTCATGGTAGTGTGTTTTTGAAATGAACTCAATGGATTACCATAGCAACCCTGTGATGTAGGTACCTCTGTTATCCCCCTTTTAAGATGAGGAAACTGAGGCTCAGAGAGATAAAATAATTTGCTGTTCCAAAGACTGTAAGTAGTGGAGCTGGGACTCAAATCCAGACAACCTGGCCCCAGAGAGCACTCTCCAAAACACAAAGCCCAGCACAGTGTTTCAAGCAGGGAGGTACTCAACAGGATCAAGTGCAACTAAGAGGTCAGGTACGATAAGGGCTGCAAGGCATCTACTGGATTTAGCAATAAGGAAGTCACGAGGAGCCCAGAACAGGAAAGTCAGAAACCAGACAGCACGAGGCTGGCCAGTAAGCCAGAGGTTAGGAAGGAGAGACAAGAGGAGCAAACCTTTCTCTCAAGAAGTTTGGCTCTGCGTCAGCCTGTGGACTGAGGGGTCCCAGGTTCGATTCCAGTCAAGGGCATGTACCTTGGTTGTGAGTACATCCCCAGTGGGGGGTGTGCAGGAGGCAGCTGGTCGATGTTTCTCTCTCATCGATGTTTCTAACTCTCTATTCCTCTCCCTTCCTCTCTGTAAAGAAATAAATGGGATATATTTTTTAAAAAAAAGAAGTTTGGCTCTGAAGAGGAGTCACAAAATCAGACAGGAGATGCAAGAGAAGCACCGTTTTCTTCACTCTTGCTTCGTTTTAGAAACGAGAGCAACTTGAATGTTTAAATATTGACGAGACTGAGCCAGTTGAGAGGGAGTCTGAAATCGTGAGGCAGGAGAACAACAGAGCAGGGTCTGGTCTCCAAGAGGCCAGAGGGGCGGGCTGTACAGTCCAGGATCCACTGAGAATCTCTTCTACTGCAACAGGGGGCAGAACGCAAGGATGGCTGCAGATTCAGAACATTTTGTATTTTGGTGAAGTTATTTTACTATGGCTTCTATCTTTTCTGAGCTAGAAAACGAGGCCATTAGCAGAAGGAAGGGTGGAGTAGAGGGGTGAAGGGTGTGAGGAGTAGAGAAAAGCTTGAGATAAGCCACAGTGCTGAATGGGGGCCGACTGTGGAAAGACAGGAGTCCCCAGCCAGAGACCCCAAGTGTAGCTGGAATTTGTGGTTTTACATGGGCAGGAATTCTCAAGGTACCTTCAGCCCGAGGTGTAGGCAAAAGACATGAACAAATGGGATGACCCAGATTAGGTGTAAAAGAAGGAAAGCAAAGAAACTGAGTAAAAGACAGGGGCAGGAGCAACTGACCAGATGAGCCATGGACTACAGAGGAGGTAGGTGAACGCAGGAGGTCAGAGAACAGGTGTAGTCAGTTATTACTGACGAAGGAGAGAGTAAGGCAAGAAAAGATAGCATCTGATGGCATTATCTCTGAGCAGGAACAGTTTTGATGTTATAGTACAAGGGTGTGGCCATGGGAGAGGGCAGTTGATTTCAAAAAAAAGCAGTGAAGGTGACTGGAAATAGGGTAAAAAAACATGCACACTAAAATAAAAAAATTTTTAAATCCTGAGAATTTTGGATAGAGTTCCGTGAGGTGAGGGCATGATTTGAGAAGACAGTGAGTTGAAGAGAGAGAGGTCTAAAGATTTTAACAAATAGGAGTGGGAAGAAAAAGGTAGTGGAAGGTCTGCAATGGACATTTGTTGTTTCTGCTTGTCCAATATCCATCGGTCCTATTTCTAATAAAAGCATCTTCACTTTGCTTTTGAGGCCACCTCTTTCCTCCTCAGGCACCAAGAGGACTTCCAAAATATTCGTAATATTCTATAGTTTAACCTGGAGGCTAGGAACATGAGTGTTCATGTTATTATTTTTTAAACCATATAGATACACTAGAGGCCCAGTGCACGAAATTCGTACATGGGGGGGGGTCCCCAGCCTACACCCTTTCCAATCCAGGACCCCTCAGGGGAATGTCCGACTGCCTCTCGCAATCTGGGAACACTGGCTCCTAACCACTCACCTGCCTACCTTATTGCCCCTAACCCCTCTGCCTGCCTGCCTGATCGCCCTTAACTGCTCCCCTACTGGCCTGATTGCCCCTAACTGCTCCCCTGCTGGCCTGATCACCCCTAACTGCCTCTGCCTTACCCCATACCCAGGACCCAAGATTCCCTCCCTCTGGCCGGTCGCAGGCACCCAGGACCTGGGCTGGCTTCGCCCGGGCTGGCCACAGCCGCAGGGGACCATGGGCGGCAGCTTCGCCTGGGCCGCAGCTGCAGGCACCCAGGACCGCAGGTCGGGCAGCTTGTCCTTCTCCTCGGCTGCAGCCACAGGCGCTAGTTCCCGGGTCTTCGGGGTGGGGAGCTTGTCCCTCTCCCGGGCCGCAGCCTGGCTGGTCCCCATTCCTCTCTCACAAGCTCATTTGTGCCTGGTGGTCCCCATTCCTCTCTCCCCAGTGTTGAGTGTCTGAGCCATTACGGCACGATGGTGTGATGACCATTTGCATATTAGATCTTTATTATGTAGGATTTTATTCTTTAGATTAAAGAGATGCATTTTATATACTTTGGATATATATTTCACAGTTCAAACACACATATTAAAACTTCCTTTCTCCACACTCTAAAGATAAGGACCAGTGTCAGGTCTGAGCCATCCAAGTTACAAAGATTGTCTTTGGCGCCTGA
The DNA here is from genome assembly GCF_000412655.1 of Myotis brandtii. Taxonomy (NCBI): domain Eukaryota; kingdom Metazoa; phylum Chordata; class Mammalia; order Chiroptera; family Vespertilionidae; genus Myotis; species Myotis brandtii. The sequence continues at coordinate 130,026 of NW_005354595.1, forward strand.
CCCAATTTAGGTCCATGAGACACCAGCCCAAGCTTTTGCTGGAACTATCAGGAAGAGGTGCTCTCTTTCTGCTGTCGTTGTGCAGCTTGTTTGTACAGCATATCCCTTCCCTAGCCGGAGAATAAAGCTAACACAGAAGAACGCAGAGACAAGAGGAAGGTGGCAGATTCCCGACATCATTTGAATATCTAGTTCCAGCCATCCCTGAAGCCAGATACCTGGGGCTCTTCAACAACACGAGCCAATTTGCCTTTGGTTTATGACCTTTTAACTAAAAAGAAACCTAACCCAGTAGTAGAGTCAAACAAAGGATTCTCAATTCAACAGCCTGTGTGACCCTTTTCAACACATAAGCCAAACCATGCCCTCCTTCTGCTCAAGACCCTGCAATGACTCTCAAAGTAAAGGCTAAAGTTCTCGAGGTGGCCTACCAGGCCCTACACAGTCTGCCCCCATCACACCACACCCTCAACCTATGACTTTCCATTGCTCACTCTGCCCTAGCCACACTGGCCTCTGGGCTAGTCCCTGACACCCCAAAAATGTGCCTTCAGGCCCCTTCTTTGGCTGTTCCTCCCACCTGGACACCCCTCCAGACATCCACTCACAAACTGCCTCACTTCCTTCTCTTCTCTGCTCCAATCTCAAGTTCTCAATAAGGCCTACCCGTATCCCACCCTCACAGCCAGTGATCCTGAACACTCCCCTCCCTGCCCTACTGCTTCTTCCTTCCATAGCATTTATTACATAATACAGTAAATGTACCCAATGAGGGCGAGAGTCTTCAACGGGTTGATTCATCTCAAGTTCCCAGAACAGTGCCTGACTCTTAGCAGGCCTTCAAATATTTGCTGACTGAACAAATAAAAAGGCACGAGCCTCCAAGGAGCAGAATTTGGTTGGTGGAGAGAAAGGACACTAACTTTTATCTCCTGAGCCTGATGTGCGTGGAGTACAGGAGGAAAAGACACCTCCATTTCAAAGACTTCAGGGGAAGCAGTGGCCTAAGGGGGCTGGAAGTAGGTGGAAGAGTTCAGTAAAGAGGCTGAGGATGTGGGTAGGGATGTTAACCACCATTGGGGCTTAAGAGGGATTGATGGTAAATTTGGGGAGGCACATGGGAGTTGGAGACTGAGTCAGGGGAGAAGCAGCCCAGAGCGGTTTGCAGATGAAAGTAAAAAAAAAGAGTGATGGACCAGAGGTTTACTTACATTTTAGTTGGAGAGGAAGGGTGTAGTGGTAGAGGGCCTGGTGAGCTAAGCTGCTTTAAAAGAATTAGTCTTAGCAACTCTTGGTAGAAAGGGTTCCTCCCATTACTCCATGGTTTGAATGATTTTAGATTTTGTGGGTGGAGAGGCCATGGTCTTTCCCTCCTCCCAGTACCCCAGAGGCCATTCAGAACTGTTTGCTGGACCGGGGCACAAGGCATCCCTGTGCATGGCACCATCCTGGGCCCACAGAAAGCAATTCCCCTCACGTAATACAATAATCCCCTGCACTAAAAGCAGCCTGTCAAATCCTCATTCTCCAAGCCCAGAACTGACTCTGAAGCAGGCATCTAGGATCACAAACGTAATATCCCAAAAGCCAAGAAAACAGGCTTCTTTTTTTTCTTGTTTATTTATCCTCACCCAAGGATATTTTTTCATTGATTTTTAGAGAGAGTAGAAGGGAGGTAGAGAGACAGAGAGAGAAAGATCGATGTGAGAAAGACACATCCATTGGTTGTCTCCTGCATGCACCCTGACCAGGGCCGGGGATTGAGCCTGCAACCCAGGTACGTGCCCTTGACCAGAATGGAACCCAGGACCCTTCAGTCTGCAGGCCAACGTTCTATCCCACTGAGCCAAACCGGCTAGGGCAGAACAGACTTCTTTTTAAAGACAAACCGGCGCATTCAATGTTCCTACCTGCCCTGCATGCTGCCCAGGCAAGAAAAAGCAGGGCAAAGGGAAGCCTTCCTTCCACTGGTCCTGATTCACCTTTGATGCCTGTCAGCTTCTCTCTACAGAAATTTCTCCAGAGTTATGAAAACATATATGCACATGCCAAGATTCAAGGAAAAGGTTACTCCTAGAGAAACAAATTATATTGCTTAGCCTCTAGGGAAAAGTGAGTTACTATAAATCAGACCCTTGGGAATGATGTCATTTTGGTGTTCCTTACAGCTCTAAGGAGACTTATTAAATATTCAATAATTATCCCTGGCCAGTGTTCTCAGTGGTCAGAGGGTCGGCCCATGCACCGAAGGTCTCGGGTTCAATTCCTGGTAAAAGGCACGTGCCTAGGTTGCAGGTTTGATCCCTGGCCCAATTGATGTGTTCTCTCTCTCTCTCTCTCTCTCTCTCTCCCCCGCCCCCTCCCCTTTCTACTCTCCCTAAAAAAAAAAAATCAATGGAGCCTGGCTAGTGTGGCTCAGTTGGTTGAGCATCATCCCATGCACTAAGATGTCCCCAGTTCGATTCCTAGTCAGGGCACATGCCTGGGTGGTGGCTCAATCCCCAGGGGGGGCATGCAGGAGGCAGTCAACTGATGCTTCTCTCTCATAGATGTTTCTCTCTCTCTCTCTCTCTCTCTCCCTTCCTCTCTCTCTAAAAATCAATAAGAACATTTTTTTAAGAATCAATGGTTCCCTAATTTCACTTAGTAGTAGAACAAGAAGGAATTCATTTCATATTTTACTAGGATGAGGAAATCCTGATCACAAGTGTTGAGAACAATTCTAATTTCTGCAACTAGTAACAAATGTCAACAGCAGCACTAGTACAATCGCGGCTCAAGCCCTGGTCACAGCTGACCTGGCGATGGGGGAGGGGGATGCGGCCCCTTCCCCGCCACTGGACTCTGCTGTCTCTCAAAGCAGCAGGAGGGTTACGCTGCTCGGAGAAAATCAGGAGCCTCTCTCTGCACAAAGAAGGTCAAAGGGCGAGCTTTCTTTCCATCGACCACAAAACCAGTGTCTGCCAAACCTAAATAGTGTGGGAGGCCGTCAGAGGTGAAGGGAGCCCAGACAGAAAACCACAGCTGAGTCTCCCCCGGCCGCTGGGGTCTGAGTCAGGTGACTTCTCAGGGCACACAACAAACCTAAACAAAGATCCCGCCCCACATGACAGACGGGGGAAGATGACTGGCAGTGAGACCGACGCTGCCCAGACCTGCTGCAGAAAACCATTAACTCGTACTTCTTGGCAGCTCCAGCCAACTGGAGGGACCTACAAGTTACTTTGCAGCGCAGCCTTCGGGGATGCGCCAGGAGGAACTTGGGACCCCACCCCAGGGCACAGGCGCCGAGCACTGCCCGCAAGCCTTCGGCCCCAACCCGCAGGCGGGACCCCTCCCACCAGCTCTCTACCACCAGCGCTCCAGACCCGTCACAGCCTGGCAAGCCCGTCCCCTCCGGCCGCTTCCCCCGCGGCTGCGACCCCACGGGGGCGGCAGAGAGGAAACGCTTTTTCCAAAGGAAAGGCTCTGGGGGCAAAGGTACGGCTGTGCCCCCCACCACCACCACCACCCCCCGGGAAGGGGCGCCAGGGTGGGCGCGGCCCGGTGCCCAAGGGAGCTGGGAATCCATCATCCCCTTCGGGAGAGACACGACCCTCCCGATCCCCAGCTAAGCGCGCCCCACCTTGTCGCCGAAGCTGCGGGCCATCAGCAGGTCCGGGCTGGGCGTGCT
>NW_005354595.1:134346-142192 GCF_000412655.1 Myotis brandtii
GCCCCGCCCGCCGCCCCGCAGGAAGTGCGCCCTGAGCCCTCGGCCTGGGTCCTCGTAGTGTCCAACCTCGCCTCCTAGAGAGCGGCCCTGTGGAGGCTGCGCGCTGTGCCCAGCGCAGATGTTTAACGGAAATCGGAGGTGGAGAAAGACGTTGGAGGAGCCTGTTCCATTCCACCCGCGTTTACTGGTGCGCCCACGGGCAGCCACGCTTGGAGATGGGGGCTTTGGAGCACGCACCTGGGTCGGGATCTTCTGGCCCTTAAAATAACCCAAAATGGAAGGAATTGTGAGCCATAATAGGAGTGGCATAAAGGACTATTATTAGGCTCAAAGGAGAGAACAATTCAAGGAGATGACCTGGGGTTTCTTCAAATGCACGCTGAGACCCCCGTGCCATCTTGCTTCTGCAGCTAAGCTGCGTTTATGTAAGGTTAAACCCCATGAGCGAACATCAGTAAGTAAAGAGAGGGAGTGCTACCAATGATACGACTTCAAACTCACACCTGGACTGAACTGAAGCTTTTTGAAAGAACAGTGAGATTTAAGCTCTTTTTCATGCTTTTGTGCTTCCTTTCAGGCCTTTGGCTGAGCTGGATTCTCAGCTTTCTTTGTGAGCAGAGTGGAGCTAGGGAGTCATTGCTTCAGCCACGTGGGGTGGAAGTTCACTTCCTTCTCCCACCTTACCTGTCTCTGCAGCGTTTGCTCTTAGGCCAAATCAGTAGAGGCTATCAGTCCAGGCAAGAACAAATCAATACTAACAATGTAACAGGTAGGGTGGCTTATTGTGAGGGAACACATTTTTCCCTATCTGTTCCCAAACTTTGGGTTTGTCCCGTTTCACCACAAATCTTGAAGCTGGGATTCACTGTGGTCTACACCACACTTTAACCTAGAAACAAGTGATGTTTCGGCAGGAGGAGAATGCAGAAAGTTGAAACTGACCCAAAATATCACTCAGAGACTCAATGAGCTTCAAAGATCTTCCTTATTCTCCCCAGCGTGATTCATTGGGCCTTTGTCCTCAGTTATCATCTTTTGTCTCCTCCGCATATGTCTGCCTTGTGGGGAGACTAGGGCTCAGAGGGCACTGGGAACAATTTTAAGTGCTGCATCTACCTTACAGGATGCCAATGTCTGGTCCTCTTGGAACTGGGTAAGATTAACACTTTTATATTCAACAGCTGCTTGACAACTGCTACAGACCCTATTCGTGGTTCTTCTGATTGGCGTTAAAATAAACAGCATGAATATAACTGGAAATGAGTGTTCTGTAGAAGTATAGCATAGAGATTTCTTATTGAATGGCGGTATTTATTTTAGCAACCAGGCTGCCGTACCATAATGGAGATTTTATTAAGACTCCACACAGCTTTCTCTTCAAGGACACCAAGGAAGAGTTAAATGTGATTGACACTGGAAGTCCTACTTGGTCACCACAAGTGGGTGACCCTGAGCAAGTTGCCTAACATTAATGAACCTGTTTTCTAACCTAAAGGGAGGAGCACAGGGAGCAAGGTAGTGCTGTGGGAATGAAATCGTATTCCTAGCAAAATACTGGTTGTGGCATAGACGCTCCCTTCCTTTCCCCCTCTGTCAAGTTTCCTCGGCTACTCTTATGAAGTGATAATCCCAACATCTTCATAATTAAACATGCTGCACTCCAAACTCCTCTATTTGCTCAGTTTGAGTCAGAGTACCAATTTGTATGCTCCCATCCCGCCAAAAAACCCCAAAACAAAACAAAAACATAAAACCAGAGTTCCTGAAAGGCTGGATTCAAAATTGAAACAGTTTATTTATTTATTTTTCAATTTCCTGGTTGGTCAGCGGCATCTGGCCACAATGATCCAGTGGGTAGTCATCAAAACTAAAGAAAGTGAACTTCGGTGGAAAACATTTTGGTAAAAGTTTCCACCATTCATTTTTAGCCCAGGACTGCCTATTCATATTCACCATTTCCTGTTGTATTGCAGTGTTCCTTGTGGTGGAAAACTGATAGTGAAATAACGTTAAGTGTCCCAAAGTAGGTGACTATGTTTTTACGAAAGGTTTTCAAAGCAACATGGTGCTAAGGAGGAAACGTGAAGTTTTTATGAGATTTTATTTTATTTCTTATTGATTGGTTTTGAGAGACAGAGAGGGAGAGAGAAAAACATCGATGTGTTGCTCCTCCCATTTATGCCTTCATTGGTTGATTCTTTCAGGCCTTGACCAGGATCGACCCCACAACCTTGGTGCATCTGGACGACACCAACTAACTGAGCTACTTGGCCAGGGCCTGAAAATCTTATGTCAGAACAGAAAATTATTGCGTTTGGTGGAATTTGTGGAGGGCTGAGCTCTGAGGAAGAACAAACTAGATATGTGTGTGTGGGGGGGGGGGCACAGGGAAGATGCCACCAGAACCCAAGAACTGAGCCTGGGGCCTTCCCGCATCCATAGGGAATCTTAGGCATGTAGGCTTGTGCCTTGCAGGGGCCAGGGCCCTGGGCCCCAAAACTGGTAAGTTTGCCAAGCTGGAATCCTGTAAATCTCACTAGCAAGTCTGTGAGAACTTTACATGAGCACCCAGACCTCAGAAACAAAGCAGAGCCACAACAGAGCATTCTCTTTCTCTCCCCTGGTACAGCATGTGCTTAGGCTGTATTCATGTTTGTGTTAGCTGCTCACCCTCTTCTGGTTTTTAATACAATCATGGCTTTATTCTACATGGTATCCCAAACCCTGCCTCAAAATAACACCAGCACTTCTGAAGTGGACGGCTGAGGAGGACAAAGGAGGTTTTTAAAGAGCATTCAGAGTGACATGGACAAAGCCACAGAGGGCTGTCTCAAACAAGAGGGACAACTGAGAAGGCGCTGTCGCCAACAGAGGCAAAATTGTGTGGATGATTTAATTCAGCCAATGGCATCCCAGGAAAAAGCAAAAGCCAGCAGGTCCACTTGAGGTTAGGATCTGAAGAGTTTTGCAAACAAGAAATTGGACCTTGCCCCAGAACCAGCAGAGATGCTTGAGGGTAAATGATAGGACATTTATCTTTCTATATTGAAGTGCCTGGCCCCCAAAAACATGGAGACCCTTTGCAGTGGGTAATGCAGCACAGATCATGGGATTGGTGCCCAAGGACCACCTACCTGTGAGTTTGTTCACGTGCCAACTTCTAGAACCCACCTAAGAGATTCTGATTCTGGGGTGGGGCTGAAATCTAAGTCTTTTATTAACAACTGATGCTCATGTTGATGCTGGTCTATAGACTGTACTTTGACAGACACTGTTCTTAGAGCTCCACCCATTTCTCTAAACCAGAAATTGACATTCCAAACCTCCTTTTGTATATAGTATTTTAAGTGCTCGCTTTGGAGAAATTTCCTGTTTCCTGAAAAGTGCTTAAAACACAAATTTCTCTTACAAAATGCTATTGCAGCGAACTTTATCCTATGCTTTTATGGTTATTTTTATTGAGGACCTACCAGGTGCTTCAAGTACAGAGGGGCTCAGATGAACTAAATTATCTGTTGACATTCATTTTTTAGTGCTGGCTATGAAGTGCCTCACGATGGAGTGAATATTTTCCAGAGCTCCAGAAACTTCTTTTGGCTGGCCTGTGGGCTCCTAGTAACAAGGGCCTCCTCTGGCCCTAGAAATGCAATTCACCACCATCACAAGGGACACCTGCTACTTGGCTTTCTTCACAAGCAGGCTCTGGAGTGTGGGAGTGTGCATGTATCCTTTTGTGGTGGCCACCCAGCAGGGGCTGGGCTGGAGAAGATACTGAGCTGACAAGCCCTGGCACGGAATCTTATTCACCGTGAATTTTTGGATAAGATAGAAACACCTATTTACTGGCTATGTGCTCCATGAAAGTGTGTGGGTCCATTACTAGGAATGATCCTTAAAAGGCATCTAGAAGAGGAACATTCAGATATCATATGACCCAGCAGTTTCATTCCCAGACCACAACAGAAATGCATGTGTATCTTCATCAAAAGATGGATTCAAGAATCTCCACATTGGCGCTATTTATAAGTTTACATAATCAGGCATCTAGTGCATGATCCTAACTTCATAAATGAGGAAGCTGAGGCCCAGAGATATTAAGTAACTTCTTCAAGGCCAACCAGCTAGCAGCTGTGGGCAAACTATGGCCCGCGGGCGGGATCTGGCCCGTTTGAAATGAATAAAACTAAAAAAAAAAAAAAAAGACCGTACCCTTTTATGTAATGATGTTTACTTTGAATTTATATTAGTTCACACAAACACTCCATCCATGCTTTTGTTCCGGCCCTCCGGTCCAGTTTAAGAACCCATTGTGGCCCTCTAGTCAAAAAGTTTGCCCACCCCTGAGCTAGTGCTATTGCCAGTGCACCCTTCTAAGTGGATGCATTGTGTCCACATGTGGGTTTGGGGAATACTAGTTTAGGTAAAGCCAAAAGGTAAAGGAGTGAAGAAAGAAAGAGGCTCAGCTGGAGTGGTTCAGTTGGTTGAGTGTCGCCCTGTACAACAGTTGGGGTGCATAAGGAAGGCAACCGATCTATGTTTCTATCTCACATCAGTGTTTCTCTCTCCATTCCTCTCTCTAAGCATGTCCTCGGGTGAGGATTTAAAATTAAAAAAGGGAGTGCTCAGTAACTTTTATTTGCCTACCAGTCATCTGCCCCTTTTCACTGTTGTCCTGTCTCTTCCTCTCTCTCCCTACAAATGCAGTTTTGTGAGGTTCTGATGCCTGGTGCTGCTACAGCCATCTTGTGGCCAAGAGTGGAGACATACCCGATACCCTGAGGATAGCAGAGTGGATAAGAGCCTGTGTTCTGAGGGCACCAGTGAGCCACTGCACCTAACCCCAGACATCTTAAGTAAACCATAAACACCACTATGGTCTCAGACAGTTTAATTGGGTTCCCTGTAACACATAGTTGAATTCATCCTTAGAGATTCAGGAGACAAGGAATGCAAGCAGGCAGGAGAGAAGCGAAGAAGCGAGTTTCCCTTTGTGGGTCGTGGTGTTCTGATCAGCAGAACCATCCTCCTATCACATGCATTCTCGAAAGGGGAAATAGACTCTTGGGGTGGGGGTGGGGCAAAAAACTCTTAGATATTACAAGGGCTTGTGGCCCTCCAAAGTTACCTGCCAAAATCTTATGTCTTAATATTTACTTTTTCTCATTAGGGAAAATTTAAACCTAATAAACTTTTCCCCAGTGGAGACAGTGATAAGGAAAAAAAAAATTGAGAAACACTGCTCTCTAAGATGTGGAAAAAGCTATAAGAGGAACAGAGCTCCTGCCTCTGAATTCCACCCGCTCTTCCCACACCTTTGCCCCACTGTGGTAGCTCCAGCCAAGCCTGCTCTGCCAGCCCCTCCTGCGCTTTGTAAACCAGGTGACTTGTACAGGCCCACAGGCTCATCCTAGTCACACAGAGGGAGTGAGACTGCAGGCACAAGGGCCTTGTCCTTCTGTATAACCTGTGGGCAGAGTAGCAAGATGGTGCTGGGGCCACAGCAAGAGAAGTATACTCAGTACCCAGGTTATATAGATCCAGGCGAGGTGACTTGCTAATGGTAAGGCTTCCCTCACACTGCCAGCTACATGAGGTAATTAATTATGCTGAAGCTTCAGGATTCTCTGATTGGTTTTCTGTGCCCCAGCTCAGGCCTCTTACGATATGACAGGCAGCACACCATCACCACCACTCGTGAAGAAAATGGGAGATTCAGGAAGCTGCGCTCGCTACAACCCATTGATCTGATTCTCTCTGCTTGTGAGAATAGTAGCCTTTGGGCATAGGCCAAAACCCCCAGAAACTTCTAGAAGTTTTATCTGTTGGAAAGCTCATTTTCTACAAAATCAAACTCAGTCCTCTACAAGACTTCTTAAATCATGCTGCCCTACACTAGAATGAAGGTTCATTCAGTTCCAAATTTCTAGTGCTTATAGTGTCTCTTGGCTCCTCCAGGTTTGACCTTATAAGGTTGTTAGTCTCATTCAACTGTTTCTTGTCATCAAGTCAAGGCAGACCCACGTTCTTCCTAGGAGAAGCCACACATCTAGTCCCTTGGAGTGGGATCTTAGGAAGTGATTGATGGTACAAGCAAAGTAATTTAACACTGAATGAGAGCAGAGTTCTAGGTTCACCTCGACCCCTGGATTTCTGTACAGCCTCAGAATTAAGGTCTGCTCTGTTGACTTGGTTCCATCCATTAGCCCAATACTACCTAGAACCCTGCGTAGTGTTGATACACAGGTACATGGCCAGTACTGTCTGGGGATCAGGAAACTGAAGAGGACACCAGAAACTAAAGCATGTCACTGCTCTCTTTACAAAATGGAACATATGCTACAAAATCATAATTTATGTAATTACTAATAAAAGAGAATAGTATCTCTTTAAAGCTACTCTCATCTGGACAGCTCCTGTATTTTTTTTTCTTAAATATATTTTATTGATTTCTTACAGAGAGGAAGGGAGAAGGATAGAAAGTTAGAAACATCGATAAGAGAGGAACATCGATCAGCTGCCTCCTGCACATCTCCCACTGGGGATGCGCCCGCAACCAAGGTACATGCCCCTGACTGGAATCGAACCTGGGACCCTTGAGTCCGCAGGCCGACACTCTATCCACTGAGCCAAACCGGTCAGGGCAACTCCTGTATTTTTATTAGAATAGAGATATTGCTGCTGATGGCGTCCCATCACATGGATAAGAGAAGCTACACACTGTCCACTCCTTCCAAATGAGACCCAGGGGGCCTTCGGCTAGTCGGGCAGTAAAAGGCAGTAGAAAGAATATCTCTCACCTACCAGTACGGCTTCAGGTGGTACAGAAATCAAGGGACAGTGCAGTTGGCCAGGTAGCTCATTTGGTTAGAGTGTTGTCCTAATATGCCAAGGTTTCAGGTTCGATTCCTGGTCAGGGCACATACAAGAATCGACCAATGAATGCATAGATAAGTAGAACAAATTGAGGTTTCTCTCTCTCCCTTCCTCTCTCTCTCTCTCTAAAATCAATAATAAACACACAAATAGAGATTGTGCAGAGTTGAGTGGGGAGCCAAGATTTAAAAATAAAAAATAAAAAAAACAGGGTAAGGGATCTGAATTGGTCACTAAAGCAAGGGGAGGGTGGTCAAAGCAAGTGTCAATGGTGAAGAAAAGAGCCAGGGTTCAAGAACCAGGACAACATGTCCAGCAAAGAAGCCTCTGATGATCCTGAGCAGTGTCTTGAGGCAGGGGAGGACCGGGGATGCCACTGTGAACCAGTGTGCTTGCTGGGGTGGATGCGTGGAATGGTCAGGATGGTCAGAATCTGCTGTTCGGGAAGGCTTCTCTGAGCTCGCTGGGGGAATTTGGACAGGGGAAATGACTTTTCAGAATTGCTCTCTGACCCATCTACATAATTTGTTCAAAGTAAGCAACTCATTGTCAGAAGGCAGGATGCTTTCTTGGCCTAGATATGCTCCCTCAGGAAGAATGCGGCCAGCAAAAGGATCTTCCTCTCCCTCTTAATTTAAACTTTTTATTTTAGAATACTTTTAGATTTACTGAAAAGTTGCAAAGATAGTACAGTGTCCTCATATGCTCCTCACCCAGAGTTAAGGTACATTTGTCACAACTAAGGAGCAACACTGGGACATTACTATTAACATCCACACTATATAATGCAGCAGTAAAAAAGGAATTAGAGCTTCATGTATCAGGAGGTCTATGATAAATTAAAAAGGCAAGTGCAAAAAAAAAAGATTAAAAAATAAATAAGCTGTAACCGGTTTGGCTCAGTGGATAGAGCGTTGGCTTGCGGACTGAAAGGTCCCAGGTTTGATTCTGGTCAATGGCATGTACCTTGGTT
>NW_005354595.1:142281-170388 GCF_000412655.1 Myotis brandtii
CTAGCCCTTTTTCCTCTATGTAAAAAATCAATAAAATATATTTAAAAAAATATCCTCTGATGAGGATTAAAATAAATAAATAAATAAAATAAAATAAAAAATAAAAAGGCAAGTGCTGAAGTAATATGTATACTGGGATTACTGTATATGACTGAAGGTATATGTGTATGTGTTTACATGAGAATAGAAAACACATAATAGGATATGGACCAAGCTGTTAAGGGTTTTAACTTGGGGTGAGGGGGCAGCAGGGCAGGCAGGGATCAGATTACCATTTTCTTTCTACAACTTCATAATATTTACTTTCACACATTACAATGAGCATTTATTTCTTTTGTAATTTGAACACTCTACTAAGAAAAAAATTTTAAATCAAAACATGAAACATCTGAGTTAAACATTTACAATGCCCCCTACTTCTTTTACAAAGCTAAGCAGTATTATTTGTGTCAGCTGACCTCCTGCTTGCCTTTCTCCACTCCTAAATTGATATAACTATAAAAGGAACAGTAAGAAATCCCCTTTACACCCCAATTAAAAGTGCATAGCATTTAATAGAAACTCTTATGACAGGCATGGCTTTCTATTTCAAATTAAACGTATCCGATACTCAACAGCAGCAAGGACACCTCCAGGCTCAGTCCTAGGCTCCCACCTATAACCATGTCGCAACCCTCTCTTCCACCATACAGACATGTTCCTCTGTGTCCTACCTCACCTTCATCAGATGTGAGAGGTGTTGACAAGCAAGGTTGAATTCATGTCATACAATTTGAGGTGTACTACAGAAGTATTTTCCATTTTTAAAAAACTTCAATTTTACTTATTCAAATTTTTCCTGCTTCAGAATTATGTCTCTTTGCTGTTAACTTTATACATAATGTGTATTTTTAACTGGAGCTGGTATGTCCTCAGCATCTTTATTTTGAAGAAGATCTTAAAAGGTTTCTTAATATTCTAACTACATTCTGAATATAAAATACAACATAGCATATGATGAGCCATCTGGATGACCACTATTTAATCGACTAATGAAATAGGTGTCAGTGCCCACATTTATATTTAAGATTTAAAAAAAATACCCAAATCTTTCGACTTTAATTTTCTTATGCTGCTGATGAAAGCACAGCAACAGGCTTAGCACAGGTAAACGTACACCTAGTCAGGCCCATCTGAGCATCTGTGGGACCTGCGGCAAGACTACAGATGCAGGCTCACATTCCGTCTGTCTAAATACTTGAAAGTTCTAAATCAAGCTGCAAATGTGTGTAAAGCTATGGCTTCGAAATGACTGAAAGTTGGCTAAATATCAAAGACAACTTACTCTATTATTTTTCATGTCTAGGTGGTCTGTTAATATTTGATATGAGTAATAAAATCAATACATAAACAGTTTATAAAATATCTCTCTATTGTTTTTACAGGAGCAAAATAATATTTACATTATTATCCTATAAAATAAAAGCCTAATATGCTAAGTGTCCAGTTGTCCGGTCGCCCATTCAACCAATCAAAGCATAATATACTAATGATATGCTAAGGCCACTCAACCACTCCCTATGACATGCATTGACCCCACTGGTGCACGAATTTGTGCATGGGCCTCTAGTAAGATTATAAGATGTATCACATAAATTGTGTTCCATGAACAGTGTTAAAAGATAAATTGAGGCATATTAAAATTTTTAAGTTTATTTAAGCAGAAATCAATTCCAATTGGACAGCACCAAAGGGGAAAAGGTTAGGGGAGCTCCACAGACAGGAACTGGGGAGACACTTCAGAGAGAAATGGTAATTATTGATTGGGCATAGCTTAAAGCCTAGTTGGCTGTTTGTAATTGGTTGTCCTTAGGCTTCAATTCTGTAACCTAAAGATATTTGCATGTTTAGATTTTGGTTCACTTATGCAGGCTGCTACAGCATTAGAACCCGCTCAGTCTAATGGTCTCTTTGCATAATCAATTTAACAATAGTAATGTCCAATTGGACACACTTCCTTAAGTGGTTATACTTTTTAAATGGTTTTTTATTAATTTCAATTTAGATAAAACATGTCCTCTGTTAAGGAAGCAATTGAAATTGCCAATTACTAAAGTAATACTTAGATTCAAAACTGAATCACAAATTTTTTAAAAAATATATTTTATTGATTTTTTACAGAGAGGAAGGGAGAGAGATAGAGAGTTAGAAACATCGATGAGAGAGAAACATCGATCAGCTGCCTCCTGCACATCTCCTACTGGGGATGTGCCCGCAACCCAGGTACATGCCCTTGACCGGAATCGAACCTGGGACCTTTCAGTCGCAGGCCAACGCTCTATCCACTGAGCCAAACCGGTTTCGGCACAAATTTTATATATCATATTACAACATTGAGCCCTAGCCAGTTTGGCTCAGTGGATAGAGCATCAGCCTAGAACTGAAGGAACCGAGTCAGGTCAAGGGCACATACCTACATTGCAGGCTTGATCTCCAGCCCTGGTCGGGGCAGGTGCAGGGGGGCAACCAACTGATGTGTCTCTCCCACATCAACACTTCTCTCTCTGTGTTGCTTCCCCTCTCTTCCACTCTCTCTAAAAATCAAGGGAAAAATATCCTCGGGTGATTAACAACAACAAAACCACATTGAAATGGTGATGCATATGATAAATCATTATCTCAGAATATTCGTTTATATTTTAACTGTATCCTAAACTATCACTTAGAATGCAATCTTTACCATCCCTTCAAGTAGTATCTAGAGCAATGGTTCTCAACCTTCCTAATGCCGCAACCCTTTAATACAGTTCCTCATGTTGTGGTGACCCCCAATTTCATTGTTACAAGTTGAACATAATTAAAGCATAGTGATTAATCACAAAAACAATATGTAATTATATATGTGTTTTCCAATGGTCTTAGGGGTCGCGACCCACAGGTTGAGAACCTCTGATCTAGAGTCATACAGCAAATAATCTGTCATGCTTCACTCATGTGTTAAGAAACAACAGACCCCAAATGGAATCACTTTTGCTAAGCCCACATCACAGAAGCAAAACTTAGTTCCTAACTTAATTTCAGCTTCAACATTCCCTAGGAATACAATCTTAATCGGTCAGTCTGAAATGTCCTGTTCAGCACCCGTGAGGTATCCACCTAATGGACCCTTTTTGTCCCCCAAAGGAAGGTGACCTTGCCTGAAATAATCCTTTTCTTCCTTGTCCTACCCCCCTCTCTGCCTTTAAAAACCTTTCCTTTCCTGCAGCTTTTTGGCACTCCTATTTACTAAATAGGATGCTGCCTGATTCATGAATTGTTGAACAAAGTCAATTTAATCTGTACATTTACTCAACTGAATTTTTGTTGTTTAATACTGTTATGCCCAGATTTCAGGATCCCCAAGAACCCACATCAGGGAGCCAGCCAGTCCGATGCAATAGCATAAGAGTCTTTATTCGAGCTAGCTCGGGTCCCCCACCTTGCCGACGCAGCGCCTTACCCTGGGGCAAGATGGAGGGCCTAGCCCTTACCCTGGGGCAAGATGGAGGGCCTAGCCCTTACCCTGGGGCAAGATGGAGGGCCTAGCCCTTACCCTGGGGCAAGATGGAGGGCCTAGCCCTTACCCTGGGGCAAGATGGAGGGCCTAGCCCTTACCCTGGGGCAAGATGGAGGGCCTAGCCCTTACCCTGGGGCAAGATGGAGGGCGTAGCCCTTACCCTGGGGCAAGATGGAGGGCCTAGCCCTTACCCTGGGGCAAGATGGAGGGCCTAGCCCTTACCCTGGGGCAAGATGGAGGGCGTAGCCCTCGCCCTTTCAAATACATGGTACATATAAACCAACATACAAAGGAATATAAGAATATCAATTCCTTAACATTGCAGAAATGTTCCTCAGCCGAAAGCACAACTGTTGTGAATACTGTAATAATTCATGAGCAACTCCAGAATCACAAATGATAGGGGGGAAAAAGCCAAAAAATGGACATTCAGCACTAACCAGAAACAATTATTGTTTTGTAAGAATTTATTAAATTCATCTAATCTCAGAGGAAGTATTTGGAAGTTAATAATTTGTTTTTTTTCTCACCTATTCCCTGCACCAAAAAAGCTGTGAGCTGTGTCCATTTCTGACCTTGTGAAATCATAGAAAAAAATATATATTGGTCTTTGCACCATTCCCCCTACCCCCCATTCCTGGCACAGAGCTCCTGAAACCCTTATAAATTCCTAAGTGATAAATAGGAGCATTCTTTTGTTCTAGTATTTGATCTTTGACATTTGAACTTTTAAACTTTTCTGTAACTCTCCAATCCTGTGTTAGGCACGATACAGACTATCATTAGTGCAGTATATGTTGATGTGCATGGATTCCAGTCCAGTAAGGCCTCCTCAAAGAAAATCTCTATGTGCCCAGACTGCTTGATGCCCCTCTTGATGACCACCTGAAATTCATCATCTTAATGATCCATATGGCTGAACTCATCATAATGAACTAATCAAATAGCTAAGACTGCAGGGCTCCTTTCTCTCTTGTGCTACAGTTACGTTATAAAAATGAATACTTTTTCTTTCTTCTGTGGAACACTTCTGGGTTTCCTCTAGCTGTGTTTACAGTTTGCAAACTCTAAGACGCATGAATAAATCTTTGTCATTTATTTGTAGCCAAAGCCTCCAGATTCTTTTTTATTATGTTCGACAGGAGGCACCCCTTTACCTCCCTCCACGGGGAAAGAGGCAGAGTGACTTAATGCTTTGCTATCTGTGCCACAGACTGGGCTTGTGAACTGTGGATAAGACCTGACTCGACACTGGGCCTCAATCTACACCTGCTGGCAAGTGATTAGGTCAGGAGGGCAGAGCTCTTATAAATGTGATTAGTGCCCTTACAAAAGAGACAGCCATCTATGAACCAGGAAGTGCATCCTCACCATCATGCTGGCACTTTGATCTTGGACTTCCCAGCCTCCAGAACTGTGACAAATAAAATTCTGTTGCATATATGATGCCCAGTCTATGGTATTCTGTTATAGACTAAAACAGTCCCGAAGGATCCCACCTCCTGTTATTCGCAGCTTTGTAGTCCCCTTCCACACTGTATCAAGGTCGGTCTGTGTGATCAACAGTATATGGCAGAAGCGATGGGTATGTCACTTCCACACTCGGGTTATAAAAGACACTGTGACTTCTATCTTGGTCACTCTCTTTAATTCTTATATTACTTGCTCTGGCTGTGAGTTGCCACATCATGAGCAACCCTATGGGAAGGCCTGTGTGATGAGGGATTGAAACCTCCTGCCATTAGCCACGTGAGTGAGTTTTACAAGGTTTCTATCCAGCCCAGCTTTCAGATGACCTTATAGCTCCAGGTGGCATCTTGACTGCAATCTCAGAAAAGATCCCAAGCTAAAGATCCCACTGCCTAGATTCCAGTCCCTCAGAAACGGTAAGAAAATATGTATCTGTTGTTTTAAACCAAGAACTTTTGGAATAATTTGTTACAAGCAATAGGTAACTAATTCTGTAATTTACTCAAATTTCTACACACTTAATTTTAAAAAATTGATTTTTAGATAGAGAGGAAGGGAAAGAGAGAGAAACATCTTTTGGTTGCCTCCTGTAGGTGCCCCAACTGGGGACCAAACCCACAACCTGGGTATGTGCCCTGACCAGGATTCAAACCCACAACCTTTTGGTGTAGAGGGATGCGCCAACCAACTGAGCCACCGGGCCAGGGCTCTGCACACTTGATTTTAAAGGCTGTCTAGCCTAATGCAATTCCTATAAATATTTTATCACAGAATAGCAATAGAGGATTAGGGTGGCTTCATTGGAAAGTGAGGACTATTATCAACTCCACTTTGATATTGAAAGTCTATAATAAACATAATGGCTCAGGATGAAGTAATTCACACACTGCCATCTCAAGTTTCCTTATCATTTGACAGAGCCATAGGACTATAACATGCATTCCTTTTATCCTGGACTTTCCCCTAGTACAGTGGTCGGCAAACTGCGGCTCTTTGGCCCCTTGAGTGTGGCTCTTCGACAAAATACCGACTTCTGCTCACGGGCCACGAAGTTTCAATTACACTGTACATGCGCGCCCACATGTGGTATTTTGTGGAAGAGCCACATTCAAGGGGCCAAAGAGCCGCATGTGGCTCGCGAGCAGCAGTTTGCCTACCACTGCCCTACTAGATATGGAGGTGCTAAGACCTATTGACCAAGTACCAAGATATCCAGTAAAACACAGATCTTTCATAGTTGCTGCCATCACCACCATCTATCCCCAGAACTCTTTCCATTTTGTAAAACTGAAACTTTATACCCATTAAAGAATTCTCCATTTTTCTCTTCCCCCCAACCCCTGGCAACCACCAATCTGATTTCTGTCCCTATGATTTTGACAACTCTAAGTACTTCCTGTGAATGGAATCATGCAATAAATAGAGTTCCTGGACCCAATTCCAAAGCATCAGATTCCACAGGTTAAGGGGTCAATCCTATAAGACTGCCATTCCCCGACACACACACTTCAGACGGCGGACACAAGCCCAGGTTACCTGTGCTTCTGACTGACTGGCTACAGATTGGAGGTTCCAAAGACCCCTCCTTGGGTTCAATTAATCTGTTTACTCACTAGATTACTGATTTATTACAAAGGATATTAAAGGATATGAATCAGCAGCCAGATGAAGATATACATAGGGCAAGGTCCCAAACAAATGAGCTTCTGTCCTCATGGAACTTGGAGCCCGCACCCGGGCACATAGAAACCTTCTGGCTCCCCAACTTGGAAGCTCTCCCAACACCCTCTTTAGGTTTTTATAAAGGCTTCATTACATAAGCACAATTGATTAAATCATTGGCAGTTGGTGGCTGAATTCAATCTCCAGCCCCTTTCCCCAGCCCAGGAAGTCTGGAGTGGGACTGAATGCTCCCAACCTGTAATCACTTGGTTGGCTCCCCTGGCAACCAGTCCCCACCTGTAGGTGCTTTCCAAAACCACCTCATGAACAAAGCAAAAGACACCTTTATCCCTCTCAACGCTTGGGAAATACCCAAAGTTTCTGGAGCTGTGAGCCAAGAATTGTGGCGAAGACCAATATATATGAGAAATATATATTTCTTATAAATCACAATATCACACTCAGTATTTGTCTTTTTGTGACTAGCTTATGTCACTTAGCATAATGTCCTCAAGGTTCATGTGTGCTATAACATATCAGAATGTCCTTTTTTAAGGCTGAATAATATTTTATTATATATATATATGTATGTGTGTGTGTGTATATATATATATATATATATGCCGCATTTTGTTTATCCATTCACCTGTCAATGAACACTTGGGTTGCTTCCACCTCTTGGGTGTTAAGAATGGTGCTGCTATGAATATGGGTGTGCTACTAACTCTTCAAGGCCCTGCTTTCAATTCTTTTGGGTATATTCCCAGAAATGGAATTGCTGGGTCATATGGCAATTCTATTTTTAATTTTTGGAGTAACCGCCATACTGTTCCACAACAGCTGTACCATTCCCACCAACAGTGCACAAGGGTTTCATTTTCTCCACATCCTCACCAACACTTGTTATTTGTGTGTGTGTGTGTGTTGTTTTTTTTTAATAGCCATCTAATGGATGTGAACTGGTCCCTCATATATTTTTATTTCCCTTTTACAGATGACAGAACTGAAGCACCAAAAAGTTCAACAAGGGCTCAACTTTTAAAAAAAATAATTTTATTGATTTTTTACAGAGAGGAAGGGAGAGGGATAGAGAGTTAGAAACATCGATCAGCTGCCTCCTGCACACCCCCTACTGGGGATGTGCCTGCAACCAAGGTACATGCCCTTGACCGGCATCGAACCTGGGACCCTTCAGTCCCCAGGCCGACGCTCTATCCAGTGAGCCAAACCAGCTAGGGCAAGGGCTCAACTTTTAAATGTCAGAGCTGGAATTTGAACTCAAGTAAACTGACCTACTATTAACCAATATGTTAAAATTCTTGTGAGGCAGAAATTACAAAAATCTCTCAAGAAGAAGATAGAGGGGTTCAAGGGCTAACACCCACCAGTAAAGGGCAAAATGATTAGCAGCAAGTTCATTGATCTTTCTCCTCCTAATATTCTCCCAACCCTGGGAGGTTGAACTTGCCAGGAAGTTGCAAAATGTTGTTCTGGGGGTAGAAACCCGCCCCCTCTCTCCCTTTTCTCCTTAAATAAGCTTTGTTCAGAATGTCCATTTGGAACTTTTATTTTTGGAGGTTTCTTATGCCCTGGTTTCTGTATTGTCTAGTCAGGCAACCTAAAACCAAAAGGTTCTCCTAAGGTTCTATCGGCATCTACATCTTGATCATCTTTTTCAGTCACGCTAGGAATAAAAAACGCCTCCCACTGAAAAGGGATCCTGGCCAACCACCAAGTCGCTATGTTCCACTCTATCTAGATGAGTCAGCAAGAGCTGGTCTCAGAGGAATTCCTTCCTCCAGAGGGGAAGTCAGGGGTTAGATTTTAGAACCTGGGCCTTAGCATCTGGCAGACCGATAGTCTCTTGAAACTGCTGGCTGCTTAACATAGAATAAGTCACTCAACATTTCTTAGTCTCCTGCCGACCAGAGATGACAGGCCTGGAGCTGACGCACAGGGAGCACCTCGCGCGCCCCAGGCACTCAATCAATGCTTGGAAGTCTTACTGCTTTAGTCCCGGGTCCACGCACAACCAAACAGCACATCATAAATATTTGCTGTCGAGAAAACACCCATTATTAAGAACATATGTTCACATTCTAGAAAAGATGCATCCTGGGTTAACGACCGCAGCCCAGGCGGCTCCCGTCAATAGAAGGTTAGCTTTGAACGTAAACGTGGAAATCCCACTAGGAGCTCTGAGAAGTGGCCCAGCCATTTCTTCAACACAGATGACTAAACAACACTGAAAACTTCCCCATGGTGAGTTCTTTTCTTATGTGTATAATTATACAAACTATACAAAAGGGAAATATTCCCGGGATTTGGGAATCCGGTGCGTGTGGACCTGCAGCCGAGATGGGTGATACAGTTTGAAAGCGAACCCAGCCTAGGAAGACTCGCCCTCCGAGTCCCAGCAACAGCGGGGACTCGGCCCCAATCTCAGAGGGTTCCCGCCGTCGCAAGACTGGCGTGGGGGTGGCTTTTCTCCGGCCGGCGACCTCGACAATGAAAGGGGCCGCTGGAAGGCACTAGGGACCCAGTCGGCCTCCGCCCCGCCCCTACCTCGCTGAGCCGGCAGGCTGTGTCCCAGCGTTCCGCCCCACTCGGCCGGGTCCGCCGAAGCGCAGCCTGCATCTCCCAGGAGCCTCTTCGGCTGTCAGTTTTCGGCAGAGAAGTGACACCTGCGCTGAGGCGGCAGTTAAAGCACGAATCGGCGTGGCCAGCGGCTGTGGGGCCCGGGCGGGAGGCGGGACTTCCGCTCCCTCGGGTTACGTCATCAGGAGGCGGAAGTGCAGCGGGGGCGGGAAGGTTGTAGAGCTGCACGTTGCGCTAGGTTTGCCTGTCTGGAAGTGGTCGCGCCCCCTTGGAGAGCGCGATCCCACGGTGAGGCCGTCCCTGGCGCACTCGCGTCCCCGGTAAGTAGGGCCGCCCGGCGGCTCCGGGGGATGGAGGTGTGTGGCTCCGGTGCTGACTGGCTGCCGTTGTCTCTGTTGCCACTGGGCAGTGGCCTCTCCGCTTTCCTCGCCTCCCAAAGTTTCCCACTGCTCCCCTCCTTCGTGTCCGCCGCTGCCCCCGCCCAGCCTGCCCTCCACGACAAAAAGGGGCGGGTCCAGCCCCGTCGCGCCCCTGATGGGCGTTTCCCTTCCGCAGATGAGCCTTCCTAACGGGACCGCGCTAGCTCTGCGCTTCTGCCCCAGGAGACGCCTGACCGTGTTCTGTTCAAAACCGACATCCGTTTGCTCGCGCTTGTACTTTCCCGGGCTCCTGAAGGCACTCTCAGCGCGCTGACAGCGCCCGTCGCTCTCTGCTTCCTGAGTAGTGTTCACGCCCTTTAAAGAGCGCGTTTGTTAACCTTTTGTTTTTGTGTGTGTGTGTGTGTGTGTGTGTGTGTGTGTGTGTGTGTGTGTGTGTTTAGCATGGTTGCTTGAATGAGACTATTATTTTCCCACCGAGTATGTGTTCCTAGAGGGCAGGAGTCCGATGTTGCCTATTTGGGATCTCCCTTCTTTTTCCATTTTAGCTCCCAGTGTACACAGTTGTTGCTGGCTGCATTTTGTAAGTGAAACGAGAGGCACCGTAGATGAGTGATTTTTTTTTTCTTCCTTCTACTGTGACCATATCGATGTTATCAATTGATTGATAACGTTTGGTGCTATTTGGCAGACAACCTAATGACATATTAAAGACAGCAGTGCTCAATGTTGATAACAACGTCTGCAAGAATATTTAACCTTCACGCTGTAATTAAAAACTCGAGCTTGCAGAGTTTGTGCTTTCAGTCTGTGTGCTTTTCAGGTTTATGTTTCTGAAGAGATGAAGATGTGGCAAACGTTTCACTGTAGTAAGGCTAGCTGTTCCCCACCACTTTTCATGTGTTATTAAAGTATGGTGCATTTTGTGTGCATGTACACGTGTTTTACAGGTGATTGTAAAGTGCTGACCACTTGCCACTGAACATAGTTGAAACAGAAAATAGGAAGATGGCAGCAAACCCTTCAGGACAAGGTAATGCATGCTGGAACGTATTTTGTTACTAGGAACTTTCCCCCTACATAGTAAACATATTTTAATAGAAAATTTGGCATAGGGCAGTTACTTTAGCCAGAATAAAAAATAAATAGCAAAGTAACACCCCATTATTTAAAGCAAATCCAACATTGTATCAGATATATAAGATCCTTAATAGCTATTAATCCTATCTTTTAATCTGTGTTAAGATTATTCACATTGTAAACCTTAGGTCCTCTAACATCTGTTTTCTTGCTCTTTACTGGAAATCAGAACCACTTTTAAAGAAGTTATATTGTCACCAAGCTATATCCATACCTTTATCTTCATTTGCTCTAAAAATTTTATTATACATTTCACCTGTATTAAGCTAGCTCTCTAAGGCAAATCAAGTTAGACACATCCTAAAGAAGTTTTTATTTAAAAGATAAGATTTAATCTCTACAAAGTATTAAATCCTACTTTGTAAGTAGTTTCCTGTTTCAAAAACTTAAAGCAAACTTCTATTTCTTTTCCATATCAAGTTTAAATTCCTATTTGACCCACCATACTTTTTTGTTACTCATCTTTGGTATGACCTGTTCTGATTTTTAAAAATCTTAGTTTTGTCTTTTTTTTTTTTAAACTGATTTCAGAGAGGGAGAGAAACATAAATGATGAGAGAGAATCACTGACCAGCTGCCTCCTGCACGCCCCCCACTGGGTATTTAGCTTGCAACCCCGGGCATGTGGCCTTGACTGGAATCGAACCTGGGACCCTTCAGTCCGCAGGCCCACGCTCTGTCCACTGAGCAAACCAGCCAGGGCAGTTTGTTGTTATCTTAGTCTTCATATAAATGGAATCATAAAGTGTGCACTTGTTTGTATCCAGTTTCTTTCACGCCCTCTGTGAGACGTATCCATGTTGTGCCATCTACTAGTAGTTCATCCCTTTTTATTTCGGAGTTCCATGGTATTAATTTACCACAATTCATTGAATCATTCTTCTGTTTGGAGGCTTTGGGTTTTTCTCAGTTTTGGCAATTGTGAATAAACCGCTTTGAATATTTGCTGCAAGCCTTTTTGTAGATATTTGGATGAATATCTAGGAATGGAGCAGCTCCGTGTATAGTTAACGATAAAAAAACGGGCAAACATTTTCCCAAAGTGCTTGTACCATTTGCATTCACTCCAGCAAAGTGTGAGAATTCTGGCTGCCCCACGTGTAGCCTTGGCTGTTGGTCTTTTTGGGGGGAGCCACTTTGGGGGTGTGAAGTGTCCTGTCATTGTAGTAGTAACTTGGATTTCCCCGATGACAAATGTTGAGCACTTTTTCACATACTTATTGGCCATTGTAAATCTTCTGTTGTGAAGTGTTTGTTCATGTCTTCTGCTTCTTTTTAAAAACTGGGTTATGTCTTTTTATTTTGAAGTTTTTTTAGAGTCTGGATACTGGTCCTTTGTCACTGCTAATTGCATTATCTGGATCATCTTGGAGTTGGTCTCTGTTGACTGCACTTTTTTTTAGTATAGGTCACACTTTACTTTTTCTTACTATACTTAGTGATTTGTTATTGGATACTGGATATTCTAGTACGTTGTAGAGATCCTGGATTCTGTTGTATTCCCCTGTAATGTGATTTTTGTTCTAGCAGACGGCTTGGCTCAACTCTTACTCCAGATTGTCTCCCTTGTGTTGGGCAGCAACTGAAATCTCTGCTCATTCTTTTAGCTTCCAGCTGCTGCTTATTGCTGGGCTCCCTGGGCTCTCCCCATATATGTGCGGTTTACAGAAAGCAAAAACTGTGGGTGGGTTGCATAGGCATGTTTTAGGCTTTACTCCTTCCTGCCTTTCCCTCTTAAGTCCCTCCCCTAATATTTGGCTACTCTGCCAGCCCTGAACTCTGTCCTCTGATACCTCAAATCAGTACGGTGAGGCCGTCCAAGCTGTTTGTGGATTGAGGAGTGCTTCAGGCAAAAGGCCACAGATTCCCAAATCTCACCAGTTGCAGTTTCTGCCCAATTTTGGTCAGTCTCTCATGCCTTCAAATAATAGGGTTACTGTAACCAAACTACTCTGCCATTCCTGGAAGTTGGAAGCCCGCTGAATCTACTTTAGTGTATTAGTTGGATTTAGGGTAAACTAAGGGTTACATGAGTTTTATAGAAGTGTAGTAAAAAGCTAGTTGCAGTCATAGCTTTACCAGCTGTAACCAGCTAATACTGTTCTATTCTCTCAAATCACAGGTCAGTATTCCCCTATGGTCTTTGACCTCTTTTCCAAGTTATAAGGACTCATATTGAAAATAATTGAAATTAAACAAAAATGAAAACTAAGTGAAGTCTAATTTGAAAAGAAAATATGCTAACAATCACACAATGCAGTCCTAATGAAATGAAATTTTAAATTATCTCTTTGTTCTTTGTAAATACACGAGATTTACAATTTGCTGGTTACTCATTTTTTAGCAGTTGCAATAATACACAATCATTTTTAGTGCGGCCTTTGATTGATCCACAGTCAAATTCACCATGAAGCACAGTCAAAACCACTTTGGCTTTTGTTACTGTTTTGTCAAAGATTTTGTTGGTGTCATGGAGCTGCTGCTGTTAGCCACCAGCAGAGGGAGTCCACGTCATGTTCTATAGACTCCCAGACTCTCGATGAAAATGTTAAATTCTTACTTATTTGGATCTATTGCATTTTACTTTCTCTATTAAATATTTCTGCACTGCTTATGAGTATAGGGACTACTTATTATGGGGATTGAATGTCAAGTGCCATAATTATCTTATAGTGATAACTGAAAGAACAATGACTAAACAATTCTTGACCCATACATTATAGTATATTAATGTCTCTGGTGTAGGCGATAGAATCCTATTGTGCCCACTAACCCCTCTTTCATATCTAGCCTTCTATCATATTGTAATATGCTGAATTTCATAAGCTCTTGGCAGACAGTTATTGATGTCTCATTCTTTTTAGCATCCATAGTAGTGTGGATTTAACAGTGGTCGCCAACTGGTAGTCCGCGGACTACTGGTGGTCCGTGAGGTCCAAAAGGTTGGCGACTGCTGGTGTGGAACATTATTCTTGGATTGAAGTAACATTTTGAGAAGTTTAATATATAAAGGCAGATCTTCAAACTGGAATTTGTCCAAGGTACCTTTCTTGTGTAAGGAGTCTTTCATTATTGGTAATACTGTATCAAGGTCCTGTGATCATGTGGTGGTAGTTGGATTGGTCTAATCTGAGAATCCTGGTAAAATACTGAGTAAAGAATGTGAGTTCTTCTCTTTGATTATTTTATAATTATCTCAAAATGCTTGTAGAAATATCTATAAACCCTGCAGATCAAGTGGTGGGAACTGTTGACTGGGGGCCACTCTTGATGCTCTTAGCTGTGATTTAGGGTTCTGTGTAGGAAGTGGGTGGCTTAACTCCTGGGAGGTTGTCTTGGTTGACCACAGACCCAAGTAGAAGTCTTACCTAAACCATCTGTGGTCCAGAAGAAAGCAGATTTACCCTTCTGGCTTGTACTAAGGTATGCTACTTTTGAATTTAGAGTTTGTTCCAGTGCATAATTTGCTTTTCTGGAACTTTTTAGCTTAGCTACAGTTCCCTGTATCTACCCCTTCCTCCTGTACTTAAACAAAAAAGTACACAGCTACACTTTACAGACATATACTTGTAGAAACAAAACACCTAAATGTTAACACTAACTTAATTATTAACATAGTAACAATTATTTCCACCCTTTCTTTACAACTGTCTTTTTATGTACTTTAACTTTCCTTTTTGCATCTTCTTGTGAATTCATGGCTTTTAGATTTGATTTGTTCCATCTAGCTATACTTATTATTCTCTCTAATGTCCCATTGTGTCAGCCTGGCTAATCTCAAACTGGCTTCTCTGTTCTTTGAGCATATCCTGAGCCTTTAAAAAAAACCCAAAACTCTTCTTGCTTTCTGACAAGATATTCCAGGTCCATCTTGATTATTTTCCTTCCCTATGACATGGAACTAGTACTCCCCGAGAACCCTGGTTCCTTTTCACGGAGGATAGTATAAAATATTTTCTTTTGAACAAATTAATTTTTAGGGAATTTATATTTCTCTAAACAGCACTTCAGTTCTTTCCAATGTGGTAACTTATTTTGCTCATCATATAACTTAAACACTACTGGATTTTTTACTTTTCTTTTCAAAAAATTTCTATTTTATATTTATAGTACCTCTAAATCTCTAAAAAGATGTAACTATATAATTCACTTCTAAAAATACAATAGGCTCTTGTGAAAAAAAGGAAAAAAAAAATCTTGTCCTATAGTTGAAAATATAGCTGGCGGTGTAACTTGCTTTAAATATATGCAACTTCATATATACACATGGGAGAGTACCAGTTTTTCCCTTTAAAAAAATGTTTTTGTTGATTTGAGAGAAAGGGCAGGAGAGGGAGAGAGAAACATTGATCAGCTGCCTCCTGCATGGTCCCCATCAGGGATTAAGCCTGAAACCGGGGCATGTGCCCTGAACTGGCAGCCTCTTGGTGCATGGGACGATGCTCAACCAACTGCGCCACACCGGCTAGGCCCAATTTTCTTTCCCATTGAAAGCATTCTTCACTTTACAAAGAACTCACTTTTGGATTCCTTTAAATAACACATTCCAGTATATACCTATCCGTCCATAAATATCTTACTTTAATTTATATTACATGACTTTTAGGGAAGTTTCTAGTGTATGAAATCAATAATACTCATTTTCTGAATTTCCCATCAAATATATTATCAGATCATTTATACACATTTGTTTATTTGGATAACAGGCCAACCATGAGGTAGTAAATAGATTGACAATAACATAGCCTTCCTTAGTGGACTAAGAACACTGACAATCAAAGAAACTATATTAATTTAGAAATTATATATTAATTTTGAGCCTATAGTTACTGATTTTCACACCTGATTTCCATAGTAAGGAGTTAACTCTAGCATCCTGTGCTCTGATTGTCAAACATGTATGAATTTTTTTAAGGAGGCTATTCCTTCTTAACCAAGCCAAGAAAGACATGTGGTTTTTATGAGAAGTTGGTGAATTATATACAGTTGTTGTTTTTGTAAGTAAAAAATGGTCAGATATAGGCAATTTAATAAATTTAACTTAATACATAAATTAAAAGTTTTCTTATTATATTTATGTAATAATCCCAGTTGTATAAAGATGAGTTGCTATTTATGGTTTGTGATGGCCAGTCTTATTAGAGGTCTAAATTTGAAAGAAGTTATTTAACCGTTAAAAATACTTTTTTGTGGCCTTTATTTGTATAGCACCTTCTTTTTAAACCCCTTTGGCAGATTGCCTTGGCAATCAGTTGCTTTGGTATTAGTTGAAGTAAAGGTCTAAAGCTGTGTTTGTAAACTACAGTAGTTCCCCCTTATTCATGAGGGGAATGTTCCCAGACCCCCTGGATACCAGAAACCTCAGATAGTACAGCGCCCTATGTATAGTATGTTTTTCCTATACATAATACCTATGAGAAAGTTTATTTTAAAAATTAGGCCTAGTAACAAATTAACAACCATAATAAAATAGGATAGTTATAACAATACACTGTAATAAAAGTTATGTGAATGTGATCTCTCTCAAAATATCTTACTGTACTGTACGTGCAGCACGGATACACTGGACAAAGGGATGATTCACATCCCAGGCGGGATGGAGTGGGATGGCACGAGATTTAGCTGAAAATGCTGCAAACTCAGTGTATATATTTTGTATGTACATGTTGGAATTGAATTCAGATTTTTAAAACATAGTTTGTTACTGCTTCTGGGCCAAGATCTTCTGGAAGATCAAGCCCATCGTTAAGTATCGATAAAGAACATACTCTCTTGTACCCTGTCAGTTATGCTCCATTTCTTTCTCAGAATTGCTTTCTAATCAGCTGCAATTCTTTTACTTATTCCTTGAAAGATTGTGTGTCATTTCTGAATGAAAGCAGTTGAGAAAAAGAAACATTGTTTTGATCTAAGTATGTCTAATGCTTTATTCTTCCATGAAAGAGACTTTCATAAAGAGGCCTAAAAGTGAGAACTAAGAAAATCTCCACTCCCAGAGATTGACTGCGCAGGATAGAGGTTAGTCCTTGCAGTATTGGGGCCTCAGAGATTTTGTTAAAAAACAAATGTTGTTATCCATACCTTGGTGATTAAAATTCCTTAGAATTGAGTCTTAAAAGTCCTTGGTCAGCATTATGCTTTGCATATATCCGTGTATTAAGCTGTTACAGTGGCTGGGAAATAGCAGTCGGGAAATGGTAACCATCTAAAGAGACTACTTATTAGTGAGTTCATTATCATGTTAGAGAATTTTGCTGCCTGGGTTTCAGGATGGCCTAAAATAGCTCTAAAATGTTTTTTATTTCTCTTTTTCTTCTCCCAACCTTCTTATTTTTTTTAGGTTTTCAAAACAAAAATAGAGTTGCAATCTTGGCAGAATTGGACAAAGAGAAAAGAAAATTACTAATGCAGAACCAATCTTCAACAAATCATCCTGGAGCTAGGTACCAAAGAATAATGTGGTTTTTAAGTTCAGTGATATAAAAAATATCTTGGACAAAATAATTCAAGTGGGTTGGCAATGGTTTGTTTCTTTAATTTTGGAATTTACGTTATATTTTGTTCCCTAGCTAGATTTGAAAAAATTAGACTATTTAATTGATTCCATTTTAAATATTTTAATTCAAATTAGAATATTTAATTTTCCCTACAGCCTACTTTTATGAAAAGGGTTTTGTATGAGTTTTGTTTGTAACTTAAATTATTCCAGTGTCCCACTTTTTAAAAAATATATTTTTATTGATTTTAGAGAGGGAGGGAGAGGGAGAGAGAGATAGAAACATCAGTGATGACAGAGAACCATTGATCAGCTGCCCCCTGCACGCCCCACACTGGGGATCAAGCCTGCAACCCAGGCATGTGCCCCAACCTGGAATTGAACTGTGACCTCCTGGCTCATGGGTAGACGTTCAACCACTGAGCTATGCTGGTTGGGCTCCAGTGTCCCACTTTTTTAAGCATTCTGCAAAGTAGGTAAATTTAGATAGCTTAATGCCCTTTATTCAGTTTGTGCCATCTTAAATCTCTTCCCTCGGATCTATTACCCATCCAGCCACTACCCTAACTGTCTCATCTTTTCCAGCCAGACCTCTTATAGAGTTGTTTATACTCACCTCTACTTTCTTACTTATTTACACCTCAACCCACTCTCAGGTGTCTCCTTCCCACTCCCTAGAATAGGTTTGAGCCTAATTCACTTGCAACCACCACCTTGTGGCTAAAGCTGCGAGCTAGACCATCCTTTTCTAGTTAGAGACCTTACATTATTTGACACCACTGATCACTCTCTCCTTCTTAAAAATACTCATTCTTTGGCTTCCATTCACTCATTGTTATACTATCTTGCTTTCTTCTGCAGACGTTTCTCCACTGCCTGTCTCTTGAATGTTGATGTTCCTCAGGGTTCTGTTCTAGGCCCAGTTTCTCAGTCTACATCTTTTCACCAGACAGTTGCATCCACTTTCACAACCTGTTAATTATGTGCGGGTAACTTTTACACATTTGCATTTTTTAAATTTTTATTTTTTAAATATATTTTATTGATTTTTTACAGAGAGGAAGGGAGAGAGATAGAGAGTTAGAAACATCGATGAGAGAGAAACATCGATCAGCTGCCTCCTGCACACCTCCTACTGGGGATGTGCCCGCAACCAAGGTACATGCCCTTGGCCGGAATCGAACCTGGGACCTTTCAGTCCACAGGCCGACACTCTATCCGCTGATTAGGGGCACATTTGCATTTTTAGCCTAGTCCTTCCTCCCCAGCTCCAGGCTGCCTCCTGAACATCTCCACTGTGATGTCCTCCAGGCATTTTAAACTAGTAGTCACCAAACTGAACTCATCTTCCCTTCCTTTAACTAACTACTTAATATTCTTGTGTGTGTGTGTGTTTTGTCCCAGTGAGAGGTACAGATCTACTAGTTATCAGTCAGAAATTCAAATTTTAATTGTTTATCATTTAATTACTGTCTCCAAGCATTTACCATTCTCTTATGTTTACACTTTGAAATGTATTTCAAATCTGTCCACTTTTCATTGCCCTGGTCCTGGCACTGTCATTTCTTTCCTCATTCCTATAACTGCTTTGTCACTGGATTTCCTGTAGTCTCAAATACATTTGTCAGTCATGTCGGTTAGGATATTTTAATCTGGAAATAGCAAAAAACCAACAGTTTCCATACACATGAGGGTACATGTTAATCAGGAATGTGAAGATAAGGTGGTTCAGAGCAGTTGAATGCGGTGGCACAACTCTGTCAGCAGTGATCCAGCTTTCTTTCATCTTTCCTTTCTGCCTTTCTCCATGAGTCCACAGCTCCCTTATGGTCAAAATATGACTGCGATATTCTAGGCCTCACCTCTGCACCAAGCCACCTAGAGAGGCAAAGGCCAGGAGGTTCCTACCCTATGTTCCTTTTGTAAAAGTGAGGACTATAGTCTCAGGAGCCTCAACAGACTACCCATCAAATCTAGTTGCTCAAAATGGTGTACCTTTCTCTTGCCTAAGCCAGAAACCAGCAAAGGGGATGGCATTGTCTTACACCAGAGTTCTCCCCGGAGGGATGAGCCTGGCCTGCCCCGAAGCATGAAGTCACTGATAATTGAACTAAGTTGGGTTCCATTAGCAAGAAGAGAACAGCTGTTGAGGTGACCGGCACTGTCGGCCATCGCAGTGGTCTTTCTGAACTACCGGGTGGCGCTTCTGATCGTGTGGCTCCTCTGCTCATGGCGTTCCTTGGAAGTCTCCCTTTACTGCTCGGATGAGGTCTACATTTCTTAAGTTCTTTCACAAAGCTCTTCCTATCCTGGCACCTACCTTCCCCTGCCAACCCTCTTCACCCTTCCCCAACCCCGACCTCCAGTCCTAAACTGTGAGTTCTCCAAACATGTCAAGCTCTTCTGCCTTGGGCCCTTTTGCATGCCATACCTTCTGCTCAAAACATTCAAATCTTCAATTTTCATCATCAATGTAACTTACAATAGACTGGAATCCCTCAAATCCGTTTGAAAGTAGGGGACCATAAATCATCAATAAAAAGGACATAATTTGAAGCCCCAGTAAATAACAGGCTTTTTTCCTGTATATTAATGTAGACAGTGGGAGAAGGAAAAACATTCTGGAAGGTCTTTTTTATCCCAACATATTATATAATGAAAAAATGTGATTCAGAAGTAAGGAAGCCTGTATGTGAAATAGCCACCTAACTAAGATTCCTGTTTCAGCATCGCACTTTCGAGACCCTCTCTTAATAAGGACTTCCGGGATCACGCTGAGCAGCAGCATATTGCCGCCCAGCAGAAGGCAGCGTTGCAGGTGAGCAAAGTGTAACTGCCGTTCTTGTCTCACTGGGGATTCCTGGGTCTTAGAAGCCAGCACAATTCCTGTTTTGTATTTCAGTGGAGCAATATCAATAAAAATGTTCCACACATAATTGCAGTGGTTTGCTGATGTTCAATTGTGCCCAGAGGATTTGAAGGACCAAAACAGAAGTAATGAAACTATCTTTTATGGTGTCGACTCGGTCATGATTGATTCTGTGCTGTACCTGGCAAGGGATTGCTTGCACACGAGAGTTTAGGGTATTTGGATGGACAGAATGATCTTAAAAGCTGAACTGGCTAGTTTAACAGTACATATATATTTTTTTCAAATTAGACCCTTTGATGGTCTTACTGGTTTATTATTGTGTGAATTCTTTTTGTAATGTCTGCATGGCTGTTTTACAGGAAATGTTTAAAGCATCCTCTTACCATAGGAATGTGATAATCCATCAGTTTAAAAATATATTTTCTTCATAGTAATAAACAGTTTCAGTACTACTCTGGTCTTGGATAATTTAAGATTCCCAGAGACATCATTATCTGTGCTTTTAAACCTCAGAATTTCAGAATTGGAAGGGACATTAGAGATCATCTCACTTTTTGTTGTTGTTGTTGTTAATCCTCACCTGAGGATATTTTTCCATTGATTTTTAGAGAGCGGAAGGGAAAGAGAGAGACACACAGAGAGAGAAACATCAATGTGAGGGAGACACATCGATTGGTTGCCTCCCACACGTGCCCTGACCGGGTTCGGGGATCAAGCCTGCAACTGAGGTTTGTGCCTTTGACTGGAATCGAACCCGGGACCCTTCAGTCCACAGGCCATAGTGCTCTATCGACTGAGCTAAACAGGCAAGGGGGAGATAATCTCACTTTAGACGACCTGAAAACAGTCCTTTCTTTAGTGACAAAGGAAGTCACTGGTGGTTTTCTATTATTTCCAGCATTCATCTGCCTTTCCCCCCTTCTTCCAACTACTGCCCTTCTTTCTCAAGTTTCTGCTTTGTTGATCAAAAGCAGAGTACTTTGGGACCATTGTTGCTAGTTTCCCTCCATTTCATGGAACAAAGTATATCATTTGTGTTTTTAACTCATTTATTGACTGAAAAGAATCATTGGGGAGAAAGTATGTATGATAGATGAGTACCTGGTGCAACTTGTTAATATGAATTCTTTTTTATTGCCCATCTCCTGGGTATTTTAACAAAATTAGCACAAGCACTGATTGTTAAAATAAATTTGGTCTCAAAAAAAAAACCAAAGGAAAAGAAAAAAATGTGATCTCAAGCACTCAGAAAAGATAATTAATTTTAATGCCTTGGCTGAAGAATTATGACTCTTAATAGCTTACTAGCCTTTTTTTAAAATTCTTTCCCAGCATGCACATGCCCATTCATCTGGATACTTCATAACTCAAGACTCCGCATTTGGGAATCTTATTCTTCCTGTTTTACCTCGCCTGGACCCAGAATGAAGAAATTATTTGTAATGACATTGACTTTGTAATATCAAATGCCAAAGCTACTATCGTTCAGTGCTATACAAGCTGTGACTTTCAGAATCGGTGAACTTAATACTTTTTACTTCCTTAAAAGAAAGGTATGTGTAAGTGAAAGCAAAAAAAAAAAAAAAAAGGTAACCAGGATGATGAGAGCTTTGGAAGCTGTATTATCTAAGGACTGATTATGCTACTGTGACTGTAACTTATTTGTAATGCAGTTTGATTTTAAGGCTAAATCAGACTCTGAATTAGATGGTCACATAAACTCACTCCCCACCCCTAAGCCCCCAAATAGTTGGACTGAGTACATCATGTCCACAAGAGACTTATAAAAGCCATTAATAGTACTTTAAAGAAATGAGGGTGCTTTTTAAAATGTGAACCAAAAGGTTTAAATAAGTTACATTCATATTTGCTGTGCATAGAATTGGTATCAGTGTACCTTTTGAGTTTATAGTCAACATGTCATCCTGAAATATTCTTTAACTCATAACTGTTCCTTATTTTCAGTTTTAAAAGAAAACCCAAAACTAAGTTGCTAAATGAAACATCTTTTATAAACCTATGCCACTATAAATTAGGTGACAAAATACTATTAAAAATAAATATATGAAATGTGGTGGTTTTAAATTTTATACATGCTCTTAGTGTTACTACAATGGCGTACCTGCATGGTTTTTTGTTTCTTTAAAAAAAATATATTTTATTGATTTTTTACAGAGAGGAAGGGAGAGAGATAATTAGAAACATCGATGAGAGAGAAACATCGACCATCTGCCTCCTGCACATCTCCCACTGGGGATGTGCCGGCAACCCAGGTACATGCCCTTGACCGGAATCGAACCTGGGACCCCTCAGTCCGTAGGCCGATGCTCTATCCACTGAGCCAAACCGGTTTCGGCTCTGCATGGTTTTATTGTCCGTTTTCGTTCTAATTAGAAACGTGTGCAAGCTGGGCCCCTTTTTAATTCCTTTAAGAAGTTGGGTGAAGCAGTTTGTCAATATGACACATCTTTAACAGAATCTGGAGTGCTTGTTTAAATATGCAGTCCCTACAGCCTTACCCTAGTCCTATAGAATCAGAAATCTCTGAATTCAAAATAAAGTTTGAAAACCATGGGTTGGAGAATTCAGTTTTCATGATATATGTTTATAAATTCATAGATCTGTAGGTCTCTGAAACTTAGAGATCATTTAGCTAAAATCTACATTTTTTTTTTTTTACTTCTAATACTATTCAATTTATTTTATACTATATCACAGGTACAGTATTTTATATACTGCTTATAACTGATCTCATCTTGGCCTTGAGTCCCCATCCTCTCTAGTGGTAGGATAAAATTTAAACTTAAATTTCCAGTTTGGATCAGTATTTAATCAAAGTTCATCTCCCTTTTCAAAAAGTTTCTTCTCCTTCCCTAGACATTTGCACCAACCACATAGCCCCATCTTGCCCAAACTAATTAAAGCAGAAGTGGACAAAAGAATTGGCTGTGCCATTTAGATGCTTTCTCTTGAAAATTTGAATTGATTTTCTTCATTTGGGTGAGTTGGCAGCTGTCCCCATTGTAATGGTCACCATTGCGGCAAAGGTGCCCTTACTCCTGCTGCTGAGCTCCCTGGGGGCTCGGGCTCCTGTCCTGCCTCAGGTCTCACCAGCTTCCTTTAATGGTCCTCACTTTTTTGAATGTGACTACGTTTCTGTTCTTTGTGATACACGACCTACATCCATGGTTCTAAATCTATCTACTTGATACTAGGGAGATAGAAAATTTGGATTGTAGTTTTTATACTATCAAAGCCTCTACCTAAGGTGTGACTTTTATAACTTATGTCAAAGAGATCTTTTTTCCAGTGATATCTTTTCTAGTGTCCTACCCTTTTACATAGATGTTGCCTAAATCATGCACTCCTGGCTAGTAAACACTTTCTCCCCTGCTCCTTTAAATCATTTTCAAATCTACTCTGTAAAACCCTGTGCTTTGTGGAGGGGGGCTGGGTATGATGAGTGATACCTGCTCTTAAAGAGTTCACAGTGGCAGAGCCTACTCTGGTGCAGCAGTAATGCTAACGGAAGTCAGAATGCAGTGAGTCGCACGGGAGAGCATCCTGGAGCCTGCAGCAGTCTAGATAGGCCTGGAAGTACTGGCGTGATTTTACCTGGCAAGGAAGGGAAGAGCTGCTCCAGGTCAAGATTTCATAATCGGAGAAGCAGGAACTAAGGCACTTGCGAGGACGACAGAGGACGTGGGAAAGGGCAGCAGTGGACTCCCTCAGAAGCCCTGAGATAAAGTTTCATTATTGCTTCCCTTGGATTATGGGTGAATTTGCCTAACTCGCTTTATCTCTCTTTACATGTCACTCCATCTGCAATATTGGAAGAGAACACACTTTGTCTACTTCATTAGAGTGACAGAATGTAGTAATAGGAGGTTTTGTTCCTTGAATCTTGTTTCTGTGTGTTTGTGTATGTGTCTTACTTATGGTGTTTATTGTATGTTCCATCAGTAGGTAAGATCTCTGAAGGCAAGAATTTTTGTTTCCCTTACTCTTTGTTTACTACTGTATTCTGCTTAGAATAGCATTTGGTATACAGTAGATGGTCAGTACCTACTTGTTGAAGGAAGGGAGAAAGGAAGGAAGGACTCTATATGACCTGGGTGGTGATGTAAAGGGTATTGTTTTTTTTTACTGTGTGTCAAGGTAATAAAGTTTTGAAAGCCACTGCTACATAATACAGATGATAGTGCTTTGTATGATTCTGGAATAAAAACTGAAATGACACAGTTTCAAAGGCACATATTTTTTCCTGGACAATCTATAAGCTGTCTTAAGTTGTCTCAGTTCTTTGCTTCACTTTAGCAACAGAATCTCTTAGTCATCTACTCAGCATTTATTCTTCCTTTGCCCCTTCACCCTTCCCCAGTACAGTCAACGTGCTTCAGGGGAAGCTGACCGCCCAGCACCAGGAGTGGGCCTTACATGCTCCTGACCAGTCAGGGAATTCATTCCCTTTTGCTGGTCAGCACATGGTATTTCACAGACCGCAGGAACTGGTTCAGCATTGCACGTGTTACCCACATTCAACCCAAATGAGACTCCAGGAGAGGATTGTTGGGTTTATGGAAAAGACATGTTCTCACATTTCTGAGAACACTACCCAAAAGGTTTCTTTCTCTCTAGATATGTAAAGGCAGTGCATGTATATACCTATGCTGCCCCGCTTACCATGGGGTATGTGCCAATAAACCCATCATAAGTTGAAAAACCTAAGTAGAAAATGCATTTAACACAGCTAACCTACCAAATAGCATACCTTAGCCCAGCCTACCTTTAACATGCTCAGCCCACAACATCTAAAATACGCTGGCAATACAGTGCACTGCAGGGTATTGTTTCTTTGCCCTTGTGATCGTGTGCCTGACTGGAGCTGACTCCCATGACCGCCATGCTGCAAGGAAGCCCAAGCTAAGCACGTGGAGAGGCCATACGGTGGAGCACTGAGGTGCCAGACATGTGAGTGAAGCCACTTTGGATCATCCTTCTCAGCCCAGCCACCAGCTGAATGCAGCCAAGCGAGTGACCCCAATTGATGCCATCTAGAGCAGGATTGCCCAGCTGAGCAGAATTTCCACCGAATTATAAGAAATAATAAATTGTTGCTGTTTTAAACCTCTACATTTTGGAGTAGTTCATGATGCAGCAAAATATAATAACACTCTTGATCTCCAAACTCCCATATGCATTGCCAACATGACATCTCTACTTGGAAGTCTAATGGGCATCCGTGTCCAAAATCCGACTCTTGATCTCTCACCCTCCCAGCATGTTTTTTGCCCAGCATTTCCCACCCAGTAAAAGGCTACTTGCACAGCTGTAAACACGGCAGTCATTCTAGACGCCTTTCTCACTCCTCTTTCAGTCTAGCAGCTCCATAATCCCACGAATTCTCATCAATTCCTCTGCTATCATTTTGCTCCAAGCCACCATCATATCATTTACCTAGACTACTGCAGTAGCCTAACTAGTCTTCCTTTTCCACATTTGTCCCTGCCCTTCAAAGTTGAGAATATTCAGTACAGCAGCCAGAGTGATACTTTAAGAATGTGAGACACATGACCCTGGTTGGTGTGGCTCAGTTGGTTGAGCACCATCCCATGCACCAAGAGGTTACCAGTTTGATTCCTGGTCAGAGCACGTGCCTGGGTTGCTGGCTTGATCCCCAGTAGGGGGTGAGCAGGAGGCAGCTGATCAATGATTCTCTCACATCATTGATGTTTCTCTCCCTCTCCCTCTCTGAAATCAATAAAAAGATTAAAAAAAAAAAAAGGAATTTAGCTGCTTCTCCAGCACAGTCTTTTGGAACTCTTCTCAGGCCACAGCTGTTACTACCATCGGGAATCTCCGGGAGATTGAGAGCCTCACAATGTAGCAACTACAGTGAAGCTGGCAGCCATAGTTCTGTTAAGAAAACAGGGGTGTGTGCCAGCCCCTCATGCTCATTACGGAGCTATTAATTCAAGTTCTCTTAGGAAAGCATCCAACAGTGAAAATACAGGCTCTGAGCAGCCACAAGCAGGAGCTCAGCCCTCCAACCAGGGAGGCACAGACCTTTAGAGAACTGAGTTCTCCAGGTTTAGCCACTTTGTGAGACAGATGCCAAGCTGCCCCCTTTGATCTGCCAGGCTCCTTGGGAATGGAGAGGGCCTGCAGGGGGCAGTGGTCAGCCTGTAGGCTGTTCAACATTGCTAACTTCTGGGGCTGCAGAATCCAAGAGGACTCGCTGCTCCTTTGAGAAGGAGCTCCCATGTACAGCATGCCAGAAGAGAACTAAAAGAATGAGTAAGACTTACAAAAGGATGGGGTCGTGGTAGAGGAGCAGGTGGAAGGAAAAGGGCATCCCAGGCAGAGAGGGAGGGGGTGGTGTAACAGTAGGAGCCAGCAATCCCCGTGGAGGGTTTGGAGCTTTATTAGAGAGCCATTAAAGAGGAAGTGATAGAATGAGGCTGTACTTAGATTTTCCTAGGAAGCAGTGGAGGGTGGGCTGCTGGAGGCAAGGCGACCACTAGGGTTGCTGTTAAGTGATTGTAGGGCAAAATGATATGGGGCTGATCAAAGTTGGTGGCAGTGAGAAGATTCAAGGATATGAAGGTAGGTAGAATTATCAGATAATGGAAGCTGATTAGGAAGGATGGAAAAGGAACAGGGAGAGGAAGATGGGAGGTCCTAGAATAACTCAGGTTTCTGGCTTCAGCAACAAGGTGGATACAGGTGCCATTTCCTTAGGAAGAAATAAGGGGTGGGGACATGGGGTTGAAGAGCCTTTCTCAACTGGGGTTGCACTAGAGAAGCAAGCCCTAATGCCATAAGGCCTCCATTGTCTGGAACAATTAACACCTCTCCCCTGCACCTAGAATGGTATTAGTAGTTATGTCCTAGGGAGAATTGAGGAAAATGGGCACTTGAGTCATTCTCTGCATTGTGTGGTTCAGGCAAAGAACCCCAGTGGAGAAAGGTTACATGTAGGTGTACCTATGCTAAGGCCATGGGAGGGGGTGAAACTGCCTTGAGAAAATGTATACAATTGAATCTATAAATGAGAGAATCAAGAGATGAGGAGCCCGAGAAAGAGAATCTAGAGATGCAATGGGAAAACCAGGAGTCAGGAACTACCTTACATTCTCATGGAAGCCAAGGAGATCATTTTTAAAAAGAGAATGGGTTAATGCTGTTTCCCTGTGGTTATTGTGCCACTGGGGATGCTAGAGGTGATTACTGGAGCAACTCTTTTTAATTTTAATAGTTACATATTTATATCTATTTATTGCAAGGAATACAGCAACTGTACAGTAATATAAACAATCACAGCTAACCGTTATTTGTGGACAGTTACTCTTTGCCAG
The DNA here is from genome assembly GCF_000412655.1 of Myotis brandtii. Classification (NCBI taxonomy): domain Eukaryota; kingdom Metazoa; phylum Chordata; class Mammalia; order Chiroptera; family Vespertilionidae; genus Myotis; species Myotis brandtii. The sequence continues at coordinate 169,790 of NW_005354595.1, forward strand.
CCATTGTTCTACATGCTTTATATGTATTGACATCTTACCTAATCCTCACACACAGCCCTACAAGGTAGACACTGTTACCCCCATTCAATTATGAAGAAATCGAGGTACAAAGAGATCAAATAATTGCCCAAGGTCATAGAACTAGTAAGAGACAGCTGGAATTTGAACCCAAGTGGTTTGTTTCAAGGAATCCTGCTTTTTCTTTTTTAAGTATTTATTTTTTGCTCTAACAAATTTAAGTTAAAAAACGAATAAATTTAAAGAATAGGAGAAGTAGACTCAGCTTTCACAAAAATTGTGGAGGCGGCATAGGAATGACTGACAGTTGGGAAAGAATGCCCTGGCTGGAGAGTTTCACTGAGAAATAATGAGAACAGAGACATACATGATAGTGGGGTATCCATAGTCTACACATGCCTGAGAAGGTAGGGCAAAAGGAAACATCTGGACCATACTGTTCCCAGCCTAGGGAAAGGCTAAACTGCATCCTTTCAAATCTGGGCCCCTGTCATAGGGACAGAGGACAGACAACAACAGCAAATACTGTACTAATTATGAACCAGCAAAATGTATTTGTTATTGGGGGGGGGGGGGTGGGT
>NW_005354595.1:170508-192178 GCF_000412655.1 Myotis brandtii
TTGGGGGGGGGGGGGTTGGATTCTTTACCCATGTCCTTAAAGATTCACTGGGTTCTTTAAATTTGACCAAACTCTTCAACATTATTACCATCCTTAATTGTATTAGAAAAGTGCTAAATTACCCTCCATGATTGCATTTTGAACATTTCAACAGCTGAGCACATTGTAAATACTCCAGCAGGAATTTTTATTTCTCATCCTCATTTCTTTGGGATCCCGTGAGAAATACGAGAATCTTGTTTATTGCTGAAATATATCTTGTTTAGTGTCTTTCATGACCGTCCCTGGTGTGTTCCCAGCAAAACTGGTCATAAAAATGCTCCCAAGTAAAGGAAGAAATAAAACAGGGAAACTGAAAGAAAGAAAAGGAAAAGGAAATTTATTGGGGAGGAAGATGGGTGCGCCTTCTGGGGCTCCAGGTCTTAATCCGGGCGAGGGCAAGAAAACGGAGATGGAATAGGTTCAAACCACCCGAAAAGTACTGGTCATGAGAGACCCCCTCAAGCACTTGGAAATGATGGCTGGACACCTCGGCGAGAGTGGGTGAGCACCAGGCATTTACCCTGCAGCATCCCTGGCTGGTGATCGCCTGGAGGTCCCCTCCTTTCGAGGTTTTGGTAGCACACAGTTTCTATAGCAACTTCTCGTGGAAAATATTTGTCCTCAAGGCCTACAAGGCTGTGTGCGAGCCCAGGCCCTCGGACCTCCTGGCTCAGAGCTCCAGTCTTCACAGTGCTTTGGGCAGTACTGGATCACAGCTCAACCTGTATGTCATAAATCCACCCCAAAGATTTCCACAGATCTACTTTCGGAATTAAAGGGAGAGAACAAAATGTGTTCCCATCTGGTAGGTACAAAAGAAGTCATGTTAACAGTAAGAATTCAGATTTCACTAGTTCTTGCCATTACTGCTACAACCCAGCATTCTCACCTGAGAATCTACCTTTGGTTTTATCTGGGGGGGTCTCATCTGGGTTTTTCAGGGTCAATACCCTCAGGTCCTTCCTTTCAGCTTGGAGATTCTGTGATCTATGAGACTGGTGAGGAAGGGTTATGGAATCTTTACTATGGGAGCGTGTGTGTGTGTGTGTGTGTGTGTGTGTGTGTGTGTGTGTGTTTATTTTTAAATTCTGCCTCAGAAAATTTTAAACATATGCAAAAGAACAGAGACCAGTATAACAAACTCCCACATATCCATTGAATTGCTTTAACAGTTATCTACTCAATACCAATTTGTATCTACATCTACAGCTGCACTACTCTACCCCTCTGGATTATTTTGAAGCAAATTCCTAAATATTTTAAGAACATATCTTAGAAAGACATGTTCTAAAAACATGTCTTAAAAAATCTAGTGCAAGAGTTTTTAAATTTGGCTGAATGTATATAAGATGTTTCATGCATATATGCATTTTCTTGAGAAATTGGTCCGTAGCTTTCATCAACTTTTTAACAGGTTTGGGAGTCTAAAAGTTCTAAAAATTATTGCTCTAAGTAGAACAATGAGAAGAGAGGAGTCAATTTGCCTGAAGGTCAATAATTGTCAATAAAATTGTCACCACCATTCTCATTCGGAAGTATTTCTCAGAAATTTCTTCGGAATGTTTTAGCTGTTGTAAATATAGAGCAGTAAACTACTACTTTAAAAGCTTTTAGGGTTAATCTACTCTGCAAAAGTGGAAAAGAATAATTTAAAGAGCAGGAAAACACGAATTAGAGTCATGTACACAATGGTCCATATACAATCAGTAAGCGAGTTTTCCAAATGGGCTCTCAGCTTGCCCAGTGAATACATCCAAGTCAGAAACCTGGAGGGAGAGTCCATTAGAACTATTTCACCAAGAGCATTAGCTCAGAAACATTAAGAATACGGGGCACGGCTGGTGTTGCTCAGTGGTTAGCATCAATCCATGCACCAAGAGGTCAGTGGTTCGATTCCCCCATCAGGGCACATGCCGGAGTTGCGGGACTGACTCCCAGCAGGGGGCGTGCAGGAGGCAGCCAACTGATGTTGAAGCATCGATGTTTCCATCTCCCTCACTTCCCCTCCCTCTAAAAATCAATTTAAAAACACATTAAAAAGAAGAATTACGGGTATAGAACTGCTCAAGATGTCCTAACAGTTTGCAAATTACGAAGGAAAACACTACTTCTAGGAATGTGATACTAAAATAATAAACACTCAGAAACCATACATACTGCTGATTAAGTTAAAATAACTAGGTTATTTTAATAAAACAGACATAAAATATACATTAACATTTTTTTTTCAAAAATCTGAGTTAAACAGTCAAGCTGCAATGTACATAAACCGAACCAAACAATAACAACAACTTAAAAAAACCCAGAACCTTGCAAATTGTTAACGGACTCAACTAGACTATCAACTAGAAGCAGGATTAGAGGAACAAGAAAATCCCTTCCAACTCTGACACTGACAGGAAACAGACGCTACACGTGCTCCCCGCTCGTGTGCTCCCAGGTCCACATGCGTGTGTGTGCATATGCAGGCCTCACGGGGGAAGAAAGAAAAAGTTGAAAATGGTACAATAAAATCATTCAAGTGACTGACCATTTCCTGTATCATTGAAAATGATGTTTCCAGTGTTAAGAAATTATGGGTACCCTCCTCTACATTAAACACACACACACACACACACACACACACACACACCCCACAAAACATATCCAGAACAGTGCAAACAGTAGGACAGTTTTGTTGCTATCATGTGGAATATACAGCCACATGGGAAATATTAAATACAAGCAGTGTGTTTTTTCTCTGAATAGTTAAAACGAACAGACTTCTGTCAGTCGCAGCCAGGCGGGGAGACCTTGGGGAAGGTTCCACTTGGACTCTGTCCAGAAGAGATTCTCTCCATCCGGAGGAGTCTGCTGCACTGCTGAGCGACAAACCACGCAAATGCAAAGCCGCCGCTAACTACTCTATGGCTAGATGTAGAGCACACAGGCTGGTGGTGTTGAAAATTTAATTTAGGGTTTAAATGGGCAAGTCCACTTGGGGCACAGATAAAACCTTTATTCTGACAGGAAGGGTCTGAGCATTAAGGCCAATAATAATAATACAGAGTAGACATTTCTCTGTGTTTTCGAGCCCTTCCAGTGCAAGCCCATGAAAAACAAAACAAAACAACCCAGCTTCAGTTCTAACACTAACATTGTGGACCCCGGAAGTAATTAATTGGGTATGTCGTTGTTAGTTTTTGCTGAATTTAAACACAGTTCCATAAATCTTCAAGTACAGTAGAATTATTGCAGGGGATCACTTTGTGAATATGTAAATGTCTAGCCACTATGCTGTACACCTGAAACTAATATAAAATAATATTGAATACCAACTGTAAATTGGAAAAAAAATTAAAAACAAAAAACAACAAAAAGATCATTCAAGTACAGCTATGGAAAGCACCTCACTCCTCCAGGCCAGCTTCCTGCTGTTGAAACTAAGCTTTTCTTGCATTTGTATTCTAAAACAAGTATGGTTTTGCCGAAATCTGAGCTCTTTTGAAAACAGATATATAGTCTGCAATTTTCTAATTTTGCACTTGTTGTTAGCTGAGCTTCAGAAGAGTGGAGAAACACGTGGGGTGGCCGTGGCCGCAGTCAGCTCCAGTCTAGGCTATCAGACCCCAAAGCAAACGTGGGGACGCCTTGCATTTTCTCACTCAGAAGGAAGGGACCCTCCCAGGATAGAGGGTTTTAAATAGCAGTGGGGAAAACTGAGCAATTTAAATTCTATTTGTAAAAGATGCGTCTGAATTTGCTATTGATACCAGAGTGATCATACATGATCTCAGTAATAAAAATGAAGAAACACCAGGCTGATATATTGTTATTTTTAGGTACCTTTCCTTGTATTAGTTTAGCCTATTCATGTGAGGACCTGGGCACTTTTAGACATGTGGCTTCTAGCCACATTATCTATTCAACAGCATACATAGCCTTCTTTTAGCCGGTAATGATCTGATGTGTAATACCCCAGAGTCCCTTGAAATGATGATAGTAAGAAAAAATATATATATATTAACCAAGCTTTGTAGGTTTCAGTATAATTTACCTTTAAAGAATAGTATTATATCGATGGTTTATATCCTGAATGCTCATCATAACTAAAAATATTTTCTGTATCTTAACATATAAAATGTGTATCAAATTCCAAAGTCACAACTTTCCCTTCAAAGTCCCCTATTATTTCCTGGCATTTGGTGCTATACAGTAGAAGTCTGAAGCCAAAATGCTCTTTTGTTTTCTGATAGGCAACTTGTTACTTTCTGACTGGATGAGTGCAAGCGTTTTCATTCCCCATCCTTGGTAGTTTAAAATTATTGCCATGAGGTGCTTGCGTAGTGGACTCGTTCACTTTGTTTTTTGTTTTGTTTTTTTGGCCTGGAATGCAGTTAGTCCTTTCAATCCACACACACAACTTTTCATTCTGTTCAGGAAAGATTTTATTTTTATGGTTGATGGTATTTCTTCTCAATATAGTCTTGCCCCCAGGAAAAGCAAGTATCAGTAATGTCAGCTAATGTTCTGTCTTCTCAATTCGGTTCCTTTCTCCAGTATTTTCATCTCTTGTTGCTTTTGAAAGAACATTAGAAAGAAAATCTTGAGTTTGTCCTTCATAGTATTGAGTTTTGTGTGTTTTCTTTAAGCACCAGTATTATTTTCTGCTTCCAATGTAGATTTTAATGTTTTTAGCTTCCTTACAATCCTTTCTAATCAATTTTCTTTTTCATGTTATTTTATTGCCTTTTTCTCTGAACCCACTCCCATTTCAAAAGAACTATTGCTGCACTGAAGCAATTCTTCTGTTCTTTCAATTATGGTAAAAAAGAAATCTAACATGTTCGTTTCTTGCAGCAGACCACTTTCATTTTCAAATGTTCTGAAAGCTGTTCATTTCCCTTGTTTCAGTCACATTTTTTAAAATACGCATTTTGCCTTTTTTCTCTATATTCATCTTTAAATGTGGTCCTTTCTTCCCAGACCCAGTGTTTCTTGGTTACACCATCTGTCCACTTGAGTGTTTGTCAAACCCTGTTTTCTAATACAGAGGCTTATGGTAAGGTCATGTGCAGATTCCCAAGTCCGGTTCCTAGTTCAGCACTTGACTATTCAAGTGGCATCCTTTTCCTTCTGATCACCAGGCTTTCTGCCTCTTTGATCCAACAGCATACATGAAGAAATCACAATATTTGCATGTTTTGCTACCTATCGTTTCTGCTCTCACCTACAGGGCGTTTATCTGAGAATGCACTACACCTCTAACAGGTCCTCACTGCCTTCTGCTCATATTTCAGCTCTAAGATGCGGAGTCTTGGACTGAATGAAGAGGAGGTGGGGTGGGGAGGATAGAGAATCTGTGCTTCCAGATTCCAGAATTGAGATTTGGCCTCCCCCTGGGTCTTGATGAGTGATTTTCTGGGAAGGCAGAAGCTCACTGGGGGCTCTAATAGCCTGATGTCCTTCTGACAGATGCAGTTCCTTTCATTAACTTTAAAAAAATCCAAATCTTGGCGGTTCTCTCTATGGAGCATATCTGAACCCCTACTCCCAGGCGCCTTTCTCCTAAGTAATAAGGGCCCCTCTTTTTGCCTCTGTAACTTGTTTCCTGAGCCCACTTCTTCTACAGCTCACTTCTACCTCTGTGACTTTCTCCAATAAACTTTCTCTTATAGTTTGAATTTTAAAAAATCCAAATCTTCCCAGCTATGGTATAAAGGAAGAGAGTTCTGGATTGATTTTCTAGTTCTCATTCTACCACTTATTGTCTTGCTGACCTTGGATGGGCCCTTAAATACCTCTGGGCTTTCATTTCTTTCCTGGTAAAATGAGGGAATTTGACTACACAATCTCAGAGTTACCTATATTCTACATGTCCTGATAAAGGTAAAAATAAAAACCAAATGACTAAATATGTATTCTGCTATGAGGGTGCCTTAATCTCAAAGATTATAAAAATCCTCTGACACCAATATTAAAAAGAAGAAACCTGAGCATATAATTGTGACATAGGTTAGGAAGACCTTTACACCTAAGCAGTGATACCAGGGTCAAAACAAGTGGTTTGTAAATTATGTGACTTTTCTTAGAATAAATTGGCATAACCACCTGCACTTCTATGTAGATAAAGGATAAAGAAGTATCTATTGGATAAAGACAAGGTTCTCAGTAGGTAGGAAATGTTATTCTCCTTCATAATGCTTTCCAGGAACTACTGAATTGTAACATGTGATCAATTGATTAGTAAGACAGTACATATAAGGTGTGACATGGTATGGCTTAATAAAATATTTCTCAAACAAATACAAATTGTGTTTAATTTTTTAAAAGCTCTGTGATACATGGACTTCTGTGGGCCTGAAGAAGGCGTTTTGTCTCGTGAATTGAGCACAGCACTGGATTTGGAGTCAGAAGACCTGGGTTCAAACTTAAGTTCTCCAGCTTATTAACCTATGACGCTTTGGGAAATTTACTTAACTTCTCTGAGCCTTGGTTTCTCAATAAGTAAAATGGGGATCATTAGACCTACCTTGCATAGCAGATGTGAGAATTAAATGAGAATGTGAGGCAGCTGTAAGAGAGCATAGAGTTGGTCAAATCTGAACCTTCTAGAAACTTTTGAACAAATGGCAATGTTAACTGTAGTTAAATACAAAGGAATCCAATCAGTTCTACTGATCTTAAAATACTTAGGAGCCCATTCTCTTCTCAGTGGGGGAAAGGGACCCACCTAGTTGCTATTAATAGTAATGGAAGCACTAATACACTGACCCATAATCCAGTGACCCTTTTTTTGGTTTTAATCAATATATCCTGAAATTCTTAACTCCCATATGAGCCGCATTTGATAAATAATAAAGCACTTTAATTGAGCATAAAAATCTGATTCTGATCAACAGCTAAACATGTGGAATTTCTCTGGATTTCTTGAACAGTAAGAACTAGAAGTTCTCAAAATCATCGTAACAGGCAAACTTTGCCAGAAGGATGGGTAGCCTCCCTCAAAGGAATTGTGGGAAATCCTGTGATGTCAGAATATATAAATACAGAGTATATAATCTCCAGAGATAAATTAGCTTATCATCCCAAAACCTCCTCTCCCCTAAGAAAGGGAACTTGGCCTCAGGACACCACCAACTTCTCCCTCTGCTCATGTTTTTGTTAAGGTGGTTATTCGATACGGGAAAATACAACAAAGATTTTTACCTAAGATCACGGCCTAAACAGGTGAATGTTTCTCTTTTAATATAGAGCATTAGAAATCCACCCTGAAAGCAAAAGCATTTAAAGACATATATGAATTTGAAACTTTTTTGTGTGTTTTGCTACTTTTCCTCCAAGGATAATTTTCCATTGATCTTTTTTAGACAGAGTGGGAGAGAAAGGGAAAGACAGAGAGAAACATCAATGTGAGAGAAACACATCGATCGGTTGCCTCCTGACCAGGGCCTGGGCTGGGGAGGAGTCTACAACCAAGGTATGTACCCTTGAGTCCACAGGCTGATACTCTATCCACTGAACCAAACCCGCTAGGGCTGCCTTTGAAACTTTTAATGTATTCTTCTGTTTAGGGCTGTAAATATGAATGGGCCTTAACTTAGACTAAATGGCAGCTCGTATGAAGAAAATGAGGTAGCTCTAACCGGTTTGGCTCAGTAGATAGAGCGTCAGCCTGCGGACTCAAGGCTCCCGGGTTCGATTCAGGTCAAGGGCATGTACCTTGGTTGCGGGCACCTCCCCAGTAGGGAGTGTGCAGGAGACAGCTGATCGATGTTTCTGGCTCTCTATCCCTCTCCCTTCCTCTCTGTGAAAAATCAATAAAATATATTTTTTTTAAAAAAGAAAATGAGGTAATTCTTCTTGGAGGTCTTCATTTTTGCATTTACTGATGCCTAAAGTTAACCGGTTACCAGCTCGAAACTGTTCAGCAATCCAGATTTCAATAAAAGCACAGTGATGCATGCTGGAAAAGCATAATAAACATTGTTTACTTTATTTAAGTAGTAGCATGTGGTCAGTGTTAGCCTAAACCGAAAAATAATCAACAGTCTGCTGCCTAAAGATAGCAAAATAATTTTAGACATTGTGAAACATGAAAATTCAAGAAAACTGTTATTCCTAAAGAAAGCATTCCAGTCTAGTGAGAAGCACTCACTTAGAGATTCACTCTATGACCTTGAGGAATTAGGAATTTTGCTTCCTAGTTTTGCCCCTACCTACTGATACGGTTTTGCAAAACTGCAGAAGGGTGACATTATTCACTTTGGGGATGATCCACTCCAATGAGCCGAGGAGAGGGAGACCAGCACTCGCCCAGTGAGTAGTGAAGGGGCTACCAGTCTAGTCATCTTCCTACTACAAGAGGCTCCCGCTTCTCCGAGGGGATCATTTTGTCCAGATCCTCCCTAAGAACACGCTGAGGGAGTGGAATGGTGCGTGATGCTTTTAATAAGGCTGAATCAAAATCAAAATCAAAATCAAGGTAACAATGTCCCACGTTTCTTCAAACACCATTTAATCAGCCAGGGAGAGGAACACAGCCTATGCATAATCCAAGCCAGGCGGGAAAATGCCACATGACCAAGACTACTTCTTTCACAACTTGGGTTAACTTTGCAAACACACTAAACATGGAAAATCTGTCTTATAAAAAGCCTCTTAACATTTCTCCATTCTTCACTTATTTTTGCTCATTATCTGAGGTATCAGGGCGTGGCTGTGTTGGAGGTAGAACTGATGGGCATAAATGTGACCAGACTATAAGGCCTGGTTGCTTCTTCAAGTTCAACGGTTTGAAGGAGAGAATCTCCACAATGGAAGAAATAAGCAGCGCAATGCAGATCAGTTGAATAATAATAATAGTTATTACTATTACCAAAAGCTGTAACTAAAATAGCTAATATTTATTGCATGCTTACCATGTGCCTAGTGCTGTGCTAAACGCTTTCTATTTCATTGAATCATACCCTTCCAGCTGACGCCCTATTATCTCTGGCAGAATAGACTTCCCAGGGGAGACCTGATGGATTCTGGGAGGAGGTGCCGAGTAAGCAGGGCTCACTTTGGAGCAGATGCGGAGGTGCTGAGGGCGAGAGCTCACCCAGGGGACTCCATCGGTCTCTTGTAACACCCACAGCACCACCATCCCTGACGCAGAGCCAGAGGCAACTGGTATCTAGGTGAACTTGCAAATTCCTGATATTCATTCCCACTTTTGAGCAACAACAAACATACAAACAAAAAGAACTAAAGACAAGGAGGGTGGGGGGACACTCTTAACTTCCCCCACTTCCTTCTCTTGGGATTCCCCTTGTTCCCGGCTCAGGGGTAGAGCAGAAAATCATGGCGTCCCCGGTGGGTATGGTGTAGAGCGGGCTGGAAAGAGAACCACTGCCTTAGAACGAGCCACCCTGACCCCTTCAGGGCCTCCGAGGATGGGCACAGCCATGTAGATGGATAGGTGCTTTACCATTTTAGGAGGTTTACTAAGTGTGTGTGTGCATACAAACAGTCACATCTCCACACAGTTACAAAGTAGACAAAGGACCCGGTACAATGGGTGGCACAGAACAGCACTTGATAAATGTGTTTTCTTTCTCACTCCTACTCCCCAAGGAGGCACATCATAACATAAACGGCATTCAAGATGCTCAGACAGTTCTTTCATTCCATCAGCTATCACTGACGATTCCACCTCCTGATTTTTTTTTTTTTTTACTATAATCACTCACTTCAGAACTCGGGGATTTACATGACATCAAATGGGTAATAAGTAACAAATGTGAGGCAGAGATGGTTATTCAGCTGATGAAAAGCCACTGTCAACAGAAAGATTTCAACCTCTGGATCAGTTATTGCTACTTCTGGGAATGTCAAATCTGACGAGATCCCAGGGATTCTAATGGCAATTTCTTCTTGAATCTATTTAAAATACAAATGGAGGTTTTATTTAATTAGGCTGCAGGCTCTGACCAATAATTCACACGGGTTCTATTTCTGTTTAAGTGCAGAACTGACAAGAAAAAAAAAATGACCATCTGCTTTCCACAAACAAAATATCCTTTGGGTGCTTAGCAAGCGAAAGGAAACTGTACCTAATGCTTTGTGTCTCTTTTTAATCAAAACCCTAAAATCACTATAGGAAACCATACTAGAACAGTATGCACTACCACGTCATAACACTGAGTTTTAAATGTTACCTGCTATTCAGATACAGATGGAGACATACCAAAATGAAACTATATTCAGGAAAGAGCAACTAGTTTTAACAACATTACAAATGTGCAGGAACTAAAGAGGGAACAACGTTAACCGTAAGGCAGCATTGGTTGAGTCTTCTCTGGGAACGGAAGCATTACATATTTCAGAGACCAGTGAATGTTTTTTAAAAACAATTAATTAAAATAAATAATAAAATAATATTTTGAAAAAGAAATAGGGCTGATTTTAGGACTCCTGCTCTTCCAACTTATACCGGAATTTTAATTTTGAATTAGAAAGCATACACAAGGAATACAATGGTACAAAGCTGTAGCAGTCTTACCTCAGATACAAAATAAAGACCCCAGGAAATTATTATTATTAATTAGCACTCTTTGGGCTCCTTTTCTACTTCTCGTCCGGAGTAGTTGGTAGAAAATTCTGCTGATGTTTCCATCACAAGGGGTCAGGTTGGATTTTACCTGAGTGAAATGGTTTTAAACTAAAAACCTATCATCATGCTTGGATTTTTACAACTAGGTCCTTACTGCTGGGTTTGCTTACCTGGTCGGCTGCCTATAGCACTATGTCCCCAACACTGGTGCCAACCTAAAATGATGATACCTACTGTGGCTGAAAAAGTCATACGTTGACCAAAATATATCAAAGCGCAACACATTTCTCAATCTGTTCCCTTTGCAGCTCGTTTGGTTGGGTTTTCCTGGCTCAGCCTCAACATTACCTTTAGCTCTTTTACAGATCCAGTGCTACGTGCTGACAGAACAACGGTGTGACACAAAGAACAGATTAAAGGAAAGAAAAAAAAAACTCTAAAAAATATTCAAGTGAAAAGAGCTTTCACGTGGTGCTGAGAAATAGGACATAGGCACTTCTGCTTCAGGAGGTTTTCACATTTTGATCCAGATCGCTTTTCCAAGCCTCTTCTTTTACTACTGGCGACGCCCTCATGGTACACACCGTCTAGTTTACTGGAAACCTTGCTCCCACAAGCAGCTTCTGGCGCATTCATCTTTTCCCACGAAACTGTCTTCGCCGATGCAGAGGGAAGCTCCTCCCAGTGCTGAGAGCAAGGCCGAGTGCGTCTCCACCACCTTCCACCAAGCAAGGCTGCTTAATCTGCAGAACTCGGTTATCCATCAACACAATATAAAGAGGAGTGTCAAGTGCAATTTTTCTTCTGGAAATAGTGAATGTCTGCCTCTCTTTCTGGTTCTTTTTGTGAGTGTAATTCAACAAAACGTATATAGTTTTCAAAACATTCTAAAGCTACTAGTCTACTGGGATTTTTTTGGGGGAAAATCACTAAAGTTTTCTTCTTCTTCTTTTTTTTAGAAAATCTGTGCTAAAAAGGCACTAGAAAAAATGAACGTCCTTGCTCCTGTGTATGTAGCAATTACACATTGTATTAGATTCCATAATTTAACAAAGGTGACACACATTTGGATGAAACATCCTAAGTATTCAGAATCATCTACTTTCAGTTAAAAAAAAATCCAAAGTCAAAGAAACAGCAGGTCACACTGACAGAGGCCAGTCCGGCCATGAGGTCACGGTCATCCCCGGCTGCCCCATGGCAGTGGCCCGGACCCAGGGCAGGCTCACTGGCAGCAGCTGTGGGAGCCAAGCCTCCTGGAGACCTGAGTAAATGAGACGAAGGTGAAGTTCTCACAGTTTTCCAGCTTGACCTTCTTGGCTAAGTTTGGGACAATTCCCCGAAGAGACCGAAGTCCCATCCTCTGCTCCTCATACCACACGCTGCCCATGTCGACAGCCTCCTTCCTGGCGGTAAGGTAGAAAGGGGACTTGGCCTCCATCTGGGTGGGAGGCCGGTGGATGTACATGTACTTGTAGAGCAGGCAGTAAGGACACTGTTTGTGCCCCCTGGAATGCTCGTGGTAGATTTTCCCGTGACATATGCGAGTGGAAGCACTCCGACTCTCTCGCTTGACACTGTCCGTCCGGGCAAAATAGGGCTGGTTTTGTGGGTCTTTGAGCAGCTCGATGTCGCCGTACATCAGATCTGCATGCTCCTGCAGTGTCCGCATGTTCAGGTATTGGCTGTTGTACTTGACCACAGTGGACAGGAGAGTGATGGGGCTGTCATCCCCTAGGCACCCCGCCTGCCACATCTCCTCCTCGTCGGAGAGGGAGAAGTAGATGATATTGCGAGAACGGGCCCCTGACATCCCTGCCTTACTCAGGACCCACAGCTTCTCCTTGAGTTTCTTGGTGGAAGAACTGAAGGTGCTGCTGGTGATGGAAAAGCCCACACCTGCATTCTTCAGGATGCGGTCCAGGCCCCGGCGGATGGCATGGAGCGAGGTGGCCAGGAAGTCCGAGCCGTCACTCTTCTTAACGGTGACGTAAAAGTTCTCAAGCAGCTCGTTCAACTTCACTGCAGGGATCTCAAATGAGACAAACACGGAGGTTACACATTTGAGGACACCCAAAGAGCCAGACCCCTCCTTCCTGCTCCTACCCCTCACCAGGGGCGGTACTGTAGACAAGACCTCTAAAGAGTTGATGCATGACATAGTGGAAAGAACAGTGAACTTCAAGCTGAAAGAGCTAGGTTCCATACTTGGCTCCACTTTACCTCTTTAAACCTCAGTGTTCCAAGCTGTAAAATGGGACATGATGATCAACACCTTCTCAAAGAATTACTACAATGCTTAAAGCAGTGGACTCGAAAGGGTTTATAAACAGTAATGAACACACACACATGATATCGTTACTATTGGCCTTTATAACTTTCACTATTCCTCTCTGGAAAGCCCTTTCTTCTCTTTTCTAGCAAATCCTTTCCTTCCCTCCCCTTCAATAAAATTCAACCATCCATGCTGGGTGGGTGGGAAGAGATCAACCAAAGAATCGGTATGCGTATATGCATAACCCATGGACACAGACAATAGAGGGATGGAGGCCTGGGGTGGGGGCAGACTACAAGGGGTCAATGGGAGAAAAAGAGGACACATGTAATACTTTCAACAATAAAGATTTAAAACCCCCACAAACTTCTTGTTAACAGATGCACTGGAGATTTAATAATTCATTTTTACAATAAAAGAAACATGTTAATATTGTTTTTAAAAAATGCAACCATCCTCTCTAAAGAATTGCTGAACTAAACTTGTCAAACTCTGAATCATTCCAACATTAATTTCCTTGATATCTGCACATAATATTTGGTACTGCTGGCCCTAAACATGGTGCTGTAGGGAGAGATGACTCATATGACGAGTTAATAATCCTTGAATTGTCACTTGAATTTATCAGGATAGGTTTGCAAGTGTCTCTGGATCAATGATCCACAGGGTTTCGATATCAATATTTGTTCCACAGATAAGAAAAATGTACTGGGTTTACATCTGATGACTTCAGGTATTGGCAAGAGATCAACTCTCATTATCAGTAGAAAAGAAAAAAACCCAAGGGAAGGTTTCTGATTGGCCCACTCTTGATCCAAACAACTGACCAAAAAATGGGCCACTGTACTAACATGATGGCTTCTGCAATAACCATGGGAATTATAAGAGAGAAATGGCTCCTAAGTAAGAAGTTTGAGCAGAAAATCTTATTTATTACCTTCTCACTTAACAAAACAAATTCTGATAGCTTCCTGTTGCCCTTAGGATAAATTCCAAACTGTTTACCTTATCTGCAAGTCTTCACAATCTGGCTCCACTCTGTGGTAGATTATCTGTAAAAATAGCCACAATAACTTGCCCCCTCCCTATTCCTATACCCCTTGGCAACGTGACTTTGCTGTTCCTCCCATCAAGAGGTAGAATCTATTTTCCCGCCCTTGGAACCTGGGCTGGCTGTGACTTATTCTGGTCAATAAAATGTAACATGTGACGATGTGTGAATTTTAAGCCTAGGCCTCAAGAGATTCCGCTTTCATCTGCTTTTGTCTTACAGGTTCTCTTACAAGTTCTGCTTTCATCATCTTAGTACAATGTTGCCTTGTGAGAAAGCCCTGTTAGACCATGAGAACATGTGAAGTGGAGACAAGCTGTCTGTCTTCTAATATCAGATGACTGCACCCACATGTATACCCCAACTGAACCCAGTAGAAGAACCACCCAGCTGAGCACAACCTGTAGAATCATGAGCAAGTAAAATGAGTGTTGTGTTATACCACTAAGTTTTGGGGTGGTTTGTTATGCAGCGATAGGTAGCTGGTACACACCCTATCTCTCCAGCCTCCTCATCTGTTCTCTTTGTGTTCTATTCCTAGCCTCCCTGAACTTTGCGTCATTGATAGAAACTACAACGCCCTTTCCTGCATCTATTTCTTTGCACATGCTACCTCCTCTGCCTAGAATGCATTTTCTACTAACTTTCTCTATTTGGGAAAATTTCAATGCATTATTTCAGATCTAGCTCAAATTCTGCTGTCTAGATAAAGGCTTCTCCAGCTTCCCTAAGCAAAATTACTCTCTCACCTGGGATCCCATGGCAGTTAAATTTTATTATGGCTCTCTCCATATTGCACAAACTTTTATCTATTTATATGTCTATGTCTCAAAGTGGACTGAAAGTCCACTGCACCTTATACATGACTGGGTCTTCATTACACACTGGAAGGCCTGAACTATATCACTGATGCCCAATGGACATGGGTTAAATCAATGAATTAACCTTGGAGTCAGGAGAACCAAGGTGACTTATCAATCAGAACATTTTTCTGACTTACACAGAATACCACAAGTTTCTTTCTTTTTTAATTCTTATTGATTACATATGTGTCCTTATCTCCCATTGCCCCACCCCCCGCTCATGCCCTCACCCTTTAGTGTCTGTGTCCATTGGTTATGCTTATATGCATGCATACAAGTCCTTTGAATACCACAAGTTTCAAAGTAAAATCACAGCAAAAGCAAGAAGAAATGTCAAATCACAAAATTTATATTATTGGCACACAAGAAACCATTCATTCTGGCCTGTGTTGGCTGCCTCCTTAGTTTTCTTGGACTGAGTTTTGGTTGGGGATTATTCTGCCAGATTACCAAGGTCTTCAATTTGTTATAAAGACATTGCAAGAACCACTGTGAATAGATTTACCATCTCAAAAGTTCACCCTGGATTATAAATTTGGCTCCCTTGATGTAAAAATTAAAAACAAAAAGAGCTCAGTCATGGGGCTGATGACTTCAGATGGTAAAGAACAAAATAAGAAAAAAAACACACAAAAACTGACATGTTAGGCAAATTCCAAAATTCTGGAACTACACAGCAAACCTTGAAACTTGACAGAGTTATAAGACAAGTAAAAAGCAAGAGTTACTTTTAGGAGAATGCCTCAAACTTCCCTTTGTGATAATCTTGTCTAGGGGGATGAAGTGGAGAAATGCCTATGAACTACATCACTCTGATGGTAAACAAAATGATTTTGCTTTTGCAGTTACCAAATTTTACTTTATTTAGAAAGATAGGTACTGAGCTTCAAGGTGCTCTATTTTCTGAGTGAGTTTAAGGAATATAGAAATCAATGACATAGTAACCTTGAGGGAGATGGAACAATGAGGATTGGGTCACACCTGTTTTAAAAAAATACTAAATTAAATACTCAGAGAAGATCAAAGAATGATCACAGAATGAGAATGACAGTGTATACTCTACTTATATAGATGATATTTTGAAGTCTCATTAGATTCCTTGCTTTGTTTCTTAAACAAATTTGAGGCTCACCAGCTGCCAAATCATGACCAAGAGGTGTTACCTACTTTGTCTTCTGCTAGTTACATCTATCTTTAAAGACACATCTAGACTAAAAATATCTTGCATTAAGACCAAGAAAGTGAGATTAAAGAATATGGGCCAAGATGCCTCAGTTCTTTCTTGTAAATAATTATTGGATAAATTCTCTAAGATACTGACCTCTTTCTTAAGCATTTATTATTAAAAATATTTCAGTGACCCATGTGAGTAGATTACAGAGGATTGAAATACATCTTCTTCTTCACCCATATTCTAGATAACACAGGGGAAACGAAGAAATACTAGTACCTAAAGAAGTGGTGGTAGGTGTACTCTACTGAACATTTTCATCACCTGGGATGCATATGTTATCTAAGCCATGGAGGGTATGGAGAAATGAAACTCTTTTCATGGATTCCTGCATGGAAATAGAAAGTGTCCCAGTAATAGACAACTGTCTTCATAGCACTTCACTGACCTCTGGTCTAGAAAAGGTTAAGGTAAGTGAGGATGAAGAACCAAAAATGGGGGTCTCTGAGAACAGGTGAATTTAAAGGTGAAAGTTACATTTTTTTTATTTTTTTTAATTGTCATAATACACATATATATGTATTATGTATATGTTTTCAATCTTAAACATTTACAAGTGTAAAATTCAGTGGCATTAAGTACACTGACAATGTTGTATAACCGTCACCACTATTCATTTCCAGACCTTTTTTTTATCATTACAAATAGAAACTGTACTTATTAAACAATAATCCCACTTTTCCTCCTCCCTCCAGCCCCTGGTAATCTCCATTCTACTTCCTGTCTCTATGAACTTACCTATTCCAGGTGCCTTACATAAATGGAATCATATATATCTGTCCTTTTGTGTCTGGCTTATTTCACTTAGCATAATGTTTTCAAGGTTCATCCACATTGTAGCATGTATCAGTATTTCATTTCTTTTTATTGCTAAATAAAATTCCATTGTATGGATATGCCACATTTTGTTTATTCATTCATCTGACTTTTGGGTTGTTTCTACATTTTGGCTATTGTAAATAATGCTATAATGAATATTTATGTACAAGTTTTTGTATAATCTATGTTTTCCATATTTTGGGTATTGGCCTAGGAGTGGAATTGCTGGGTGACAGAGTAACTATATATTTAACTTTTGGGGAACTGCAAGACTGTTTCCAAAGAGGCTGCATTATTTTACATTCCCACCAGAAGTGTATAAGGATTCAGTTTCTCTACATCCTCATCAACACATGTTAGCTTCTGTCGCATCTTTTTAAAATTCCAGTCCTTCCTTCCTACTGGATGTGAAGTGGAATCTCATGTGCTTTTGATTTGCATTTATCTCCCTGATGTCTAATGAAGCTGAGCATCTTTTCATGTGCTTCCTGGCCGTTTGCTTATCTTCTTTATAATAACTGTTCAATGCCCTTGTCTGCTAACTCTAAAATCCATGTCTGCATTTTGGTTGTTTCAGGCAAGAGGATAAATCTGGCTCTCCAAATTGGCCAGAAGTGAAAGATAGAACTGATTTCTCTCCTGGGCATGGGTCACATGTTCCCACTTCTTCCTATGAGTGGTAATATTTGATTGGATGCTAGAAATTGTTGAATTCTGGGTTTGTCATACTTTTCAATGGATGTTGGGACTTCTTTCTAGTATCCTCATGTCCTTGGCCTCCCTGGACCCTGATCCCTGTCTCCCCTCAACTCAACAAGATTTATTCCCAGGCTCTGCTTGGGTTCCCCTCCCTTCATTGCAGCTCAGAAACTGCCTCCAGGCAGAAAGCCTGAGACCTGGTAGCACTCATCTCATTTGTTACCTTTCTCTTAGGGATCAATCCTCTGCTACCTGTCACGTCTGAAAAGGGTTGTTTCATACACTGGGCCCAGTTTTCTAATTGTTACAGCAGGAGGATAAATCTAGATCTTTTCATTCCCTTCTGACCGCAGTGGAAATTTCAATTTATTTTCAAATCTGCTCATTTTGATTAGTTTGTTATTGCTTGTACATTTTTATGCAGTATTTATTTTTGATCATAGTTGGGAATCCACACATGCAGATTTCAATTCTGCAGGGGTCGGCACCCATAACCCCAATGTTGTTCAAGGGTCAACTGTAATTCTCTTCATTTCTATAAACATTTCATCCATTCTTAGCCTTTAATCTATTATCTAAAATCCTGGATGTCTAAATCTGTTGTTTGTTTTCCTTGAGTGGCTTGTGATTTTTTTTTTAATGAGCACATATTTAGTTGGTTTTAATCTGCAAAAAACCTGAGCATCTACTTTGAAGGAACATTTCCCTTCAAAGATTATTACCACATAACTCTGTGAGGAGCCAGGGTATGCTACTCACCTAGAACTTCTCAAGCCCCTTTCAGGGTCCTCTCTTCAATCAAGGATTCTTCAGTTCACCTACCTGTCTCTTCTCTTCCTTAATAATTTTGTCAACATATGCCCTCAGGTAGAGCCCTGACTTTCAGATGTGCTTACTGCTCACTGTTCCACTCTCAGCTGTCCTTTTTGTTGGCCCTGTGATGGTGCCCTATTTCTCTGCAGGTTCAGCACGGAGGCCCCCTGCTATGTCCGGTGCACTGTGCTGTCAGAAGCAGAAACCTGGGTTTCCTATTCATCTCTTGCTGGTGCCCTACATCAGTGGCCGCCAACCTTTCAGACCTCACGGACCACCAGTGGCCCGCAGACCACCGGTTGGCGACCGCTGCCCTACATCACCCAAACTTGGGGATGTCACCTGCCCTTGAACTTCAATTATAACCTCTATTTGCAAGACCTTTAAATCTATCCTTCTAGATTTAACATTTCCCCCATGTTGGAAATCCCAGATTCCCAACTGCTTATTGGACATGTACATCTGGACATCTGTCTGATGTATACTCAATAGATCCAAATAAAAATACAACATCTTTGTCTTCTGTCTCTACCTGTCCAAGGATTTTTCCTTCCAGTCACAAACCCCAAACATTTCAAGTTGGAAGAGATTTTCAGAACTCATTTTACCAGTGGGGAAAAGCAAATGAGGACCAAAGATATTAACTACATTTTTGTTCATCACTTCCAATTAATTTATCTAAAATAGCGCTTTCATTATGTTTCTTCCCACTCAAAAACCTTCAATGGTTTCCCTTTTGCCTAAACCTTGACACTTAAGACTCTTATGGTAAGAGCATTCTCCCTATTACAATAGTCCCTTCCCCACTGCCCCTGCAATAATCCTTCAAATAAAATCTCTCCTTTCAAACAAAAGCAAAACAAAACTTCAGTGATTTCCCAATAGTCACAAGATTATAGCTAGGGTTATCAAAATCTAGTTTTATAGCCCATCATTTCCATGTATGAAGCCTCTGCTATAGGCAAGTGAGTCTAATCCTCCAAATCTTACTCAGAAGACATCTATCTTTATCCAATTCTATTGAAATTCTACGTCTCTACCATTAATACAGCTTAACTATCAATGCTTTTGCTAGTGTCACCATGTTGAAATTAATTTATTTAACTGATTTGGGGGGGGGCATTTCTGATCTATAAATTCATAGAACACTTACTAAATTCTGCTTTGTACTATAGACATGTTTCTTTCTATTTTATGTTCTTTCAAGGTTTCTCCAGGCAGAAAGCAACTGTTCTGTGCTCCCCACCATGCTCAGCACAGTGCCTGGCACGTGGAAGCTCAGTGAAGTTGACTGAAAGAAGTAAATTCAAGAGTTCCTTACCTTGGTGATGTCCGTGTGATCTTTGAGCCCATTGGTCATGCACCAGTAGCGCCACACATTCAGGGCATACCGCGTGGCTTTGGTAGTATTTGGGCTTACTGCACTGGTACACAGATCATTCAAGTCATCATTAATATTAAATACAGGAAATTTGTTGAGCTTAGTAGAATACGCTAGAAACAGAAAAAATGAAAGGTATTAAAATAATGTGCCATTCCCTTCTTTAGAAAATTATGTCTTGGGATCATGCTAAATAACAGAAAACTCCTAAGAGATAACACTTTCAAAATATGAAATTTCTATCAAGTATACATATATTAGGATAAGTATAATAGAGAGCAATATTTCTAGCATGAAATCAATGCAGTAACCTTGCATTTAATCCCAACAATTTTGCTATACACACTAATTGATGCACGAATGCAGGCATTCCAATAAAAAAAGGGGGGGGGGGGGGAAAATTGCATTTAATCCCAACAATTTTGCCATATACACTAACTGATGCACTAATGCAGGCATTCCAATAAAAAAAGGGGGGGGGGGGAATGAATGCAGAGAAACAAAGAATGTTCTATCTAAAAATTTCACTGGAAAAACAACAGCACTTCTATTAACAACAACAGCAAAAAAGAAGACAAGTTCCTCTCTCCTTACCCTTGGCATATGAAGAGCTGTTATTTCCCTGTGATATATAGTCTCAAATGTCTTATGTGCCATCCTGGGCAGCCTTGAATTAAATGGTGTCAGCATATTTCTTTAATTCTTCTCACAAATTAATAAAGAGAGAGATATCTGAGCCCTGACTCCACAACTCATCAGCTAGCTTAGAATCAGAATTCAAGGGCAAGGGAGAGAAATATTAGGGGAAGGTAGAGGGATACTCTGGAAAAGCTCAGATGGTTTCAGAAAAGGGGAGCAGATCTTAAATTGCAATCGCCAGATTACTTCAGATGAAAACTGGTTTGCTTCCATGTATCCACCTAAGCATTGGTTGCCAAAGAGGTAAGTCCATAACCATTAGTGGGCCCTTCCTCATACTCTGTGATCTACTAAAACCAGGATCAAACTGTTCAAATCGTGACCTTTGGCTAAAAACAAACAAAGAAACAAACAAACAAACAAGGTAGGCCACCTCAAAGTAAAAACAATGCCAACTAGTACTTTATATCTAATGGTTCTCTTTCTCTAGAATGTTTCTATATTCAAACAAGGAACTAAAGGCTCAGAAATAGCAAAATGAAAAGTTAATTCAGTTAGCAAGGTGATCTGCAAATTGGCTTACTTTGCCTAACTTGCCTCAACTTTCACGGCTCCCACTGAGGCATCTGCCTACACCCAGGACACTCACACCACACCTTCCCCACACTTAGCCTGCGGCATCTCCCATGGTCTTGGTACCAATCGAAAGTGGTCTTTTTTTCATTTCCAATTCAAGCTCACTCCTACGTAACCCTTCCCCACACTACTGATCTTCCTCATTCTCTCCTTCAGTATGTCTCACATTTGCTTGATTCCAATGCTAGAAAAGCTATCAGTAGCAACCGAGTCATGTAGGTATATTTCTCTCATCATCCGCATAAACCGAGATAACTTGTATTTTCTGGGACTCACTTGATATTAATGAAAGGATTCTAGTATAAAATGTATTATTGTTATATCTAGTACTAACTCAATGTTTACTAGATGCCAAGAGTTATGTAAATTATCTGTAACTTTAAGCAACCCTAATGCTGTACCTATGTTACAAATAAGGAAACAAAACCTCATACACTTAATAGCTTCATACATCACTCATACAGTATTTACTGAAATACACTCTCTGGGCCAGGCCCTGTGCTGTCCCAAGTCATGGAGTTAGCAAGTGAGAGTCGGGGTTTGGACCTGGGTTCCGCTGACTCCATGCTCTGGAATCAGATACTCCAGGGATAACGTTCTCAGTGAAGAATGCAATTTAAATATTAGCCGCGTATAAAAAGTATA
>NW_005354595.1:192206-195668 GCF_000412655.1 Myotis brandtii
TTACTCAGATTCACCTTCAGCAAGGAAAACGAAGTCTGATTTATTTGGACAAACAGTATGTAGATTTTTTTAAAACAACAAAAAATGGCATTCTTTGCAACACAGCCCAGTCCCCATCACTTCATTACAGCGTAAGTATAGAAGAGACACTGCAAGATAGGATAATACATTGACTTATTATGTTACGTGATGACGTGATCTTAAATAATTTCATTTTAATCACAGGACAGACTGCACACTGAAAATGGAAACCTCTGTTCCTATGAAGTTTTGCCAATTGGCCCATAATATTCTGTATTGGGAAAGGATCCCATTCAGCATCGTATATTGTGTTTAGTTATGTCCTGTTTCTCGGTCTTTCATTGGAACTTTTACCATTTGCAACAGCATGGATGGACCTGGAGAGCATTATGCTAAGCGAAATAAGCCAGTCGGAGAAAGATAAATATCACATGATCTCATTCATATGTGGGATATAATGATCAATACAATTTGATGAACAAAAATAGATCCAGAGACTAAGAAACACTGATCAGTGTCCAACCTCAGAGAGAAGGTGGGGGTGGGGGGTGGGGGAGGAGGTAAGAGATCAACCAAAGGACTTGTATGTATGCATATTGTCATAACCAATGGACACGGTGTAATACTTTAAACAATAAAAAAGAAAAAGAAAATGAAAATAATAACCAAGAGGCTTTGCTCTGAAAGATATAAATATGTACTATAACACTGCAATAATTTAAAGTGTAAATTATGGTAAAAAAAAATAAATCAATGCTACATAAGAGAGTCCAGAAAAGATGTGTAAATAGGCAAATTGAGTATATAATAAAGGCTCCAGTTGAAATTGCTGGGGAAAGGGTGGACTCTTCAGTAGGTGCTTTGAGATAATAAGCTATTAAGTTAGAAAAAACAAAAGCAAAT
Organism: Myotis brandtii; assembly: GCF_000412655.1. NCBI lineage: Eukaryota > Metazoa > Chordata > Mammalia > Chiroptera > Vespertilionidae > Myotis > Myotis brandtii. The sequence continues at coordinate 193,131 of NW_005354595.1, forward strand.
TTAGATTCCTATTTCATACCACAAGTAACACATTTCCAAATAGTTAATTTTTTCAAAAAGCTATTTCCATAAGGAAGACAATTTTCATGATTTTGGGTATAAGAAAAGCCTTTCTCAGTATGACACAGGCTAGAGATATAAAAAACAGATTAATATATCAGATGACATAAAAATCCAAAAGTTCTGCCTTGAATACATCTCAAAAGATAATAACCAGACTCAGAGATAATACTTATAACACATAAAGTGACAAAGTATATATGAAAAGCACCTACAAATCAATTGAAAAAAGACAACTCAAGAAAATGGGCCCAGGATATGAGAAGCAACTATTCACAGAAGCAATACAAATAACAAAAAGCATTAGTAATAATCAGATATTATAATCAAAATAAGATGCATTTATCAGACTGGGAAAACTACAAAAGGTCCATTTCTTAATGTTGACTAGGCTATGGGGGAACTTGCAGTAGTATAGAAAAAAATTTGGAAGGATGCACATCACATTGGTTAATATCTCTCTGTGGGACTTCTAAGTTTTACAATATGAATATATATATATTACTTTTTGCAAGTTACAAAAATCACTAGGACTTTGGAAATATACACGTAGGAAAAATAAAATGATCTTTTTAATGAAATAAATAAAATGTTCTTTTTAATAAAAGAGGAATTCCTCTTTTAGAAATTTATCCTAAAGGCATAATCAGGAATATGTATAAAAAGGTATGCTCCCTGGTGTTCTTTAGGCATATTTATAAAAGTGAAAACTGGAAGCAAATTCAATTCAAAAAAAGCATTATAAAATAGATTTGGTACTACTATGCAATGGAAAACTATGTAGCTATATAATAATCACATTTTCGAAGGCTAAAGATCTTCTACAATGGTACAAAACAGTAAATATAGTTTGACTACAATTTTTAAAAAAATATATTTTATTGATTTTTTACAGAGAGGAAGGGAGAAGGATAGAGAGCTAGAAACATCGATGAGAGAGAAACATCGGATCAGCCGCCTCCTGCACACCTACCACTGGGGATGTGCCCGCAACCAAGGCACATGCCCCTGACCGGAATCGAACCTGGGACATCTCAGTCCGCAGGCCGACGCTCTATCCACTGAGCCAAACCGGTCAGGGCATTGACTACAATTTTAATCCTCACCCGAGGATATGTTTTTCATTGATTCTAGAGAGAGGGGCAGGGAGAGGGAGAGAGAAACATCGATGTGGGAGAAACATTGATCAGTTGCCTCCCGTACGCACCCCAACCAGGGATAGAACCCTCAACCTGGATATGTGCCCTCTCAGTGAATAGAACCAGCAACCCTTCGGTACATGGGATGACGCTATAATCAATTGAGCCACACCGGCCACAGCAACCACAATTTTTAAAAGTATAATTGACCCTTGAACAACATGGGTTTGAACTGGGTGGATCCACAAATAAATGGATTATTTTCAATAAATACATATAGTATGGTAAATGCACTTTCTCTTCTTTATAATTTCCTAAGTAACAGTTTCTTTTCTGTAGCTTACTTTCTTGAAAGAACACAGCATATAATACATGTTACATACAAAATATATGTTAATTGACTGTTTATGTTATCAGTAGATTAACAGTAGGCCAGTAGTAGTTAAATTTTGAGGGGAATCAAAAGCTATACGCGGATTTTCAACTTCATGGAGGGTCAACACTCTTAACCTCTTCATTGTTCAAAGGTCAAGGGGCATTCATGCTTTAAAAATTCTGAAATAAAACACCAGAGTGTTAAAAGTTGTTATTTATGGGTAATAAGATTCCTGTGACTTTAATTTCCTATTTTATTATATTTATTATTTGCTGAATTATTCACAATATTTACTTATTGCCTTAACATTTTAAAAACATTATAAAATTTAATTAAAAATACTTAAAAAACCCCACAATAGTTTGGTCTTAAAATATTTGCCACCAAATTCAATGATATAACCAACATTTTCAGGTTATATATTTTAACCAACATTAAGTATGCTCCACATATTAGCCATTTTAGTCACTTGAAATCTTAGAAAAGATTATTCTGAATAAATAAATTTAAAATAAATAAAACTTCAAAATAGAAAACATTTCCTGACTTGTAGGTTAAATATTACTGAACTTGAATTCTAAAATTCTTCCCCTATCAGGGAAATAAAATTTGTCACATTTTAAATGTATTACTTGTTTCTTAAAGTACTAGGAAAACATTAAAAATTAAATTACAACTATAAGTATTTTTTTATTGTCTAAAGTTTTACATATGTCTCCTTTTCCCCCAATTGACTCCCTCCCTCCCACCCAGCCATTCCCACCCCGGGCAAGCCTCCACTGCCCCAGTGTCTGTGTCCATTGGTTATGCATGCGTATAAGTCCTTCGGTTGCTCTCCAACCTCCCTCCCTGCCATTTGTCTCTGGATCTATTCTTGTTCATCAAATTATGTTGATCATTATATCCCACATATGAGTGAGATCATGTGATATTTATCTTTCTCCGACTGGCTTATTTCGCTTA
>NW_005354595.1:195847-206858 GCF_000412655.1 Myotis brandtii
GTTTCTTGGGATATAGTCCTAGAAGTGGGATTACTGGGTCAAATGGGAGTTCCATTTTTAACTTGAGGAAACTCCATACTGTCTTCCACAGTGGCTGCACCAGTCTGCATTCCCACTAGCAGTGCACAAGGGTTCCTTTTTCTCCACATCCCCGCCAGCACTTGTTGTTTGTTGATGATAGCCATTCTGACAGGTGTGAGATGGTATCTAATTGTTGTTTTGATTTGCATCTCTCAGATGATTAGTGACTTTGAGCATGTTTTCATGTCTCTCGGCCTTCTGTATGTCCTCTTTCAAAAAGTGTCTATTTAGGTCCTCTGCCCATTTTTTGATTGGATCATTTATCTTTTGTTAAGTTGTATGAGTTCTCTGTAAATGTTGGAGATTAAACCTTTATCTGAAATATCATTGGCCAATATGTTCACCCATGCAGTGGGCTTGTTTTGTTGATGGTTTCTTTTGCTGTGCAGAAGCTTATTTTGATGTAGTACCATTTGTTTATTTTCTCCTTAGTCTCCATTGTCCTAGGAGCTGTGTCAGTAAAGATATTGCTATGACATGTCTACTATTTTGCTGCCTATGGAGTCTTGTAGGATTTTTATGGTTTCTCGTCTTACATTTAAGTCCTTTAGCCATTTTGAGTTTGTTTTTGTGTATAGTGTAAGTTGGTGATCTATAAAGGAATTTTAGTATCATTAAAAATACTATCACACAAAAGAACAGTCATTTCTATTTGTAATATTCAGCGTTCTGAGTAAAGACTTTGGTGGATTATTCATATATATGAAAGAACTACACTTGCATTTCTGTGAGAACATTATATTTTCTGGCCTTTTAATATTCTTTTCTCAATTAAATAATTTTAGTGACACAATCAAGAAGTCTGAAGTTAACAGTTATGATAATTTTGAATAACCATTCCTATTCTGTTCAAAGGACATTGTCAAATGCGGTAAATGCAACAAACAGCATATACAGAATTCTATCTGACCAAAGATTTTTCCTAAAGATGAGGAAGTCTGGAAGCTGACATCTACTTAGCTTGGTGTAACTCTGCACAGTTGGCTGACAAAGATCCACAGATAGAAAGAGAAAGTGAGTTTGAGTAGAACCTTTTGCTCCAAAACAGGATTTGGGGGACTGGGGTTCTGGGAAGCATATGGTTAATTCAGTTTGCAGATGCCTTCCTGAAGTGTCTTCCCTACCCAATGGGCTGTTTCCAAGCACTCACATATGGAAATGCTTCTCCTTCCACAATTCTCCCTCCTCAGTGGTTAGAAACACTTGACATGGAATGCGTGGCTTAGGGTGCATGGACTATCTGAGGCTAATGCATAGTGACCAGGACAATTTTGTTTTTCATAATATGGTCTAAGTTGTTTTTAAACAGTTATAGCTACAAAAGTCAGCCAGCATTGCAAAACAAAAAACAAAAAAACATTAAATGAATAAAGACTAGTCGTACCCAAATACAGACAAAATACTATGATTAAAAACATGCTCTCGTTATAAAGACATTAGCTGATTTTATTGGATTGTTTTTCTTATTTCCATAAGTTTAGGCTGTACCGACAAATACTGAAAACAACAGAATATTACACTATTACATTAGAGGCAAACATTATATACACAATGGAATAAGCCACTGGGACATAAAACTAGAATTTTATTTAGCACGCAAGTACACAGACAAATATGAAGCAAAAACAGTGAGCTGATAAAGATGAAAACATCTTAGTGTAAAAGATCAGTGAGCAGCAAAATAAAAATGAAACCAAGAGTATACACTTATTAACAAAAAAGTTCTATCATATTACAAATGCCAACTGGCAGAATATTAACCACGAGTATCACAGTCACACATTTTAACATATTAACAGAAATTTCTCTCCATTTCAATTCACCTTTCTCCTCTTTCTTTCACAAATTATAACTGTAGCAGCTTAAGAAGATAATTTTTAAATATTAGAGTGAGTAGGCACACATGTGCTTTCTTTTCATGTAATATCTGTTAAAAGCCAAGTGGCCAGAAAAAATATAAAAAATGATAATCTATCAAATAGGGCAGAAAGTAAATGCATCTTCTAAGAATAGATCTATTGTTCATAAAAATTTCCAAGTATTAATTGTGTGGTTGTATTTCTAAACAGATGCCTGGTATTAAATTATACTAAATTGATGTCTACCTTTATTCCAATTAACTTCTAAGGGGTAGAGTAAAAGGAATCTTAAAATCATTCTTGTAATTTGTAAGAAAGATGGAAGACCTCATTTAAGTTGAATACAGCATTCATTCTACTAAACCACCAAAGTTCTTCATTTCAACAGATAAATGAGTCATATACAGTGATTCTGTTGAATCCAAAATGCTTCCAGTCATTCTCTCACCAGGTGTCAGCCTACAGGGTTAGAGTTACATTTTCAGATGATAAATGAAAGAGGGACAAGCTATTGCTCACCATGGGACAAAACTATGTCCAACGTTAGCAGTAAAAAAAGTTTAATCATGTGGAAACATAGCCCCATAAATTAGAAACTTAATAAATACGTATGTATTATTTGATTTAAAACTTGCCCTAGGCATAAGGGCCTCAGGACAGACATACAAAATGTACAGAAGACCCAAAGGGGGTAAATAAACCCAAGAGCAGGATTCAAATAAATGTGCCCACTGCTATCTATCGTTAATCGTCAGGATATATCAAGCCATAATCTTTGGTGTCCAAAATATAAAAGGAAATCTAAGAACAAAGGTCTTGCCTGAAAATCCCCAATGCAGAAATCAAGGAACTTCTTTAGGGCAGAATTTAGAATTTAGAATATGCAGGATTGAATTTCCTTTTATTGCTTTTACTACCTCCCTTGAAGGGCAAATGTTTAAAGCATATTCTGGAGAAAAGGCTCACTATTAAAATCTACCTTTCCTTTCCTTTAAGCAAATAATTCGTTGTTAAATTCTCAGAATTTAAATCAGCAATTTCAGCGGCAATGTTTCCAAATACAGCATTGGCTGTCACCATGTATCTGACAATCATACAAAAAGCCTCTGTACATTCAGGGGATTACCCCTTTAGTAAATAAGCCATTGAGCAGACAGAATGACACGCTGCACTGACAGGAATTTTGGCAAGCTGGTGTGAAAAGGGTCTTAAGGAACTAGCCTTCTTTCCTTACTAACATTTTATGACTGTTTCCCTTCCATTTTAAGAGTATAAATGTATGAAAAAGTACAATGATATTTCCTTGACTTTCAATAAGTAGTATAGTAGAAATAAACCATTTGCAATATTTTTCTTTTTACTGTCAGTTTGTATGGAATTGCTGATAGAAAATGGAACTATTAGGAACCAACCAACGACAAGTGGGCATGAATGTGAGGCAACAAATATGTCAAAAAGTCCATGCAAATGCTGATTATAAAAGTTACTATTTGGGAACTCTGAGGTTTCCATGGTCACTTACAAATAAAATTGAAAAACAAATATTCTCATTAAATGCAATTCAAACAATAAGCTATGATACCCAACAAAAATAATGTACACACCTTAGAGTCCTCAGTTATTACATTGTTCAACCAAAAAAAATCCAGGTCAAGGGAAATTATCATCCTAATGATTGTCAATAGAATATTGTCAATCTATTGGAGTTCTCTGTAAGGGGCTCAAGTATCAGAAAGAAAAAGGAAAGATTTAAGTTGGGGGTGGGGGAGTACTGAAAAAGTTCAGAATTCTTGCTTTCTCTTTTTGCAAACATTTCCCTTTCAAAGAGTCGGGAACACGGTGAAAGAAAAGCTGACCTGGAATTACACACACAAAACATTTTGAAGTTGGCGCCACTTGACAACTACAATATTTCCTTCTGTAGAGGCCACTAAGTGCTGGCTCAAAATATTAAACAGCTAAGTACGTACTTTCACAAGTCACACACACAGTGTCGACTGGCACAGCCTGTTAGCACAGTTTTTCAGATTAACTACAATTAGTGATAGCAGCCATGGTTAACAATTCCACATAAACACCACAAACACACACGTGAAAGGGCACCTACTACAACATGCAAAATGTCAACAAAGACGGCACCGGATATTACACAATGCATAGAAATTGTAACGGTTTTTTGGCAAGATTTTCTTTTTGTAACAAATATTTTATAAAACAAAAATTATTTTGTTATAAACGCTATTTAAAAAGTTGTAATATAATGGATTATAGTTATAAAAGTCCAGTTTGATAAAGTTACTCTGAGTGGATTAATACTAAAATGGACCTACCTACTACTTCATCCAGTATAAATAATCATTATAAATTAATTCTAGTGGAAGTATACTAAGGTATTTGATTTATAAAATATAAGAATTACAGAAAGTAAACAGGCATAAAAATCACTTAAATACAGTATGCACAATTACTGTTCAGATTCTATATTGCTGATGTCTTCTTAATTCTACTAACCACAAATAAATAAATTATGCCAAACATTTTCAAAGCTCTTTGAAATGAATGTATAATGGTAAAAAATGCTAATTCCAGTGTAATACAAAGAACATTAGAAGTCTAGCAAAATTCAACACTGCATTCAAAAGACAAAAATTTCATTGTACTTTTTTTTAACATCCCAGAATTTCATCTTTTTTCTTCAACTATGATTTAGTAAATATTAGTAAAATAAAAATTTGTAAAATGTTTTTTTAAATTTATGCTTAAATTTCCTTTTTGAAGAGTAAGCAGGTTAATATGAGAATTTACAAATACTTTGTATTTTCTACATCTTCCTGCTGTAAAGTTTCTTTCACAATTCCCATTCCCCCTCTTCCTACCTCTAAATAAATTCTAATTATGTTGATTAGAAACATTCTAATTATGTTGATAGAAATTTGATCATTTTGATTGAAGATATGTCCCAAACTTTCAAGATGATTTTTTAAACTTTTCATAGACTAAAAAAGGATATAGACTGCCTTCCAAATCAGTAATATTGATGCTATATAGTTGGATATTCAAATGAATACCAAGTTTTTTAAAAAGTTACTTTTTAGTTTATAATTGTTATAGATTATAATCATTATAGAAGTCTTGTTACTAAAAATTATCATTTGTTTCCCCTCCATAAATGAAAGCTAATTATAAATGGGGTTGGCTAAGAGATGTTCGTTAAAAATACCAAGGCAAGTGATTACATTTAGAGATTATCCCATCAAATTTCAAAAGAAGTGGCTAAAATCAAGATATAATAATACTACACCATGAAAAGCGAAAATACACATGCAAAAAAAAAAGCCTATTTGAAAACTGGCAGTTTGAAGGTACTTCGAATATAAATTTGTACAGTTTTGAAAACAAGGATGTCCTTTCTTAACTCAGCGAAAATGCAGGGTTGTTTTTCTTCCCTAAACTCTATTTATGAACTGGAAGTCAGGATGCTTGGGTTCCCTTGGGTTCCAGTTGTGGCTCTGATTCTAACCCGGTGTGCGCACCTGGCATTCTGCTAACGTCTCTAGGGCTGTCTCCTTCTTCTGTAAAAGAAGAGGGCTGGATTAATTTAGATGTTTCTAATACTCTGGCCTAATTAATTTTCTGATCAACTTACTACTCTGACTAATCAATACTCTTGAGAGTAATTCAACTAGGTCATGGTTTACATAAAAACTCAATTTAAATGTATTAAAATGCAGCCTTTTAAAAAATAATCAGGTCTTTTCCTCAGCTTTGGCAGACCCAATTGGTCAATTTACAAGTAGGGTGGACCCTAAGAAATTTTTATTATCTTTCTTTTCTCTGTTTAGAAAAGTGAAATCAGAGTTGTTGGCAGTTTACCAATATCATCCCCTTTTCTGTTTTTATATCGTTAGAAATACACCAACAGGATGACATAAGCAGTGTATTTCTTCATCCCAGGTATATTCTATGGTAAGGACCTCTTAAAATCATACTAAGTTTCATCACTTTACAAAAGCTACACATTCATATCATCTCAGTCAGATCCCAGTGGGGAGAAGCAATGTTTGAATACCATGAATTAAGAAAAAAAAAACACACAATTGAAGATGTCCTTTCAAGTGGTGTGTTTCTTAATAAGTAATTATCTGTATCACACCATATGGTGAATGTGCACAGATATATCTTGCATATTTAAAAATGCATTAAAATAATTAACTGGTTAATTCTTTAGTATTCATAATAATTTTTTTCATGATTGAACACTTTAAAAATATTTTACTGCAATAAATTATCATGCACTCCCCATGATATTTCCCCTAGGCCTGGAAAATTATTTCCTTTATTACATGAGAGGGAGTTTTTATTTATAGATGGTAAGTAGTATAGCTTTTATTTTGGCTAGAAAAATAAAGAAAACCAGTCAGAAAAAGGCTGACTAAAATCAATTAACATATATTGTCTCTAATATATTAAACTGTAGAGATAGTCAAACTAGAAAAGACTGATTAAAATCAATTAATATATATTGTCTCTAGTATATTAAACTGTGGAGATAGTCAACCTAGAAAAAAATATGAATGGTTTCACAATCTCTAATTCTGAGAAACAAGATAGTATTTCCCCCCCAAAGCTTTGTTTTATAAACAATCATGATTGATTAAAAAACAAAATCAAAAAATAAGAACAACAAAACATTTTACTGAGCATTTTTAATTTTCTGTCACCAAATTTATAGGCGAGACCAAACTCCCTAGCAGACTGGCAACCAATGTTCACTATCTGGAGGATGGCAATATCACTTTTGGGCTTAAGAGAGGTGCTCTTTATGTCTAGAACCTCCCCACTCCTCGTCTGAATTATAAGGAACTCTCTTGAGGTTGGATTTCTGGTTTATTTGAGATAAAAACAAATAGTCACTTTTAAAGATGTAGTTACTTGTGCACGTACACAACCATCTCCATGACAAAGTTAAGTGTTCTACAGAGAGTGGCACCACTCTCTACTTATGGCCAGGGCAAACAAACTCTGTTGGATGTCCAACCTCACACAAACTCCAGTGATGGGGCCTAAACCATGTGCTACAAACATGCCACGTGATGGCACTGTTCTCAACCATTCGGAGTTGAATGAATATTGATGACTTTATCATACAGAAATTTCATTTATAATTTATCGCTTCAGAGAGTCTACAGAAGCACAGCAAATCACTGTGCGAACAATCAGCTACAGCAGAAAAGGATTTTGTTTCAGATCCTGATGGTCTTAAGTATTCACTGTAACATGGGCCAACAGCTTGACTTCTCTGATTTCCTCATTCGGAGACATGATACCTAGCCTCACAGGACCATTGTGAAAATTAAGCAGACCAACTTACATTTTAAGAACTCAATCAATGGTAGTCATTGACAACAATATACAATACTTTCCTATACATGTGTGCACCTATGTGAACACATGGATGTGCACCTATGTAAACGGCTTGGCCTTATTGATTTTAAAACAGGCTCTATGGAAGATTCTCCAAAAAATACTCAAAGCAATATTGTGTCTTTTATAGCAAATCACCATATTCAATGGCTAAATAACATGAGTACAAAGTTTGGGAAGCTATGCAAAACAGTACTGGCATAGAGTTTGTATTTTTAAATTTTTGTTGGCTCTCAAAAATAAAATGACACTTTTATTACAGTATCTTCTATGAATTCTTTGAGAGCAGGGACTACTTATACATCTTTGTACCCTCTCTGTGTCTAGATATTAGGTGCTCAAATTTTTGTTGATAGGACTGTAAATTTTCATCTCAGTGAGGTCATTTGATTTAATGGCATTTGAAATCTGAGCTTCAGGACATAGACAAGTTAATGCTAACAATGATCTAACTGAAACACCAGAGACCCAATCTATGCTAGAAATTTTTCATATTATTCCTTTGTAGATCAGGAAGTGATTTAACATAGGGAAAGGTGAATTAACATAGGGAAAGTTTAAACTGGAAAAAAGCAATATAACAAATAGTTTAAATAGCTGAAGTGTATTTATGAATCACATTCAGACTGGCCATACTAACCAAGAATCTTAAGGATAAGCTCTGTTGGATAAACATCCTGAATACTGTTAACCTCTTCAAATGTTATGGCTTCTAAAAAAACTGCTACAGCCCTGACCGACGTGGCTCAGTTGGTTGGAGCACCATCCCGTGCATCAGAAGGTCTTGGGTTCGATTCCCGGTCGGGGAACATACCCAGGTTGCAGGTTCAATCCCCTATCGGGGCATGTACAGAAGGGAACAGATCAATGTTTCTTTCTCAAATCAATGTTCCTCCCTCGCTGAGATTTATAATTAAAAAACAACAACAACAAAACTGCTACCATCTATTGTTTTTAAGAGCCCGTCACTCACATGAATATAGAAAATTGAATTATGCAGCTATGTCATCCCAACTGACAGATGGGCTTGGCATATTTGTTAGAATCATGTGAGGAGGACTAGAAAATTTCTTACATGACATTACACTGACCTTAAAATGTAAACGTTGCAAACAAAGTTTTAGTGTTTTTATATGAACCATGGCATGGGATCACCTGCAAAGGCAGCATGCTCTATTGTAGTGAATACCTGCCGGACAGTTGCACTTTTGCTAAAGCACATACATGATTTTGGTTGAAATGTCACAGTATGGATATAATTTTTTTTTAAGTAACAGTAACAATAAAAACGGCACCTGGCAGTGTTACATCCTCAGTATTATTTATACAAAAGCATAAAATGTAGAGGTAGTTGCAGATAATTTTTCACAATTTAACTCAGATTATGATGTGGATTTATGACTCGTATTCAGACCAGCCCTATAACCAAGATACTAATTCGGCTCTATGTCTACTAAGCCGTTCTTCTGAAAACAGTCTTCTAAATCTGCCACAATATTCCTATTTGGTTTCAGTTATCAAAGCAAAAATAAATTTTAAAAAACTGACATTCTCCATTTAACTGTGTTCTTCTAAACGCAAACACAACAGGATTAAACAGGAGAGAGGTTTTAATATTAATACCTCAATCAACACAAACAGAAATTTGAAATTTCCTAGTTCTTTTTTCTCAGTGCATACTGACCACCCCTTCTTCTCATGACAAACTTACTTTGCTGTCTAAAACAGATCAAGAATTTTTCAAAAAATATGTCAATGCAAAAATAAGATGTGCAATCACATTTTAACTGTTCTTTACAGAAAACATTTCCTTAAATATGAGAAGCACCCTATGTAAAAATATCCATATTTTTTAAAAAGTTATTTTACAGTAGGCTGTCCTGTTGTATCTGTGGATCAGTTATAAATTAACTGTTTTTGTAAAGGGGACTGGGAGAAAGAGACCCACAGTTCAAAATGAACAGAAGAGGAGGGACTAGGGGACGGAGCATGCCACCGGGAAAGGTAATTCAGCACCCCTGGAGGCTGGGAAGACACTGTCCCCACATCTGACTCAAATCACTGGAAACTATGAGTTGGAACTAAGAAAGGTAAACAGAAAAACTCTGGCGTCAGATGACAGACAGTACCATTTCCTTAGCTATAATCTAACTGATTTGTCTTGATCGCAACATAAAATGAAGCTAACTCACCTACCTTCCAAAGTTGTTGCAAGGATTAAGATAATAAACATACAAATAAATACGTATATGTTGAAAGGTCTGAGGAAATATTTACCAAAAATGTTAACAGTGATTATTTTTGGCTAGCAGACATACAGATACATATAAAATGCATATCTGTATTTCCTAATTTTCATACAATGAGTAACTATTTCTTGTGTAACTGATGCACACAAGTCACTCAGCACAGTGCTGGCACACATATTGGATTAAAATTGGTGCCTATCAGCATTATTAACTCAAAAAATAAAGCAAGGTATCATCTGCCCTTCCTTCTTGTTTTTGGATGCCTCTCTACAGAGGAAAAGAAGTTGATTTCTACCACACAAAGTCCATGACAGACTTCCCACTCCTGAGCCCATGGGAAGGTCACAGTTTAGAGGAATGGGTGGGTCTTTCTGTGCTTGTGACTTAGTGCTGGAAAGAGCTGCCCAGCCATGGGAAAGATCAGCAAAGCAAATCAAAACAAAATTTGTCCTGGTCATATAATAAATTAATGCATAAAATACCACCTATCTTCCCAGCTAACTGAATTTAGGAGGGTGCCTCAAAGAACAAACATTCCCAGATCCAACAAAGCAATTAAGATTTGGATTTTTTTGTTATTAATTATATAGGATAGAAACCTAGTTCAACTTTATTGTCTGAATTGATTTTATTTTTGAAGTACCTAAACTAATTATTCACCACAGGCTTCAAGACTTGAAAATAAAGATCTTGGAAAAACTACCACAAAGAGCTGTTTAACTAAAATTATTATTACTATTATAATTGCAGGATATTGCAGATAAATACATTTGTATTTACTGTAGAAGAAATTCTGCACATTTTCAAGAATGCTTTGAATTCAGCTAAATCTGCTACCTAAAATGAGTGTCGATATTCCTTTGATCTCAGCTACAGAGTCCAGTAATCCCCTAGGGAAAAGATAGTGAAGTTAATGCTTATAAATAAATAATTCAAGAGGGATTTGAGCTTTGAAGAGAATGAGTCTTTTTTGTTGTTGTCTTAACTAGTGCTTCTAGATCTTTAGTAAGACTTTCCTACTCTCTACCTTCTCTTTATGCTTGATATAAAATATAATGCTTGGGAACATTTTCAAAGCTTCGGTAGTTTTAAATTGCTTCTAAATCTGATCATCAAATTTCATTTACACTGATTTCCTAGGGAACAAAAGAATTCTATCCAGGTTTAAGCATAATAGTAAAAATGAGCCATGTAACAGTCTTTTTTGCTGCAATATGGGACTTTGCATATTATTTTAAAGTTATATATGTTCCAAAAAGAATGGCACCTTTATTCTCTCCTTCTACTCCCCTTGCCCCCCAAAGGAAAAAAATGTTAGCTAAGCTTCTAAGTTTTCATACATTGCAAAAAACGAGGAACAGAAACTAAAATTCTAATTAAGCAAAAAAAAAAAAAAAT
>NW_005354595.1:206881-223813 GCF_000412655.1 Myotis brandtii
CACTTCAAAACCGGATCTGACTGAATGCAATTTTGTGTAAGCAGTAAAGTTAGTATTATCTCCTCCTGATTAATAGAGAATACTAAAAATTAAATAAATAAAGTCATTTATTAAGGAGACTAACAATGAGCCGTGAGGTGAGGAGGAAAAGCAGGAGTTGAGGACACAAGCGTCTAAGGATAACTGTTTCCTTTTTGACAGTTTTTTGAAAAACGCAATTCCTTCTCTACTTTGTGTTGCCTGAGAGCCACTATGGTTTTATAAAATTCTGTAACAGTAATTACATGTAATCACCCACAGATACATTTGTTTGAAGCCTATAAATACTATGTTCGTAATACTAAACTATCTCCCTTGCTTATTTGTAAAAAGAAAAATATATTATATATTTTTATAAAGTTAACACTGAGGGCAGAGGAAAAGGAATGAGAAGCAGTGTATAGTCACAGTTTCTCCGAACACAGTAACCACACCGGGGTCTAGCTCAAGCCACCTGGTCAAGCAGTGTCTGAGGAAGAGTCATAGGAGGCAGAGACGATGAAATTGCTGCTGTTGGAGTGCCCGGCCACTGACTGGGCAGCCTGCTGGCTCAGATTGTTACAGATCAGCACCAGCTGGTTGCTCTGGGCCTCGGACAAGGTGCTGCAACTCTGATACACACTGAAGTTGGTTTTCCTGCCGGGGATGTTGCCCTTCTCACACATGGTCTTCACCATCTTGGCCAGCTTGTTCTTGCCGAGGGCCTGGCAGTTGTACCAATGCAGAGCCGCCAGGTTCACGACTGGCTTGATGGACAAATAGAAAGGGGCATCCTCATAGCGCATGGCTGGAGGCCGCCGCTGGGCATACTCCTTGTAGTCCTGGATGGGGCATGTCTGTGGGGCGTGCTGGGTGGCATACACACGGGAGTCCGTCCCCCCTCTCTTGGTTTTGGCATTCAGGTCGCCGGTGTCTTGACCCATCCACTCTAAGTATTCCAGCCCTGTTTCTGTGACCCGGAGCCGGATATCACCCCACTTCAAGGTAGATCCATGGAAGCCTGTGCAATGCCCAAAAGCCTTTGTGTTGTTGAGCCAGACGAGGTTGAGCAGGCCTTCGGGGTTATAGCGGCTTAGCAGTCCCCTTTTCCGCAGAATGAGCTCATCAGCAAAGGTGAGCTTCATGGACTTGTGTGGCTTATTTCCCTTTCCTTTGCAGCGGAGTTCAATCTGCTTCTGCTTCAGGGCCTCCTGGGAACGCTTGAATTCCTTATCCCTGGTGATACTGTAGCCATACCTGTGCTCTTTTAGGTACCGTTCGAGTCCACACTGGTAATTGGCCAAGCTGTTGGGTTCATATTCGGACCCATCCTTCTGCCTGGCATCTACAAAGAAAGAGGCAAGGTAGGCATCCAGCTCCTTGCAAGGGATGACATAGATCTCTCTTGTTTCCGAAGGGTACTTGGAGATGAGGAACTCGCGGAAATTGCGGAGCGCAGTCTGCGTGCTCCGGATGGTTTTCTCATTCTGCTCTCTGCTGAGCTCAGCTGCTCTTTCATCCTGGTCTGCAACAAATTGGGGAGGGGAGGGATAGAGAGGGTGTTGATGAGTTCAGACAATGCACTTTCTACTCTGAAATAAAGTTTCCTTTTATAATGAAAAGGGAAAGAAGAAATCAATTTCACAGAGGTCACTGATAAATGGTACTTATATACCTGTTGCATTGTAATAGCCAACTGTTATATTCACAAGTGATGTACCAGACAAAAGTATGGACCTCTGCAATCAAAATGAGCATCTTGTATCATTACCACAAAGTTTAGTGCGTGAAGGTTTGTGGAAAGAGTGAGATCAGAGGCTGCCTTTGTTTTAGGAAACATGTGAGACATTTAGGAGAACTTGAATTTGTAAGGTTGATCAGCGAAAGGAAGTTTTTGTAATAACCACATACAACGGTAAAAATAAAATTTCTAATAAAATTTTATTCATAAAACACTCCTTTTTGTGTTACTGTACACATTTATAAATGATCATGTTATTTTAAAATGACAGTCCTAAGGTATAATTGCCAAAATCCTCATTACTTTATAAAATGAAATAAATTAAAATTCACTAAACTAGCAAATTAGACTTTTTATAGGCACATTTTTGAGATCATATTTCTAAAATTCAAATATACAAAGTATATTTTATGCTTCATTGGACTAAACTTTCAGTTATGCTAATTCTATTTGAAGTTGTTTCTATATCGACAGTAAAGATGTGTATAAAAACGTGTCTCTTTCCATCAAAAAGATGGAAGCCACAGGTTACATGTAACCTTTATCATGCTGGCTTCCTTTACTGTTTACATGTAAAGCCAAGGGGGCCAGCACATCTGTTTATTTTGGCTACTTGTTCAAATATCTATCACAGCAGTCTTCAAACTTCAAATAAAGACTTTCTAAGAAATAAACATTCACAGACAACTTTGGGGAATAAAAGATCCAGTTCCTCAACTTTCCCATGGAATCTTTTCTAAAACGTATCTGTCTGAAATGAAGGCTGAGTTTGCACATGTTGCTATCTCAAATCTACCATGGTACATACTCTGGGGTGTACAAGACTTTGCGAGACCAAACACAATTTATAAATTGGTGATTAAATTCATAATGTTTCTTGTTCTCTGTCTTATCCATATCCTAATATAGGTGAAATATACCATGAGAAGCAGGGTAATTGGGCATAAATTGTGTTCTGAATTCAGGACTTTTGAAACAGGCTATTTATAGGCCAGTGAGGTTGATTATTTTAATCCTATGAAATACTGATCCTATTTGTGGTCAATCTCATCTTCATTTTATATAATATTCAATATTTTCTACCTCCTTTATACAAAAATACTCAAATTAAAACTAGCATTGAAAACCTTAGGGTGTCCATTTAAGAATGAGTGAGTGGTATTCAGTTACTCAAAGTTCTTTTCAAGGGTATGCGAATAAAATTTTTTTTAAAAAAAATATATTTTATTGATTTTTTACAGAGAGGAAGGGAGAGGGATAGAGAGTTAGAAACATTGATGAGAGAGAAACATCGATCAGCTGCCTCCTGCACACCCCCTACTGGGGATGTGCCAGCAACCAAGGTACATGCCCTTGACCAGAATCGAACCTGGGACCCTTCAGTCTGCAGGCCAATGCTCTATCCACTGAGCCAAACCGGTTAGGGCCGAATAAAAGAATTTAAGTCTGTTGAACTTAAGCATCATTAGTTGGTATCCTCTAAGTAGAAGGGATGAGTGACCTTGGTTCTTTGAAGGAGTGATCACTTATTTCTTGCTGTACCATCCACAAGAACCTTAATATTTATTAAATCTTACTCTTGGCTTTTCAAAAGGAGAAGCCATCCATAAAATCTAGTATAGGTATCCCCCCTTTTTGAAAGTCTGCATGATGCCACTTCACTTTCTCGAAAGACCTACATTAGGAGCACCTGTTTTTTGCTAATGAAAAGAAATCTGAAGAGGATTTTTACGTTGCAAAAGTAGCATTCAGTGTTGGTTTTGCAATGAGCTGTTACAGAAGCAGCACAAACTCTGAACAGCTAGTCCCACCAAGTTTCTTCCCTGGGAACTATACTCAGCATCTCAGCATCCAGCTGCCACAGCACTGAACTGTGTGAGCATCTGCGCTATGTATCTCAATTGATTTTGTGCATCCTTTAGCAGGATGTGTCCCAAGGTATAAGAAAGGCCAAGAGAGCTTGTAGGGTTGAAATGATGAGCATGAAACTGGGCATAAATTAAGATCTTCAATCATGGTGAACGAAATAAGGACATATAAGTCAATGGTAAGTGTTTATTCACTCTATGCCATTTTGGTTTAAGACAATTTTTATTGGAATGCTCTATGGCAGAACCATGCACAGTGAAATGGGTCTGAAAAAACCCAAGGGTCTGTGACTTGAAGGGGGGCCCCAGGAGGCGCCCCAACACTGGCTCAGGAACTCTTATGGAGACCCTGGGTAAGGTTTTTACAGACCAACTTCCTGTACTTATTTACATAGTCTTCATGACCCATTAATCCAATTATTACCTCCCTTGTTAGGAGATGGGATGGGAAAACATAATTAGAGCAGTATCTTGTCTTCTCACTTAATTTGAGATTTAGGTTAGATTTTTTTTTTTTTAGATTTATGTTAGATTTAAATTAAGATCCATTTGCTTCTATTGCTATAGCACTCAACAGAAAATAAACTCAGCTATCACACTCCTTTTATGATTTTATGAAAGTAATACATCTGAAGCAATAAAAAAACATTTCTCGATGTTTAACTTATTTATTATTTTCATTTAAGAGTATTTTGTCCTCTCGATAGAGAAAACAAATGATATTCAAATTCTCCTTATAAATCACTAAATGATAAATCCATCAGCTTACTAAATAAAAACATATTTTAAATTTGGAAAGTAAAAGAAAAGGTAAAAAGAAATCTGGTGAGTAGATTTACATTTATGAAGCTGCAGCTGGAATGAATATTTAATCCACATGTGTGGGTACCCGCGGTGCCCCCTAGCATTTCAAGAAGACCTGTGGGGTGTAGTCACAGGTAAGTCCCTGATGGTTCTGTAGATTCCATCATAACTAGACGAGAGGACTATTACACATAAAACTAATTTTAAAAAGAACATACACGGCTGTATAATTAGGAATAGAGTTTGTGGCTCTAGATCCTATAGGAATTCAGAAAGAAAAAAGAGAAGTCAAATAGAGCTTGAGCAATGTATTAAAGGATGGGTACCATTTGGTTAATTAGAATAGGAAGGTAGGGCATTCCAGGAAGAAACTGCATGAGCAAAGGGAAAGAAATGGGAAGGAATCTGGCTTATGCTCATGAGGACTGTAAAATCCCTATCCTGGTTTGGGGATGGGAGAAGGGTTGGAGCGGGGAATAAAGCTAGACCAGTAGGATGACCACATGGAGAGTTGTACACAGTCATTATAAATATAACACCAAAGAGAGGAGACTGAATATTTTAAGTGCAAAGAACCTCTAAATGCCATGAAAAAGCTGGTTTTGGGGGGAAAAAATCAATACCCCAATTCTCTATCTTTGACTTTCTTTATTCCCCTTATTCTGTTATTTTCTTCCACATACCTACCGCCATCTGACATACTTTACATGTTTACTTGATAACCTGCTTAGCATATGTCTCTCTTGAGTGGGCTGTGAGCTTCATAGGAGCCAGGACTACACAGCTTTATTCCCAGGGCCTGGAAAAGCACTCGAGAATGTAGCATTCATTAAAAATGTGTCGACTGAATTAACACAGAAGCTGACAGGAAAGTTACTGGGATAACTCTGTGTGTGTAATTACACAATTCACTTTAGACCGTTTGGAAAGGATTAAACAAAAATCAGTGGCATAAAATTAAACTTTGGGACTCACAAGCATGATCTCAGTCACTTTGTTAAGGCTCTTCAGAGAGTTGCCTTGGTCAGGGCAGGTGACGTGGACATCTGTAATAACGGTACAGAATGGCTTATGAGGCCCCTGGAACCTTTTGGCTGGGCTAATTCTCCAGGAAATAAAGACTTATCAGCCATCGCACAAATTGCTCCAAGACAATATCTTTATCTTACTCTTAGGATGAGGAAAGAAAAATAATACTTTAATAAAAGTCCATATTAGAATTAATATATCCATAAAATCAAGGTGTAGCTCCCTCCCCCCAATCCTGACCTCCACTTTAAAAAGAGATTATACTGCCTGGCTGGTGTGGCTCAGTGGTTGAGCACTGACCCATGAACGAGGAGGTCAGGGTTTGATTCTTGGTCGGGGCACATGCTGGGTAGTGGGCTCCATCCTCAGTAGGGGGCCTGCAGGAGGCAGCCGATCAACGATTCTCATCATCATTGATGTGTCTCTCTATCCTTCTCCCTTCCTCTCTCTGAAATCAATAAAAATATTTTTTAAACTATTCAAACAATAAATAAATAAAAAGAGATTATACTGACATTATGGTGTTACCTATTAGGTACTTAACTTCTTCCATACATATATTCATTTGAAAGATGTTTTCTTATGACTCTTTCTAAGTTCAAAGAAAATAATCTTGGTATTAAAAAAAACACAACAACCCTGGTTGGTCATCTCAGGAAATAGGCCAACTTCAACTTTATTTGTCTGGGGTTACAAAAATCATATTTGCCAACATTCTTATTTCATTTTTTAGAACAGCAATAGTTCCTAACCCCTACAATTTATTAAAAAAATAATGAGCTAGATTTACTTTAAAAGTGAAAAACAAATTTATATATAAACCTTATAACTACCATAAAATACATTTAAAAATCAGTGTCTTCTTTCTCCTTTAAACACACAACTCCTTGCACATTCTTATGTTTTCTCCTAAACTTTAAAACACAGGCTAACTTTCTAGGATTTTTAAGGTCGCTAATTGAAGCCAGACTTGCATGCTATTATAGCTATCTGACCAGCAAATTATTTTTATGCTCGATTAATCTTTTCCAACAGTGGGCATAAAACACATTTCCTACATAAACATTCAGGAGCATGAAAATTCAGAACAATAGTACCAGTTAGTGCAGTATGATTCTTGATAGTGCTTTTCACTGAAGCAGAAATCACTTAAATAAACATTAGTCATCTGCTCATTTCTCCTGGTTGTATGTTATGTGACTCTACAGCATCTGGAAAATTTTCTCCTTAATAGAAATTTAGCAATCAAATACAGCACAAAAATTACCAGTAACATTAAACAAACAGAGTATAGGGGAACAACAATAACAACCACCTTTCTCTGCCCTGGCTGGTGTGGCTCAGTTGGTTGGGCTTCATCGTAGGCACCAAAAGGTTGCCGGTTGGATTCCTAGTCAGGGCACATGCCTGGGTTGTGGGTTCGATCCCCGTGTAGGGGATGTGCAGGAGGCAGCCAATTGATGTTTCCCATGCTCTCTCTCTTTAAAAAAAAATCCATTAAAAATAAACCCTTCTCCTCCCCATGCATATTCAGTTATCTCTATCTATGAACTGAATCAGGTCAAGGAGCTGTTAGAAGGTGGAGTAAGATACTGCACGGGTAAAGGAGACTAGACACTGGACCTTGTAGGTCCTCACAAGGAATTAATTTATGGCCTAGGCAGTGATGGCGAACCTATGACACGTGTGTCAGAGGTGACAGGCGAACTCATTTTTTGGTTGATTTTTCTTTGTTAAATGGCATTTAAATATATAAAATAAATATCAAAAATATAAGTCTTTGTTTTACTATGGTTGCAAATATCAAAAAATTTCTATATGTGACACGGCACCAGAGTTAAGTTAGGGTTTTTCAAAATGTTGACACGCCGAGCTCAAAAGGTTCGCCATCACTGGCCTACAGGGTGCAGAAAGGAATCTGCTTTTTTTTAGTTGATTTCAGAGAGAGAAGAGTCTGCATTTTAAAAAAACACACAACTGATTTCAGCCTAGCTGCCCTAGCAGGTTTGGCTCAGTGGATAGAGCGTCGGCCTGAGGACCGAAGGGTCCCAGGTTTGATTCCAGTTAAGGGCACATACCTTGGTTACAGGTTCCTCTCTGACCCGGGCCCTGGTCTGGGCTCATGCAGGAGGCAACCAATTAATGTATTTCTCTCACATCAATATTACTCTCTGTCTTTCCCTCTTTATAAAAATCAATGGGAAAATATCCTCGGGTGAGGATTAAAAAGAAAAGAAAAAAACTGATTTCAGAGAGGAGAGAGCTGCCTCCCGCACATGCCCAGATGGGGGATGGAATCCGAAACCTAGGTATGTGCCCTGACAAGGAATCGAACCCACCACCTTTTTTCGTGTATGGGACAGGACAATGCTCCTACCAACCGAACCACACCTGCCAGGGCAGGAGTTTGCATTTTTAACAAGTTCTCAGATGATTCTAATGTAGGTGTGGTCCAATAATGTCATATCCCTCCCTCCCCCTAGAATGCCTGGAAAATAACTCCAAAGAAGCCTCAGCCCCAGCCGTCTGTTACAGCACTTGCCATCCCAAGGGAACAGCAGATTTTCTGATCTGAAAAAAAATGTTTCCCCTGGCAGGACCGTTGTTTCATAAATAAATAAATAAATAATAAGTGCTTAAGTGATTTCTGCTTCAGTGACAAATACTATAAAAAATCATACTGGGAGAGAGACCAAGATGGTGGCATAGGTAAACACCGCAGACTGCTGCCGCAATAAATAATAAGTGCTTAAGTGATTTCTGCTTCAGTGACAAATACTATAAAAAATCATACTGGACTAAGTATTATTATTTGACAAAATAACGAATGACTTAAACAATTACTTCCCTCGGAGACCCACTGGATTCGTACATTTGTTTTTGCAACTTTTCTGAAATTACTAAATTCAACACTGTTTCCCTAATTGCCAAAAACAGTTTTTCAAATCTAATCTTACTTGGTCCCTTTCAGGGCATTTGACATGGGTAGTACAGCAAATGGTTAATGGCTCTAGCTTTGCCAGGAAGAATGCAGTTCAAATCCCAGCTCTGCTGCTTAGCCAGCTATGTGAATCTGTATGAGTTTTTTAACTTATGCCTCAGTTTCTTCAACTGTAAAATGGGTATATGAAGTAATAATTGTACTCATAAGCATTGTATGAGTATGGCATAAGATGGCATAAGGAAAGCAAATCACTTAGCTCAGCATTGGGCACAAAAAGCATCTAGTTCAACTCTTTAAACATCCCACTGCTTAGAAATATGTTCCAGCTAGGACGGTGTGGCTCAGTGGTTGAGCAATTGCCCATGAACGAGGAGGTCATGGTTCAATTCCTAGTCAGGGCATATGCCCGGGTTGTGGGCTTAATCTCCAGTGTAGGGCGTGCACGAGGCAGCCAATCAATGATTCTCTCCCATCATTGATGTTTCTCTCTCTCCCTCTCCCTTCCTCTCTGAAATAAATTTAAATATATGTAAAGAAATGTGTTTCAACCCAGGAAACCAAAGTCTTTCCACTTCAACTGAGTTCCTCCTCTATTGATGCTTTAATGTGTAGCAAATATATACTAAGTCTTCCAATCTATAGAAGTCATCAATGTTAGGCATATCCTGCCACAGACATATATAAATAGCTGGAGTTAATATCTGTATCTAAAACAACTGTCAGGAGACCTTCCATTCCACATGACCTAGAATCCTTTGATTGGACAAGCTTATTGTGTCACTATAAGAAGAGACATGATGTGACTATATGAATTCAGTACGGGACTAAATAAGGGTAAAATCATGCAATTCCCTCCTCTAAGAATGCTGTGTTTTTTAAATTAAGTTAAGAAAAGGAGGGTTTCTCCTCAATTGCACCCTCTCCTCAAAAAAGAGCTGTAGCATCTCAGGTGGGGCTTAATGAGCCTTGTGGTCAATTCTGCTAGCCAGGGACAGCTGTAGCCTAGCCCACATTTGCACAGTGGTTCTCAACCTTGGCTGCACATTAGAATCACCTGGGAATCTTTTTAAAATCCTGATTTCTGGGCCCCATCCTCCGGAAATTCCGTTTCTTTGTTACTAATGTTGTGGCCCCACCCCATAACAAAGAAACAGAATTTCCGGAGGATGAGGCCCAGAAATCAGGATTTTAAAAAGATTCCCAGGTGATTCTAATGTGCAGCCAAGGTTGAGAACCACTGGAAAAGGAAAGAATTCAAACAGGCTTCACACATAAAGGAGATGCTTCATTCAGTGACAACGAAAAAGACACAAAAAGGCAAAAAGGAGGCCAGATGACAGGAGTGAATAAAAGCTAGATGAAGCTCCTTAAATCTCAAACTTAATTTCAAGTCATAGAAAAGAAATTAAGCATTCCAAAGGCAAAAAGAATAGAACAAGAGAGTAAATATTGTACTCCATTAATCACAATAAGAAGCACTTTCATCTTGGCCAAAATATATTTTAAATCAACTTTCGAATGTGGCTGCATTTTCAGGCTTAGCGGCATGAAACCCACATGACTGTAATTAATGTAATAAATCATGCTGTGGAATTTTCTACACAATCTGACAGAACTCATTGACACACTGCTTATTCGAGACTGTAGAGAGGTTTCTCCCCCACTTTATTATACAGCCAGAGACACTGAATCAAAAGTACTTTCTAGTATGTCTGAAATATCTGCTGCTGATATAATACATAAAATATATAGAGAACTGCTGCCATCAGACTTTGATATACAAAAACATCACATACAATTTTCAAAAAGAAACTTGGTTTTTAATTCTCGCTTTTCTGCTTAGGGCAGTTGTTTAAGATACATGGATTCATTACAGATGTGACATTTACACTTTCCAGTTTCAGTCATGAGGCCATAGAATTACACACATGGCTCACTTTTCAAGTTAATTCTATGATGATTCCATTACTATACAGCACAGGATGCTGTTCAACAGGCATTATTTCACCGGCCTATATGTGTTCTTTCATTGTTTTCCAACATCTAGACCCTTTCAGCAAAATTTTATTGAATAGTAAATCATTTTCAAAAGTAAAAAATTAATTTTAAAGAAGTAAAAATTAGCCCTTGTACAGTTCAGGAATTCAGCAATAACCACATTTCACCTCAGTGAGTTTACATATCTTTAACTATGCTTTGCATAAATATCTTCTAATTTAGAAATGTCTCAAGTTTTAATAAACAGATGGTTGAAGGGTAACTATTCACAAGAGGAAAATATATATTTCCCCTGATAAATAATTTTATTCATTTTATCATAAAGTACATGTTTATTATAAAAATTTTCCCCAAATAAAGGTATAAAGAAGAAAGTAAAACTGCCTAAAAATCCATCATCCATAGATAACCTTTGGCTACATTTTGCTGTATAATTGATTTAAAATTTTATTTTAAAATATGACTCTTTAATCACCACAAGTCTAGTCTATTCCATCTTAACTATACACTTCAGTTTTGGGATTTTTTTTTTCTCTTCAAATTTGCTTTGTCTTATGTCCAAGAGGAAAATTATTGGTAACACAGTAATGCCTGGCTAAGTTACTATTTCTGACATATTCCTTTTGATCATCTAAAATTATAGATTTTAAGACTTGAATAAGAACTTGGCACTGGATTTACTATCTGTTGGTGACACAGAAGTTCCTTTCTTAGCTACTGACAATTCCCTATGTCCACTCTTGCTCCCATTCAAACTGTTCTCCACACAGCAGCCTGAGTTTTCCCAAAGGAAGCAGAGGAAATGAGTTATCCTTTTCTTTCTACAAAGATTCCTATTTGCATAGTTGTTTCAACATTCAACAGAAATATATTCAGCACATCAGCTTGGTAGACACTGTTTTAGGCACATCTGTACAAGTCTCCGCAACTGTTAAACACTTTCATTCTCTCCTTGGGGATTAGACAATAAAAGCAGGTGGAGATTGGGACTAGAAAAGGAAGAATAAAAACTGTAAGTTTTGGCAATGAAGTTTTTGGAGAAATAAAGAAAGTTGAGGGACTTTTAAGCGCTAGGCGGGAGGACGCTGAAACGTGTAAGACAGCGTCACCATAGCAAGTGAGCCAATTGGTTAAGGCATGAACTTGGAAACCAGACTGCCTGGGTCAGAGTCTCAGCTCTCCCACGCTCTCACTGTGCGATCTCCAGCAAGGTCAACCATTTGAGCTATAGTTCTGTACCTGTAAAATGGAGTTAATTATAGTCCTAACTTCATAGAGTTGTGGGAACTCAGTTCCATAAGTAATTAAGTGAAATAAGAAGCACTCTGCAAATATTGACTATTTTACTGCTGTTTGGCATGAAGCAATCAAAGAGCGCTAGCAGCATAGGACCTTGCCTGCTGAAGAGGAGTTTGGAAGTAAAATAATCATCAGCCTTTGTTAGCAGTTCATCAGTATGTCAGTCAGAACTGAGCATCTGAGAAGCACTTTTCATGAGATTGCCAAAATTCTACAGCTTCCATGACAGAACAAACCCAAGCACAGTACATGAATTTAAGAGATGAAATGCTCTACCACAACAGCAATAGCTATAACAAACTTTCCATAAGAAACCATTTCTTCCCTTAAATTAAATTCGATGTACACAACTGCACATCTTAATTAGCGAGGATCAAAATGTGAAGGCATCTTTTACTGAAAACGCATAGTATGGTAAAAAACACAAAGGAATTCTTAATCAACTTGAAACAAAAGATGTATGACACATAAAGCAAAGAAAAACTGATAACATAAAAATGGAAATGCACAAAACTCTAATAAATTACCTCCTTCTTTTCTCAGTTAGGCTATTAATATTCATTAAATTCCACCCACGAAGAAGTAGCCTAATGGATAGAAGGATGTTGACTTCAGTGGGTAATAAACCATATTTTTTAAAAGTTCACACCAAAATAAAAATTAAAGTATCTTTCTATATAGATTAGCTTTGTATTACTCATTTATAAGTATAGGCAAGACAGGAAAATCAGGCTCTTTTCTTAACAATAAGATGGCTGCTTTCCATTATACAGAATAATAATTTAGCAGCAGTAATTATAACTGTACAAAGGTGCAGAAGAAACCAACCCCAGGTTTCTGCCCTGTGTTCTTAAGTGTGAACCAACAATTAGACTAGGCATCAGGAGAAAACTGGCAACTTTAAAGAGAAGGATAAAGATAAAGGAACAGGAAAACCGAGGAAAAGACAGTTCAAGGACAAAAGATATATATTTTTTTAATTCTCAAAGATTTGAGGGATTATTTAATACATATAATCCTTTTAAAGCAGCGGTTCTCAACCTTCCTAATGCCGCGACCCTTTAATACAGTTCCTCATGTTGTGGTGACCCCCAATTTCATTGTTACAAATTGAACATAATTAAAGCATAGTGATCAATCACAAAAACAATATGTAATTATATATGTGTTTTCCGATGGTCTTAGGCGACCCCTGTGAAAGGGTCGTTCGACCCCCAAAGGGGTCACGACCCACAGGTTGAGAACCGATGTTTTAAAGGAACAAGTAGTAAAGGAAAACTTTTTTAAAAATCACATTATAGGCAAATAATTTTTAGCAATTTAAAGATTCAAAGTTTTTTTAAACAATTTTTTTTATTGCTTTTTAGAGAGGGAGGAAGAGAGAGGGAGAAAGAGAAACATCGATGTGAGAGCAGAGCATTGATCGGCTGCCTCCTGCAGGCCCCAGACTGGGGATAAAGTTTCAAAGTTTTCTTTCCACATATCCATTCTTGGGAAATTATTTGATGGACTCCAGCAAAATGAGGAATAAATAGAGGGATACATAAAGTCTTGGGAACAGTGGATACAACCCAGAGGAAACCTTAGGGTGGGAGAGTTACCTCAGGCTTACATTAAATCAATTAGTCCAAACTGAAGCAGGAAGACTTAAGACCCCAAATGGTAATTTGGGGAGGACCACTCTGCTATTCTGTCAATAAATGCCACCAAAAATTTTTGGAAAACATACACAAAAACACTAAAAAAGAACAGTAGCATGTTTCATTGATTGTAAGGTGCACTTCTTCACATTTTAACATCTTTGAAATTTGCCTCAAAATCCTTGGGGATTATAGTTTAATTGGTCAATTGCTTTTTTTTCCCCTTTGTGGAACATAAAAATAATAGTACGTCTTACAATCGATGACATTTCAGATGCAATGAAATACAGTAACAGTAATAATAATGCCGGGACATACTTATTGAGGACTCCGCACCAGAAATTGCTCTAAAGCCCTTTACATGGATTAAGTCATTTATCCCTAGAGGCTGTGAAATTCATCAGAATGGAAAGAAATTCCATCTTAGAACTCTAAAAGCTATGAACAATATTTACACTGTTTAAGTAATATAAATGTTTTCAGCTTTTAATGTTCAGAGTCAACCTAAGGATAAAGTAAGAAAAGACAGTTATAGCCACAAAAGAGAATGAAAATAATGACGATTGTGTGAAGACAAGATGATAAGAAAAAGGGAGGGAAGAACAGTAGAAGGAAGGATAGGAACCCTGATATCTTCACCCTGGGGTTGAGAAAGCATATTTATTTCCCCTTTCATTATTTTCAAATTTTCTGTTTCTATTAGTTGCTTGTATATTTTAATAGCATAAAAATCAAATATTGGAAGGGTAATAAAAATGAGTTAAATCTTCATAATTTGTAACAAGGACTGTAGTTATTTTTGAAATTGATAAATCAAGAAAAAATCAAGAAACAGAATTTGTTTCAATTCTTCCACAATTTACTTAGAATTGTGGGAGAATTGAATAGAAAGGCTCAAAAGAGGTTTCCTCTGAAGAGTGGAATTATGAGATGATGAGACTGAGGTGAGACTATTATTGCTCAGCAATATTATTTTATTGATTGCCACATACATGTATTACCTTGATAAAAATAAAGAAAATTGAAAAAAGGCAGTAAATATTATTGTTGTCTAAAAAAAAGCTACCCTATAGTTGTAAGGCAGCACTGAAGAATCAGGCTGATGTGTGTATAACTCAAGTCCATAAACCAACTAAGGTACATCAATCACTAAATCAGGTTTGTTTGATTGTAAATCTGGTCACTGTTCTCACCTAAAATAAAGCTTAAAATCATCTTGTGGCCATAGAAGCATCATTTATCATTTTGCTACGTTACATAAATACTTCTTCTGGGTCTAACACACTCTTGGGAACACATGCCATTAGTTACATAAATGAGATCTGGACTGAAAGAGGTTATTGCTGGGCCTGAAATACAGCAGGTCACCTGTATTCTGCCCATCTCTGCCGAGACCCAGGATGGTCATGCAGCTCCGTCTGTGAGAAGAGAAACAGGGATGTGGGACACGGAGGCTAAGACCTCAGCGCTTTGACACCGACCTATCTGCCCTGAGTCAGACATTATTTCATCTTTTCAGACCACAGGGAATGAAGGCCAAGGCTAGAAAATCAAAGTCAATGCCTCTTCAATTCTGAACGGCTTCCTGACTTCCTAGCAGTCTCAGTCAAACCCAATTTCACTGAAGGGAAATTACATTCTGAGGTTCATAGCTATTTGTTAGTCTGCTGTATTTAGGTACATTTTTCATATTTGGAAATCTCAATTGTTTTTAGGTGAATTTCTAAACATGTATAAATAACAGAGCTTTTACTTCATTTGTGTAATAGAAAAATGCCTTTATTTTAAAGAAATAAACAGTTAATCGGGAAGACTTTCTTGTGAAATATTAAAATAAGTGACACTAAGAAAGGATGTGCAAGCATTGGAGGAAAAGCTGATGAAACCGATAATTTCTCAGAAAAGTATGCAATTGTACAACAGAGAGCAATTAGCTTGATTTTCTATTTTGCCCTAAAGAAAACTAGCAAACACCTTATTTTTAATTCTTAAAGATAGGTCACTAGTTGTTTGCAAAAACAAGCAATATTATAATTTTAATATAACGAGGCTCCTGTTATTTTTAGCTGAGTAGAAAGTTGTTTCAAATAAATTATGATGTAGAATGGGTTGCCTGTAGCCTCTGCATATTTAATTTTCAGCTAAGACAGACTTGCCTTTCATTTATCATACTGGCTTAATTATTTATTTAACCACTTTCAGTCATTTATCACCCTTGAAACAGCCTTAATAAATGTATTATCTAAAGGCAACCAATTTAGTCTCACAGTCGTTCACAGTTGAATAGCATCTTGGTTCCGTTTTTTTGATGCTGTTGTTTTAATCAGGGATGTTTTGAAAGGGTAAGTGTTAGGACCTCTCTATCCCATTAGAGTAGGCAGTATGAAAACAGGAACACTGTTTTTGCCCTTACATTGCTTTACTCCGATAGCCAACTTGAGCTTGGCAATTTCCAGTCTTCCAATCGATATTTGTTGAATGACTGAGTGGTCATGACATGCTTCAGCACTCTTAACACTGTTTTGTCCTACACACGGAGGGAGAACTGTGACTTCATTGTAGATATCTGTGTCCTGAAGACCTTTCAGTGTTGCCTACAACAGTGATGTGCTTTTTGACAGAGAATACAAGGTGGCAACAGAGATCCCACGAGGTCAAATACTCAGAGGTCATCCAGGTCTGTACTCTCTAACTTCTGAATCAACCTGTCTCCTCCTCTTCAGTGCCTCTATTGTCGCCTCAATTGAGCACTTACTGCCATCTCCCATTTATTTATTTGTTTGTTTATTTAATTTTTGTTCATCCTCACTTGAGGATATTTTTCCAATGATATTTAGGGAGAGTGGGAGAGGGAAAGACGGAGAGAAACATCAATGTGAGAGAAACACATGGATTGGTTGCCTCCTGCACAAGCCCTGACCAGGGCCCAGGCTGGGGAGGAGCCTGCAACCAAGGTATGTGCCCTTGACGGAAATCGAACCTGGAACCCTTTGGTCCACAGGCCGATGCTCTATCCACTGAGCCAAACCAGCTAGGGCATCTCCCATCTAGATTACAGTAATACCCTATAAAATTGCTCTTGTGTCCCAGTCTCTACTTTCCCACTGCTCTCAGAGTGATCTTCTAAGATAACGAACTGTGACCCTTAGCTCCCTCTGGGGCATTTGTGACATCACACACATAGCCTCTGTGAAAGGCTGTGCGTGTGATGTCACAAATGCCCCCAGCCTGACTTTCCAGCCACTCTCCTAACTCCTTTGAAATCTACTCAAAGCCTCGCTTCCCTAAGTAGTCTGCACATGTTCATGCCAATGTCTTTGCTCATGTTTTCCATCTACCTGAAGTACCATTCCCTGTGTCCCATAACACTGAGTCAACTGCTCCTCAGAGAGAGAAATCTAGCTATACAGAATTAAAATGGCTATAAACAAGAACCTCTTAATAATAATCCTAAATGTAAATGGATTAAATGCTCTAATCAAAAGGTGTAGGGTAGCTGAATGGATACAAAAACATGACCCAACTATAAGCTGTCTACAAGAGACCCACCTCAAAACAAAAGACACACACAAGATGAGAGTGAAGGGATGG
>NW_005354595.1:223827-242969 GCF_000412655.1 Myotis brandtii
CCTGTTATTTGCAGATTTTTAATATTTCCTACAACATTTGTGCTATCATACTATGTTAGTACAGTTTTGGTAATATTGTTATACTTAAAATCCTTTTATTCTTGAAATATTAATGTTTATTGCATGTAATATTATTATATGTAAGATCACTTTTCTTGAATAATTGGTATCTATTGCATATAACATTATCGTACTTAAAATCGTTTTTCTTGAGATATTAATATTTATTGCATGTAACATTATTATATTTAAAATCATTTTTCTTGAAATATTAAGGTTCATTGCATGTAACATTATATTTAAAATCGTTTTTCTTGAAATAAAAAAACAAAAAAATAAATAAAAGTAATCACATTTTAAAATACACAGAAAAGCATACAGAACAATATTAAAGCATGCTTACTATAGATCTGAAAGCTTTTTAAAAATTAATTTAATCCATGTCAACCCTGTAACATAGATACATTATTTTCTTCATTTTACACATGAGGAAGCTAAGCTACAGGAGGTTAAGTAGCTTGCCAAAGTTACCCACAAAACGAGTAGCAGAGCTGGGATTTGAATGCAGGCAATCGTGTGTCCGGATTTCCATAATTAAGCCCTGTGCTTACATTGCCTCTTGTATAACACAAACTCATGTTCCTGTCATTCAGATTTAACACATTACTATTTTGCATATTTATTTTACATGTTTTTAAAAGAAAATGTTATAGCCCAGCCAGTGTGGCTCAGTGGTTGAGCATCAACCTATGAACTAAGAGGTCCCTGGTTTGATTCCTGGTCAGAGCACATGCCCAGGATGCAGGCTCTATCCCCAGTATGGGGTGTGCAGGAGGTGGCCAATCAATGTCTCTCTCTCATCAATATTTCTATCTTTCTACATCCTCTCCCTTCCTCTCTTTCTAAAAAATAAATAAATAAATAAATAAATCAAAAAAACATTTTTAAAAGAAAATGTTACAGATACAGTTCAAGTTTCCTGTGCACCCATTCTTATACCACCTCCTCCCAAGGGTAACCACTATCACATATCTGGGGTATTGCTTTTCACTCTGTGTTTCATAATTAATTATGTGTTGTGTTGTGTTGTGTTGTGTGTGTGTGTGTGTGTGTGTGTGTGTGTGTAACACACAGCAATATCTAATAATTTTTTTAAAAAGATAGGATGTTTTAAATATTATCCTGCAGCTTTGTTTTCAAGATTTATCTACATTAATAAATGCAGATCTGGCTAATGCATATATTCCATTGAAAACAGTATCACAATATCTATTGATAGAGGTTGAGTAGATATCACAAAGTTGCAAGGTACACAATAGTACATTTTTCTTTTTGATTACATCTCTAGAAATTGAATTCCTAGGTTGTATGATATGCACATCTTTAACTTCATTAGAAATTGTTAATTGCTCTCCAAAGTGATTGTACCAATTTATATGCCCACCAACATGTCCTTATTTTCCCATACTTTCAACACTTAGGATAGTTAAAATTAATAAGTTTTGCCTTTCTGTCAGTTCTTCACTGTTGTTTTAATTTGCATCCCCCTGATTACAACTGAGGTTGAGCATTTTTCATATATTTATTAACTATATAGGTTTCCTCTTATTAGAAATGCTTCTTCATTTCCCTACTGGATTATTTGACCTTTTTCTTGCTTATTTGTGGCAGTTCTTTATATATTCTGTATTAGAATATTTTTGGTTATGCACACTGAAATAATCTCACAGACTGTTCCTTGTCTTTTAGTTTGTTTATGATACCCCTGTTTCAGCTGAGATTTTTATTTTAAGACTGCTAGCATTTTCAATTTTTTCCTTTATGGTTTGTGCTTTTTGTGTCATGTTTTAAAAAATTCATCCTGACACCAAAGTCATTTTGCAAGATTTCCATCAAACAGTTTTAAGTTTTATATATCCACATTTAGATCTTCCGATAAGATCTATTTCATGTCTGATGTGAGGTAAGCTCATCCTGACACCAAAGCCATTTTGCAAGATTTCCATCAGTTTTAAGTTTTATATATCCACATTTAGATTTTCCGATAAGATCTATTTCATGTCTGATGTGAGGTAAGGGTCTAATTTGATTTTGTTCTACATGGGTGACCAACTGTCCAAAACCATTCACTGACTGGTCCATCCCTTTTCCTGATTTGTGATGACATCTCTTTCACACGAAGCTCCCATATATGCATAGGTGTGTTTCTGGATTATCAGTCTGTTCCGTTCCTATTAGTCTAGCTTTGTGTCAGACCATTCCATTTAAATGACTACAGTTTTATATAAGGTGTATATAAGTTATCTATTATATGTTATATAAGTTATAATGGGTTTTCATTTTTGGTAAAACTACCTCTGTAAAAACCTAAATACTTTGAAAATACATGACAATACAGTAAATTCTTTTTCTTTTTTTAAAAAAACTTTTTAGTCAATTCTTTTTCAATAGAATGACTGCATTTAGCCACATATTCCCTTTCCGTATCTCTCCCCCAGAGTAGAAAACAGGCTGAAAACTGCTCATTTTAAAGCTATTTTCTAAGAACTGCATTGCAGGAAGGAAGGAAGAGAGTGCTCAGAAGTCAGGGGCTGGAGATGACCACCCAGCTCCTTACATGCATCAGGGTTACCGGCTTTCTACTATACCTGGTAAAACCTAACATAACTCCCACCACCACTCTAAGAATTACCCTTCTATCATAGATTGAGGAGGAAGGGCTTTGCGATACTTCGGGGCTCAAGTAGGAAGGTCACAACCGACCGGTGATCTTCAAGTAGAGAAATAATGAGATCTTGTGATACTCAACAGAGGGGTGGAAGGAAGCCCGGGAAGGCTATGGAAAGGCGTGCTGACAGTGCAGATCTGAAAAGGTTCGCAGTGTTCAGCAACAAATTAGGGATCCATAACTTTATCAAAGTGTTCACTTACTGTCTCTTCCCATGGACATGCAGTCCCATATCTTAACGGGGAAGGACTGATTTCTTCACTGCCATGCAGGTGAGTGAGGGAATGAAACAAGGTTATTGCTTTTAGATCCTAGAAACTGCTAGGATCCGGTACATAACTTTCCCCCAGGATATGTTCTCGTCGTCAATTATTTATCGTCACAATGGCCACATGTGTACTCTGTGGAAGACACTGGATTGAAGAGGAGAGTACTGTGTAGTTACATTAAGGCTTCCAGTTCCATTAAAGCCTCGTTGGTATTAACGTAGACATGAATAAATCAGGTAAGCATCTAGTCCAGTGATGGCGAACCTATGACACGCGTGTCAGAGGTGACACGCGAACTCATTTTTTTGGTTGACTTTTCTTTGTTAAATGGCATTTAAATATATAAAATAAATATCAAAAATATAAGTCTTTGTTTTACTATGGTTGCAAATATCAAAAAATTTCTATATGTGACACGGCACCAGAGTTAAGTTAGGGTTTTTCAAAATGCTGACACGCCGAGCTCAAAAGGTTCGCCATCACTGATAGTCCATTCAGTTCCTTCTAAGAGGCCTAATGAAATAAAGCTCACTGCCCTTCACCAGACCTTACCAAACTTCCCACATTTACCACCTCTCCCGCTGGCAACACAAGGAAATAATGCGAGGAGAAAATGAAATGGGAGGTGAAGAAAAAGGAGGAAAAGAAATGAAATATATGAGGCAATACAAAATATCTATGTCCAGATTCCTAATTTCCTCCTTATTTGGGCTCCCTCCCGGTGATTTTGCTGTTCAATCCCTCTTGGCAATATAATATCATTCCACAAGGGATGGAATGAAAAAATGGTAAAGAAATAAAATAGATCAATTCAGGAAATAGTAGTATCATGAGAATTGACATGAAAAAAGGTATACCTAAGGGAAAACTAATAATTCAAAATTGACTTTTAATAAATATTCAAGATGGATTCAATAGGATTTCTCCTATTTCCCATTATGCCCTTAGAGCCCTGTTCTGAACGCAAAGGCACTAAGTACCTCCTCCTCCCATTCTAGGTTCAGAGAATATGTTACAAGGAACTGTCCTCTCAAAGGACACATTTCAGTAGAAACTCCCACTGGGAAAGGAGGGATGGTTTAATGTGAGAAGTTCTCTCCACCATCCCATGGGTGGCCTGCACAATGTGTACAGCAAGATAACACCCGATAAGGGGCATCATGGTACCAGTGATTACTTTCCAAGGGGATGGCATATATTTTAGATGAAAATACAAACCTGGTAGCAAAATGAAAATTATTTTCTTTTTCATGCAACTCTTAGGAGAGGTTAATATCGTTCCTAGGTTTCCAGGTGGCATTCCTCCAGATTCTTTGTTTAAAACAATGGAAGCCCAGTCTAGCTAGCTTTAGGCAGAAAAATAATTTAATGAAGGCCATACAAAGCATTTCCTGGACCACCACTAAATCAGGCTTGGAGGTGTCTACAAATCATGCCCTGACCACACCACAGATGTGCCTTGGTGGAGACGACCTAGCCACCAACACTCCAGCGTGGGCCTCAAACACTGGAACTGTTGCTGGAATGCTGCTCCCGCTGCCTCTACAAACTGACTGTATTTGCCAAAACAGCCTCTTCCGGGTCCTTCTGCTTAGTCTGATGTGCCTAAGGTCACAGGACAGCCCTCACTGAAATATGAGCTTGGAAAGCAAGTTCCTGGCCCCCCCAATGGGGAAGTGCAGATGCACAAAGGTGGGAATTCTCACACACAGGACGTGTTCAAATTTACGGGGTACCCACATGAAATAACAATGTGCCCCGGAGTGTGGACCCTGCATTCCCCGGAGCACTGCTTCTCAACTCATGATGCAATAGAGATTTAAATTTATGACAGATGTCCAGATTAAAAACCTCCAAAATTAACAGAATCTAAGCTAATGGGAGATAGCCAATAATTCTTCTAATGATGTACGTCTCCTTTACTCATTACAATTTGCTAATATTTGGGTTGGGCAGCATGATAGAACTGACGTGAAAAATTAATGTTTATCCACAACCTGGTTAAAATATTGTAACTTTGTGAGTTTAGTTCCGAACAAAAATAAGAGTGGTTTTCCAATAGGGGAAATGAATTTAAATGGCATCTGAGAAACTAAACGAAGTGGGACAATTTATCTTTGTTTCTGACTGACTCAAATTATTTATTTAAAAAATATTATTCAAAGATACACAGTATTTCTACAGTGACTTAATAAAGACTCAAGCCTACACAACATCCACTTTAAAAGCAACTGATTCTGCTCTCCGAAAAGATCCCTCTTGCTGTTTGCAGTAACATTCCCACCCTCAGGAAATCACTAATCTGCTTTCTGTCTCTATAGATTTACCTTTTCTGAACACTGCATTTAGATGGAATCATATGATATGTGGCTTTTTTAAGTCTGCCTTCTTTCACTCAATATACTGTTTTCAGGATTCCACCACATTGTAGCATGTATCCATACTTCATTCCTTTATATTGCTGAATAGTAGTCCATGGTATAGATACATCCTTTTGTTTATCCATTCACCAGCTGACAGATATTTGGATTGTTTCCAGTTTTTTACTAATATGAAGACTACTGCTGAGAAAATAAACATGCAAGTCTTTGCGAAGACACACACACACACACACAATAAAAGTACCTGATTCTGCTTTCAGCTAGTTCTTTTAGAACCTCTCCTCCTTGCTTAGTCCCAAGTAATGCTTTACATATTAACCTTGTAAGGTCCATCTGTACATATTTATTCACATATATTTGGATGCGCTGGATTCTAATTTTTTTAAAAAACCTACGTTTAGAATGAAGACTACTTACAAATAAATATATAAAAACAAATAAATAAAACATTTATAGTACAACCATTTACTATAAATATACAAAAACAATTAAGTAAAACTTTTATAGCACAAAGAACAATTTGGGCTCTGTGGAACAAGATAAATTATGTTAACTTTCTATCTCTTTTCCAATAGAAAAATGCCAGATATTTATCTGTCCCATTGATGTTTCCAATCCAAACAGTATTTCTCTAAAGCTAATAACATCTTAGCAATATAATATCCTTCCACAGAACAATGGATCAAAATATCAGGATCATTCCTTAGGAAATTCCCATCACGTTCTTCATACTGTTTTTTCTTGAAGGTTCAATTCCAAGCTAAACTGATCTTTCCTGTGAGAGTAGAGCCAAACCATAGTTTATGATTATATATGTTATGTGCTATCCTTGGCCCTGTTTGCCTTTTATAGCTCTCATAAGATTACATTTTCTTAGTTGTTGTTTTTTTCTCACAATTTCATTGTTTGGGGACACTGACCCACTTTGTAAAAGACAATTCTACTCTCCAATATAAATAGAGAACTCAGAAAATTCTGTCAGGCTAAGTCTCCTATTTTACAAAGGAAGAGGAGGAGGAGGAGGAGGGGGAGGAAATAAGGTGGTGGTGGTGAGAAATAAATAAATCAGACTCACAACTACCTAAGTGAAAAAGTACTACTTATATCCTATATCTATCAAGAGTCAGATTTCTTAGTACTAAGACTTTCTGAACCTATTAAGATAACATTGTGTCTAATGATATGAAGCTCTTTTACAAAGGAAGAGGAGGAGGAGGAGGAGGGGGAGGAAATAAGGTGGTGGTGGTGAGAAATAAATAAATCAGACTCACAACTATCTAAGTGAAAAAGTACTACTTATATCTATCAAGAGTCAGATTTCCTAGTACTAAGACTTTCTCAACCTATTAAGATAACATTGTGTCTAATGATATGAAGATCAGCAAAAAACCATATTGTTATTACATGAATGAAGTAAAACGAACAAACAAAAAGAAGGGAGGGACGGAGGAAGAGACAACTCATGGAATTGGGAGAAAATATTTACAAATCATCTATTTGATGAGGGACTTATAATCAGAATGTATAAGCCGCTCTTACAACTCACCGATAAAAAGACAATCTAATTAGAAAACGGGCAAAGAATCTGAATTTCTCAAAAGAAGATATACAAATGGCCAATAACCACATGAAAAAAAGTTTAACAGCACTAGTCATTAGGGCAGTGCAAAGCAACACAGCAATGAGAAACTACTTAACACACCAAATAGAACAACTATAATATTTTTTAAATAGAACATAACCAGTATTGGGGAACATGTGGAGAAATAGGAACCTTTTAGATTGCTGGTGAGACTGTAAAATGGTGTAGTCGCTTTGGGAAACAGTTTGGCAGCTCCTCAGAAACACAGAGTCACCATATAACCCAGCAATTCCACTTCTAGGTAGTTGCCCAAGTGAGATGACAGGCAATGGGGGGATAAGGACACATATGTAATACCTTAATCAATAAAGAAAAAAAGGGAAAAAATATGCTAAGTGCAAGAAGGCCATCTCAAGAGATTACATAATATGACTCCATTTATATGAAATGTGCAAAATAGGCAAATCCATAGAGACAGAAAAGTTAGTGGTTGACAGTAGCTTGGAGGAAAGAAACATTGTCTGCTAGTGGGTACGGGATTAGTTAGTGGTGATGGGTGCACAAGTCTGTGAATATACCAAAAACCACTGAATTATATACTTTAAAAGAGTGAATTTTATAGTATGTAAATTATAGTTCAAGAAAGCTATTATTTTAAAATGAAAGAAAAATACACTGAAAAGCATAATTTTGAATCAAGATACAAGTATTTTCAATGGTATATTTTATTATACCATGATTGTGTTAAAAAAAATCGAACATCAAAGGTTTCCTTTGGGGATCTTAAGGTTAACACTAACATTGGGAAAGCTTTTTGTAAAGCAACTTAATTCTAGGAAGTTATAGGATAAAGGCACAGGTACCTCAGGCTGCTAGGAAGCTTTTCACAAAATACATGACTTTCTTGAGAGGGACTACAATGAAACCAAAATGTGGCACACATTTCTGCTCTCTCTATCCTTTGCATGTCTGTCCATCCTTCTCCGTGTTTCTAATTCTGGTCTATTAGATTTGAATCATGAACCTCAAAGCATGACATCCAAACCCCCTTTATATAATAATAACCCAGATTAAGTAAGTACTGAATGTTAAAATTACAGAAATGAGATGTTCGAATTACAGATAATTATTTCCCTCTCCTCTCAATCCATTCCTGTTAGACCCCACGTACTGCAGAAATGCAAGCTATCTGATTTTTTTAAATTTTGAGAGAAGAGAGCAAATACTTGAGAAATGCTTGTTGTTGTTGTGTTGTTTGTTTGTTTAAAAAAAACAACAACTTGTTTTAAACTGCCACATCAACTAAAATAAATAGAAATGCCCAGTTGGTTCAGACAAATAAATAATAATGGTAAAGCATTAGGTTTATTGTCATTATATGCCTAACCCAACATAATTTTGGCTTCAAACAGCAACCAAATACCTTGGTACTAATAGGACAGCATACATTAAAAAAAAAAAACCTACATAAAAATTCAATTTAAGATCAGATACAAACCTTAAGTCTAGCCACGTGTTTTCAACAGCACAATCCTATGGCTCTCCTCTCAGTCCTGAGGTACATCAACTGGGTGGATGGCCTTAATTCAGAATTTCCTTTATAGCATCACCTAGATATAACACATTTCACTATTTCTATCTTTCTGAGAATATTAAAGGCCCGAATTCTACCTAACGGGGCCTCTGGCTATAGCAGTGCTGACGGCGCAGAATTCTCTGATGTACGTGGATGAGGGACTCACTGTCACCTCACATGCCATACCTGGTATGCACTGTGCCATGGCCTCGGTGGTTATGGTTGGAGCGACTTGGGGCTGCTGCTGACTGGAGCTCACTTCTGGCTCTGTGTTAACTGAAGGAGAAAGGGCTACCTCGCAGGAGGAGACCTGGCTGGGCAGATGGGGCAGGAACTCTTCGGAAGCCACTTGCTCATCCTGTCCAGGCAGCTGCAGGGCAGACAAAGGGATGCTGATCTGTTTGTTAGGATGGGATGTGCTCACAGGCATCTGCATGGCCACTTGCTGGTTGGTGCCGTGGGTACCAGAGGGTCCTCTGTTTGGTGAAGCCAGAGATGCCCTGGTGGTCTTCTGGACGATTGGTCTGGACATCACAGAGGGGGATGCAGACACACAATGTGGGTCGAGCTCTGTGCTGATGGCAGAAGATACATGGGGAATTAGCTTAGCAGACCCTACACAAGAGGGGCCAGCATGAGTCTGAGGCTTGGGTTTTGCCATCTGTGTCAACGACAGGGCTGGTCCATCGACTCCTCCAGTCAGCTCTGCATTTGCCACAATGTAATAATCTTCAGGAATCTCTTGTTTGATCTTCTTGATGATGACATCATTGCTGCATTCATCAACCATCTGAGCCTGGGAGCTTGAATGGAGAGAAGACGGGAGTATTCCAGGCCTTTTTCGAGCAATGCTTTGAGGCCTTTGGGTTTGGGGTTCAAAGTCACTATCCTCATCTGTAACTGACGACTCACACACCATGTCAAACAGGGTGTTTTCATCTTCATATTCTTCGACAGCTTCATCCAGTTCAGAGGGCTCACTGCAGTAAGAGAAGTCACAAGAGTCTCTGGTGCGATTACAGTCTAGCTTCGCTTTCACTGGTCTCCCAGGGTACCTTTCAACGGGGCTAGTTTGTGTCTCAGAGGGCACTCCAATTATGCTGGGACTATCCGAGTTAAAACTTCTGTTATCCTGGAAACAGACCCTCTCCTGGGAGCCAGCTCTGCAAGTAGCTGTCAGTGGCCAGTGATAAGCATGGCCAGCACTACAGCCCCACATTGCTGTCAGGTTCCCGTGAGAACCTTCCGAAAGCAAGTGTTTCAGGTTAGGAATGAGGCTGCAAATAGTCCCATGGCTGTGGGCCCAGCTGACCAATTTGGACAGATTCTCAGAAGAGGTATGAAGGCAATCCTCCATGTTACAGGATCAGCAGTGTCTTTCCTAAAGGGAAATAATCAAAACAAGAAGCCATTATTACCCAAGATATTCCCATATGTCAATTACTTCAATTTCCTTGAACTATGGTCATCGTGTAGCACAAAAAAGAAATGCACTTCAAACCGGTGTCTAGTTAACCCTGGCTGATGTGGCTCAGTTGGATGGAGCATCGTCTTGTACACCAAAAGGTGTTGGGTCCAATTACCAGTCAGGGCACATGCACAGGTTTCAGGTTCAAGCCCCAATTGGGGCGCCTACACGAGGTAACTCATGGATGTTTCTCTCTTCTTTCTTTTCTTTTCTTTTCCTTCCTTCCTTCCTTCCTTCCTTCCTTCCTTCCTTTCCTTTCTCTCTCTCTCTCTCTCTCTCTCTCTCTCTCTCTCTCTCTCTTTCTCTCCCTTTCTCTCTCTATAATCAATTAAAAATGAAAAAAACTGTTATCTAGTCAATATCACTGCATAGGGACAGTAAAATGGTGATGATCCACAACCCCTAGAATACCTATCTAAGGTGCTGGAGAAGGAAGAAAGGAAGGAGATTTTCCTTATTTTTAAATTAGTAATCCCCAAATCACCCATGCTGATAGCTTCTTGGCAATCATCTCTGTATTATAAGATATTTAAACACTAAGCACTACTGTTTCATGAAGACATGGGGGGGGGGTGGTGGTGTCATCAATTTCTGATTTTTAAACCTCTCATGCTAAAAGTGATTGTCTCTTATAATGACCCTGGCTGACACCAGCCTGGTTCCCATGGGCTGGCGATCTATTTTTACACTTGCATGTACATTAAGCCTGTAAACACTGAGGATGGATTACTTTGAACACGGTGAAAGCAGGCTAGGCATTAGAAACAAGGGAACTATAAAGGCTTAAGCCCAAAGATCCTTAATCCTCTGTCAGGGTGCCAAACTTTTTGAAAGTTCAAAGTATGACAACTTAAAGAAGCACGTTCCAGGGGTTTCATGAGGAACATTCACTCACCTGAGGACCTGAGTGAGTGGTGAGCTAAATTCTCTAACAGATTGTTGAGCAAACACGCTCTGCTCACACAAATAAAGTACAAAAGTCCTCTTTATCCAGATGCTCATTAACTACGACCCTATAATCATGAGATTGTGAAGGGAAACAAAAGCTGTCATATTAAAAAATATTCACCAATGAGCTGACCAGTCTCCACTCAAACCCCCCCCCCCCCCCCCGCCCCCAAATACTAGTGTTTATTCCTGGGAACCTGTTTATGTAACTCTCTCATTCTGATTTTTGGATGCTGCAAACACCTGAGCACATAAAAGCAGGATGAATGTAAATTGAAATTAAAAGTGCTTCTAAAAATGCAGGATTTAAAGAAGTTGCTTAAAAATGCTAGAGAACTACGTCAATCATGTGTAAAAGCCATTTTAACAAATTAATGTCTGAGAGACTTAGACTAGTAAGCAAATGTGGAGGATTCTCAAAGATGAATGAGGCTTCAATAAATACTTGTGGCCCGGCCGATGTGGCTCAGTGGTTGAGTGCCAACCTATGAACCAGGAGGTCACGGCTCAATTCCAGGTCAGAGCATATGCCTGGGTTGTGGGCTCGATCCCCAGTGTGGTGTGTGCAGGAGGCAGCCAATCAATGATTCTTATCATTGATGTTTTTCTCTTCCCCCGCCCCCCGCTTCCTCTTTGAAATCAAAAAAATACCCTTCCTCTCTGAAATCAAAAATATATATATTTTAAAAATAATTAATATTTGTGGGCTGACTGAATTAGTAGAATCAGGATATACAGAATGAGGAAAAACAATGTTGAGTAAAGCAAGAAAGTTGGGAAATTCAGAGTGTACAGAGAACAGCAAACACTTTCATGTGCTTGAAAATAGAGGTTAAGGAAAGTAGCCAGATACGAGTTATGAAAAACAGGTTGGAAGAGCATGGAAGGTTACAAAGGTCAAGCTAAAGAACTGTACTGGGAAGGAGAAATCAGGGGACGGAAACAGATGACGTTTGTTACAGTCCTATCCACAACTACCATTCATGAGGTTGTATATTATCAAGCAGGAAATTACGTATTAGCTGGGCAAAAATGAGGCAGCACATCCTTTGATGTTTCTTTGGTCAACTGCTGTCCTGCCTAACTGTCCTCTGCATGTTGAAAGCCAGTGTGCAGGGGGAAAAAGCCAGTGTGCAGTGTGTGGAAATGTGTAAGTTGCAGAGCTTGCCATGCACATAAAGAAATTAATCATTTCCATAAACCGTGACTCTCTACACTGGTGGAATATGTGTCCAAATTTAAGTATGCTAAACTGGGACTCACCAGCTATGAGCTACAAGGCCCTTCACCAATATTTATTTATTTATGTATTCATTCATTCATTCATTCATTCAATACCAATAACTGAACGTCAGTCCTCACTGTATGCCATTAATAGGTTCTGCAAGTTTAAGCAAAATGATGTATAATGAAACAAATTTTACTTTAGGCTAATTGATAGAAATAAGAGTTAAGTTCCTACATCTCATTGTCATAATGAAACAGTATTCAGTACAACCTGCTCTATTCTGTTCCAAGCACTGCACTCAGTGCCAGAGATACAGCATTAAATAAGACAGATGTGATCCCCATTCCCACCGAGTTTTAAGTCCAGCTGGAAATGCCTACAATTAAACAAGCAATTTATAAAATTGTGTGGCATGACTGACGAAGTAATTGGGGCTTCATGTTCTTGATCTATAAAATAAAGGGGTTGGATGGTGGTCTCTGAGGATTCTCTAAGATCTAACATTCACTCAAGTCTAATAATATAGAAAAATTTTAAAACTTTACAGGTTGCTAGACATTTTCCTCTACTTTATAGTAAAGAAGGCCACAGATAAGAAAAGGACTAAGAAATAAATGTAGTATACTATGGAAATGTGGGAAGGAGGATTTTAGTGCACAAAAATTGGGTACAGAGAGGAAAATAAAACATCTTTATTAAGACAATAGAGACACAGATAAGGATTCACATCTACCACCTTTAACTAGTTAATAGGCAAAATAGCAACACAAACATCATTGGGAAAATATAAACATTGTAGAAAAATCTACATTCCAACGACTTGATATATCAGCTGAAATCTCTTACAAATATTATAAGCACCCATAATAAAGTATTTTCATGACAGACATTTCATATACTTATTCATTAAAAGATTAAGTATCTTCTATG
Organism: Myotis brandtii; assembly: GCF_000412655.1. Taxonomy (NCBI): domain Eukaryota; kingdom Metazoa; phylum Chordata; class Mammalia; order Chiroptera; family Vespertilionidae; genus Myotis; species Myotis brandtii. Next base: position 236,938 of record NW_005354595.1, read on the forward strand.
TACAATAAATTGTACTGGGTGCTATAGCATAGTAACTGTAAGTCAGAAATGGGTACTGATTTTGAGACGTTCACAGTTTAGTGGTAAATTTAACAAAGGAGTGAAGCATTTTACAGAATTCTTTGTGCAAACATAAGAAAATTAGTATCACATGCAAAACACATCATATAACCAAGGTGTTCACAAGAAATGGCCCACTCAGTACCTATTTACATTTAATAATTAACTGTTTACTTAGACTTGTATGTGAAGTAGATGGTTCTTTCTTTTTAAAATTTTTATTGATTTATTGGGGTGACATTAGTTAATAAAGTTATATAGGTTTCAGGTGGACAATTCTATAATTCATTATCTGAACATTGTATTGTGTGGTCACCACCCAAAGTCAAGTGTCCTTCAGTTACCATTTATCTCCCCTTTTCCCTCTTCTACTTCCCCTCACTCCTTTTCCCTCTGGTAATCACCATTCTATTGTTTGTCTATGAGTTGTTGTTGTTTTGCTTAGTCCCTTCCCTTTTTTTACACAACCTTCTAACAACCCTCCCCTCTAACAGCTGTCAGTCTATTCTCTGTATCTATGAGTCTGTTTCTATTTTGTTTGCTAGCTTATTTTGTTCATTAGATTCTGTATATAAGTGAAATCACATGGTATTTGTCTCCCTCTGACTGGCTTATTTCACTTAGCATGATACTTTCCAGGTCCATTTATGCTGTCATAAAAGGTAAGATTTCCTTCTTCTTCTTCTTTTTTTTTTTTTTTTACAGCCAAGTAGTATTCTATTGTGTAAATGTACCACCGCTTTTTTATCCACTCATCTACTGATAGAAGAAAAGACCCAGATCCCTCCGAGGCCTGGAAAGCCTATTCTGAACTGACCCCATTCCAGCTTTTCCCTTCTGTATCTAAACTAAAAGCTATTAATAAATATTACACAGCAGTCTTTTAGTTATATTCATATTTAGTTACTTTGTATTTTACTGCTAAAACTTCCTTTTTAATCAATATATTTGTCTTAAAGCAGAGCAGATGTCTAATACCTATTAGGTAGGTAATATACAATTGATAATCCTTTCATCAAGTCAGTCTTTGAAGAAATGAGTGTGGGTCCACAAAAAGCACAAAAATATAAATAAAAGTCTTATTCCTAATAGTCCCAAACTGGAACCAACCCCAAATCAGAAGAATGAATTAAAAATTTGCTGTATAGTCATACCATGGACAGCAATAAAAAAGAATATACTACTGATACATACGACAATGAATAAACTTCAGAAATATTATGCTCAGTGAAAGAAGCCAGGCACATCAGAATATTTTTTGTATATTCCATGTATATGAATTTCAAGTCCAGGCAAAACAATCTATAGTGATACTAGACAGAATAGTGGTTATCCTTAGAGCAGCGGTTCTTAACCTGTGGGTCGCCAACCTGTGGGTTTCGACCCCTTTGGGGGTTGAACGACTCTTTCACAGGGGTCACCTAAGACCATCGGAAAACACATATATAATTACATATTGTTTTTGTGATTAATCACTATGCTTTAATTATGTTCAATTTGTAACAATGGAAATACATCCTGCATATCAGATATTTACATTACGATTCATAACAGTAGCAAAATTACAGTTATGAAGTAGCAACGAAAATAATTTTATGGTTGGGGGTCACCACAACATGAGGAACTGTATTAAAGGGTCGCGGCATTAGGAAGGTTGAGAACCACTGCCTTAGAGGGTTAAGGAGCACAAGGGTGATGAAACTGATTTACATTTTACTTGGTGTTCATATGGTGTATACATATGTAAGAATTTATCAATCTATATACTTTAAAGATTTGTGCGTTTTACTGCATGTAAATTATATATTTAAAAAAAACCAACAACACTTAAGGTATAGAGGCAGTAAAGTGGAGTCTGGTTTCCAAACGTAGGTGGTCCAAACCCAGAAATCACTCTTTTACTACACTATACAGTCTCAAGAATGAAAACCCAAGGGAGATGAACAGGAACTTGAACTAACAATGTCTGGCTGAATCCACTGCCTGACATACTAGTCTCATTTACTTGAGTATTTTGCTCCTTGGATGTCATGCAGTGTCATCATGTCTAACAGGTACTATCATTTCCTTAGTGTCATTAATCGATCCTCTCTGGGTATTCAGAAAGCCCAGCAGTTTGAATATCCTCTCTTTCTTGTCTTGGTTTTCCCAGAATAGATGCTGTAATAATGGTGCATCTCATGTTGAGAGAGTAGACTTCAAATTAATTTGCCAAAATTTATTCACTAGGAGACAATTTGTAAATAGATCAATTCAGTGATTATACCAAATTTATACTTCATGTATAGAAGATTTCAATAAAATTTTAGTATTTGCTTCATAGCAGCATTTTAAGAACTATTTAATTTGTAAAAAGCAAAGATTTGTAGAGTAGCTTAAATTTTCTTATGAATATATTCGTCATGAATATATTCAATAAATGTGAATATATTCTTTATGATTATATTCATGAATATATCCTCCTTATGAATATATTCATGAATATATTCTTCTCTGCCCTACAGGGAAAACATTTTAATGCAGTTTTAAATTAATGAATATCAATATATTCATGAACATTTTCATAAGTTTATATTCATATTCATGAGCCAAGTTCTTCACATTGGGTCATTTTTGAACCTGGTTTAAAATTTAATGAATATCAATATATTCATTAAGACTATATTCATATTTTCAACAGCAGATATTCATATTCATGCCCTGTACTATTGATCATATTTTGAACTCAATTTACATGCAGGAAATTCTGAGCTCAATTTAAAATGTAATGAATATCCATAGATTCATTAAGAATATATTCATAAGAATACAATCAGATTCATTGTGTATATTCAAGAATATATGCACAAGGCAACTAACGCGTCCAATAATTTGAATCTTTGACAAAATGACCATTCCTTAAAATAGTGTTAAGAAGAATGTATTTGTTTTCACAGGGGAATTGGCATACTTTCTTCTAGGTGGGCTTTTATCTACAAGCACACATGAGCCCCAGGGTTTACCCAGTGAGACTCATTTGGGCATGCACCAGTGCTGTCCCAGTATTTCAGATCTCACAGGCTCTGTTAACATCTCTCTGTTGTTCTTATTTTACTCTTAGCACAGAGATTTGGAACATATACAGAACTAACAGGTTTTTTTTTGCCTGAATTTAAGAATTTCTAGCAATCCCATCAGCTGATTATTACTCTACCTTTAGGTATCATTTTGGTTCTACATTTTAGATTTGTTTTTCATCTAACTTTTTTTTCATTTAATTATCTGATTTGACTGTTCTGTTCTTATTTAACTACTAGAGGCCCAGTACACGAAAATTTGTGCACTCGGCGGGGGGTGGGGGGTCCCCTCAGCCCAGCCTGTGTCCTCTCACAGTCCGGGACCCCTTGCTCCTTATCGCCCGCCTGCTTGCTGCTCCTTAGCACTGCCTCGGAGGCAGGAGAGGCTCCTGCCACCGCTGCTGCACTCGCCCAGCTTCTGGCTGAGCGGTGCTCCCCTTGTGAGAGCGCACTGACCAGCAGGGGGCAGCTCCTGCGTTGAGCGTCTACCCCCTGGTGGTCAGTGGTTGATTTGCATATTACTCTTGCATATTACTCACATAGGATTTTAATGTTAGAAGGAAACACCCTTAATGCAATAAATACTTATAAAAAATCATAAAATCTTAAAACTGGAACAAAAGGATTGCCATTAAAAAGAAGGATGCCTACCAATCATGAGCATTCAAAACGGTTCTAGTAAATGTGTTGTCCTATGCAAAAAGGCAAGATGACAGACAAAAATATTAGAAAGGAATCACAAAACCAGCATTATTTCCTGATGACAGGCCTATCTACCTAGAAAAAGAGAAATATTTTAAAAATGTAATTAATAAACAGATAACATGAAATTCCAAATAGCTTAGAAACTTAATTTAAACAAAAACCAAAAGTAGAATATTTTCAGAAATTTGAATTATTTAAGGCATTTTTCTCTTTAAGTGTGATTTTCAAATTTAATATGTAGCCCTGCCAATGTGGTTCAGTGGTTGAGCATCGACCTATGAACCAGGAGGTCACAGTTCCATTCCAGGTCAGGGCACATGCTCAGGTTGTGAGCTTGATCACTAGTGGGGGGAGTACAGGAGGCAGCCCATCGATGATTCTCATCATTGAAGTTTCTATCTCTCTCTCCCTCTCCTTTCTTCTCTGAAATCATAAAAATATATTTTTTAAAAAATAATAAAAATTTAATATGTAAGTATTACAATAATGCAATCACAGAAAACATTCTGATGGAGTTTTCCTACTTTTTTTATTAGTATCAAACATAGATAAAAGTTTCAGGGGTGGGGAACATCTGGCCCAAGATAAGGCCCATGAAATCATTTGCTCTGGCCCTGCCAAGGCATTAGGGGCGAGTTAATTAGATGTTTGACCAAATATAACAGCTTAATTTTTAAGTTGATAATTTTGAATGGCTCACAAATGATGTTATAAATATCTAAATGGCCTTTGACAGGAAAAAGGTTCCCCACACCTGAACTAGTAGTAAAATGATCACCTATATAACTTCCACAGTCAATTATTGTTAATAAAATAAAACATTATAACATAAATTTTAAATATTTTGTTTTTTCCTAATATCTTATCGTTGTAAAATATTCAAATACAGTAAAAGCTACAACATGGATGGACCTTGAAAATATTATTCTAAGAGAAATAATCAAGTGGTAAAGGGCCACACATTCCATTTATGTAAAATGGGTAGAACAAGCAAATCTATAGAGACAGAATGTATATTAGTGGTTGCTAATAACTGGGAGTGACTTTAGGGGAAAATTAGAAGTAAATGCTAATATATACCAGGTTTCTTTTTAGGGTGATGAAAATGTTCTCAAATTCATTATGGTGGTCAGGTTGCAAAGCTCTGTAAATATGCTAAAACCACTAAATTGTATAGTTTTAGTGTATTTTTGGTATGTGAAATACACTTCAAGTTGATATTAAAAACAGAAATTATAGTTAAATCAGTTTACTTTAAAGGAGTTCTAAGGTAATTTTGAATAAGGAAATCAAGATGCAGAAAAATGTACATATTATCCCATATTTTTGTAAAACAATGACAAAACTGCACACATAAATATATATGTGCATGTAATTAATGAGCATGGAATAAATACGGAAGGATACATTCTTGATTATCAACATGGGTTACCAAGGTAGGGGGTGCTAATATGGGGAGAGGGTGACTAGAGGGGGAGGAAGTGGTAGCAATGTAAGACAGGGACTGTTTAGACAAACTGCACTTAAAAAGAAACCCAAGATGTGTCATGTCTGCAACTTATTTTCAGATGGTTCAGTAAGAAAGTGTGTATGTGTAGACATGCATAATTTCATATATGCATATACATATATATACACACATAAAGATAGATTGATAAATATAATCAAATGTTAATAGTTCAATTATATGATACACACTTATTTCTCCATTTTGAAACAGTGTTATGAACAGACAGCCAAGTTTTCTTACGATTTTTAAGGGCTATTTTGAGGGCCTGTATTAAGAAAAGAGGCCTGGAGAAACCAAGATGGCGGTATAGGTAAACACCGGAAATTGCTGCCTCCCACAACAACTTCAAAAATACAACGAAAAGACAAAACGGACATCATCCAGAACTACAGGAAGGCTGGCTGAGTGGAAATTCTACAACTAGAAGAAAAGAGAAAAGCACACTGAGACTCAGAGGAGCTGCGGAAGTAAAGTGCAGAGGTACGGAGGCTCAAGCGCGCGAGGAAAGGGGCTGGTACCTGAGGACACGGCTGTCTTTTTTAATCGGGAGGGAGTCACAACCTCCCGACTGCTCTGAACTCCGGTTCCGGGAAGTCTCTGGAGACCCAGGGCTCATACAGGGAGAAACTGGACTGTCTGGCAGCAGGCAGAACTCGGAACTTGAGGGCGGCTTTCCCTCAGAGGTGCTTGCAGCAATTACC
>NW_005354595.1:245182-249932 GCF_000412655.1 Myotis brandtii
TTATCATTTTAGTGTGCTGATGAATCCCATTATGAAGAATTCATGGGCCGCCTACTGAAAGGTACACTGGCTTACTTATCAAGGCACACAGTGGCACACAGCAGACTGGAGGAACTGATCCCATTAACACCATGAAATGAGACTACTAGGATGGAGCCTCAGTTTTGTGTTTGTGTGTGTGTGTGTGTGTTTCAATCTTTATTGTTGAAAGTATTATATATGTGCCCCTTCCCCTGCCATTGACCCCTTCTAGCCCTACCCCACCTCCCACCCCAGGCCTTCACCACCCTATTGTATGTATCCATGGGTTATGCATATATGCATACAAGTTTTTTTATTGATCACTTCCCACGCCCCACCTACGCTCTTCTATGTCTCTGGATCTATTTTGTTCATCAGATTCCACATATGAGTGAGATCATGTGATACTTGTCTTTCTCGGACTTCGCTTAGCATAATACTTGGAGGAGCCCTAGTTTTTGATGTTGCTTTCCTGATTCCAGAGCTGGGCTACCAAACGCTGTGGTAATCCCGCCACTGTTTTATACACACATCAGAACCTTCTATTAAAACAGACTAACTCTCAGGAGGCAACCAGGGGAATGACCACTCCCATCCCTATTCCTTTGCATATATTTCCCAATGACAGAAAGAACGGGGGTTGGGCACTGGCCAATAGGGACAGAGTCATATTACAAACAAGGTCATTTTCCTCTGGCTTAAAAACAACAACAAAAAGTCCCTTTGAATGTATTTCTAAATATTAAGTTAGAAAGAAAAGCATAGTTTTTACTTTTTAAAAAAAAAGGGCTCTACAAAAAGAAAATCAATTTAAATGCACCTGCCTTTAATTGTGGTACCTTTGCAAATTTTGTGAAGACTAGAACATATAATCTATAAAATCTATAAACTATCATCTATAAACTATAAAATCTATAAACTATAATCTTCTGTCTAAGCCCCATCCTGAGGATATCCAGAGACAGTAGCTAAAGCTACTCTGCCACTTCCAAGCCTCAATTCACACCTACACCTCACCGCTAAAAAAAAAAAAATTCAAAGCAGCCAGATAATGCTAGGTATTTTTAATCCAAGGAGGCTCCCCAAGGCATCTATTTAGGCCATCAGTCTCCTATGAGAGGAGCTGAGGCTGTCCCACAAAATGTGGTCTGTTAGCAGCCCTGGCAAAGGCCAGGCTCTGCTCTGCAGCCTTCAGGGCCCTTGGTCTCCAACTCTGCTCCACAGAGCAGACATTAATGAAGCTACGGTTTCAACACATAACACCGAGTGCTAACCTTTGCACTTTCATCCATTTGTGCATACAAATGAAGTAAAAATCCATCTGATGCAGATTTTTTAGAATGAAAGAATGTATTAAAATTTTTATAAACTGTAAAGTGTTAATGTTATAAAAACATTATAACATCTCACCAAATCATCGGTAGAGAAAAACAATCTGAGTTATGAAATAGTTTTTTAAAAGCTTTTTAACTCTCAGTATCTAGAATGGAATAAATAAACACTCAATAGAAATCCTTGCAGAATGCTTTTTTTCCTAAGTTAAAAAAAAATTCCCTCATTTCCTCATTAAACAAGTAATGCACACCAATTTTTTTTTAATTGGAAAATTACAGAAAAGCTATGTCACACTAAGTAACAGATATTCACTGTTAACATTTTTGGTCTTTCCCTTCTGGTCTTTTATTTGTACTTGGAATCAGTTCCCTTTTACTTTTCTTTTTTTGTTAACCCTCACCCGAGGATATTTTTTCCATTGATTAGTTGCCTCCCGCACATGCCCTGACCAGGGCCAGGGATGAACCTGCAACCCAGGTACATGCCCTTGACTGGGAATCGAACCAGAGACCCTTCAGTGCACAGGCTGACCCTCTAACCACTGGGCAACACCAGCCAGGGCCAGTTAGTTTCCTTTTAAACGAAGTTGTAATCAAAGTATTACTATTTACATCCTGTTATCTTGAACATTCCCCATGTTGTACAATTACTTGCTATATGTTATTCCATCAGCTCTAAAAGAATAAGCTGAACATATAATATATATAGGAATTACTAACAGTTTCATAACAGTCTCTGAAATATTTAAAGATAAACATATGAAGAATTCCAGGCTTCTAAAAGCTAAACTTAATTTCTGGTAAACATACTGCTAATTATAACCAAAACCAAATATTATGGAGTCCTTTTTTTAGAATAAGCAATCTTACCACTCAGCATATATAATCACTGAAATACTTCCAGCGTAATGGTATCTGTTCAGCTACTGGCAACCATAAATGTCCCTGAAAGCCAGAGAAATGTAAAACGTCTCTAATATGAATTGCAAAGTGAAATCTATATCTGAACAAACTGAAGTACAAAAACTGGCCATAAACACAATATTTATCCTGAGAAAAGTCATACTCATATATATTTTCCCTATGAGAAGTAGCAATATAAATCATCACAAAAAATAAAACTAATCAATACTGAAAATATTTTGATCTACTTAATAGCCTGAGTTCATATAAACACACATCAAATTATTTTCAAAATCACTGACAGGAAAATCTTAAATTTCCAAAAAAGACATTTGAGCACTCCTACAGAACCAGGAATTAAGGAAATGCTCAAAAGCAAACTGATGGCGTATGTCAAAGGAACCAAGGAGCCAACTCATAGAGCTCCCAGTGGCCAAGGCCAGAACAATTTGAGCAACAAAATAAATAGAATAGTACTGGATTTTAAACCAAAGTATAAAATAAATATCCAATCCAGCTGGTGTGGCCCATTGGTTGAGCAGCAATTGATGAACCAGGAGGTCACAGTTGGATTCTTGGTAAGGGCACATGCCCAGTGGGGCGTGCAGGAGGTAGCTGATCAATGATTCTCTCTCATCATTGATGTTTCTATCTCTCCCTCTCCCGTCCTCTCTCTGAAATCAACAAAAACATATTTTAAAAAATAAATAAATATAATATCCACGAATCCATACTGATATAAATAAACGAGTGACTAAATAAAAGTATAAATGTCCAACAGGTAGGGTAGATACATAAACCTGAAGGTCAATCAGAGGAGAAGCTTTAGATAAAAAAGATACGCTAAATAACCAGAGATGTGGCAAATGCTGGAAAAGAATTCTAATAAGATGCTATGACAGAGAATTATAGGGGAGACCTAATGAAGGTGGTCAGGGAAGGCCTTTCTGAAAAGGTGATTGTTAAGCCGAGAACTGAGAGATTTGAAGGAGCGAGTCATGTGAAGGAGTTGGAGGGGGGAGGGCGGAGAGAAATTGCAGGCAAAGAGAACACTAAGTGTAAAGATGCTGAAGTAGGAAAGTGTCTTAATGCCTCAACAATACCATTTATACAGAAGTTGAGATGAAAAGGTTGGTAGGTAAACGTTAGTGCCTGAGTGAGATGATGGCAAACACCTCCCAGGCTTACAGAAGCACTGACCTCAACCTGTTTAGCACCTCCCAGAGATATACCAAGGGGATTCCATTCTTTAAACTTTGTAGAACAACGTAGACATATATAGACTCCAAGGCCCCTGATAATCAATTATTCGGATGGCACTGGGAGAATTCATAGATAGGGACACATCAGAACAAAAAACTTAAAAGGAGCTTTCCAACTTCTCCCACTCCCAAGGTCCCTAATAACACCCATGAATCCCTTTGTCCTATTCCTTCTCTTCTGTGCTCACCCAGATTCAGTAAGTTGAGGGTCTATTTGTTTGTATTTTAGTTATGCAAGTGTAGTAAGATTGCAAAACAAAGCAATAATAATAAAGGACACGATGTGGCTTGTCTCAGAAGAGGAGGTAAAACTGTGGAATCCTATAAGGGCTCGAAAATTACATAAAAAAGAAATATGTAATAAATTCCCCTTCATATAATAGGTACTCGGCAAAATTACTTTTATATATGAGTAATTGCAGCAATAAACACAAATAAAGCAGGAGTAATGGCATCATTAACAACAGCCAAATATTTCAGGCAATGAACAGACCACTGGTGGTGCCCAGAATAGGTCTACTTCAACATTACTGGGAACATACCATTATGAATAAATGAAAACCACAGGAAATGCTCATTTTCTCAAGATTTGTATGCTTATAAGGAGGTCAACTGCTGTGGATTCCAGGAGAGAATGTATTTCTAGCGTCTACGGTCCTGAGAGGATGGGCAATGAGTAACTGATTGGAACTGAGCAAAGGAGAAAAGGAAATGTGTCAAATGTCAACTCACAGCCAGCACAGCAAAATGTTCTCTAATTATTCAGTATATAGAACACCTACCCAAATGCCTTCATTGATGAAACCAACTCTTGACACACCAGTTAGAGTCAACATGTATTGAGCCTTATATACAATGTGCTGTAATCCTCTGTGGAGAGAATTCTGGGGAAATAAAATGTAAAACACAAGCAAGTCTCTTTACATAAAAAGACTGAGGTCCAAAGATGGTAAATAAATTGGTTTAGAATACAAATTTGGATGTTATCATAAAAACAATTCTATACATGAAGTAATTAGGCTCTCAGGCCACCCACACAAATCCCATTCTGCTAACCAGAAGTAAAGAATTAATACTGCTACATAACACAGACAATAGAATTATTATTATCCTATCTAATAAAAGAGAAACATGGTAATTAACCATACCTCCGCTACCCTTCCCATTGGCTAATCAGGGAGATATGCAAATTAACTGCCAACCAAGATGGCGGCTGGCAGCCAGGCAGCT
>NW_005354595.1:251270-273212 GCF_000412655.1 Myotis brandtii
CCCTGCTCTGAGCCCGACCAGGGGCTGCACCTAGGGATTGGGCCTGCCTTCTGCCACCCGGGAGCAGGCCTAAGCCAGCAGGTCATTATCTCCTGAGGGGTCCCAGACTGCAAGAGGGCACAGGATGGGCTGAGGGACCCCCTCTCCCTCCCAAGTGCACAAATTTTTGTGCACCGGGCCTCTAGTCTATATAATAAAAGGCTAATATGCAAATAGACTCAATGGCAGAATGACTGGTTGTTATGATGCACACTGACCACCAGGGGGCAGACGCTCAATGCAGGATGCCCCTGGTGGTTAATGTGCTCCCACAGAGGGAGTGCTGCTCAGCCAGAGGCCCAGAAGCCAGGCTCATGCTTGCAAGCGCAGTGGTGGCAGGAGCCTCTCCCACATCCGTGGCAGTGCTAAAGATGACTCCTGGACTGCGAGAGGGCACAGGCCAGCCTGAGGGACGCCCCCTTCCTCGAGTGCACGAATTTCGTGCACCAGGCCTCTAGTTATTTCTATAAGAAAAGGCCATCTTAATTACCCAGATGCAAGCCCTGATTCCTTTCGTGGCATCAAAGCTCTTCCCTGCAACAACCCTCAGGTGCCAGAGTAGCATCAGGGTCATTAAAGGCTTACTAATCCTTTTCTACTGTGGCAAATTAAACTTAAAATAATTAAAATTAAATATAATAGCCTGGCCAGCGAGGCTTAGTGGTTGAGCGTTGACCTATGAACCAGGAGGTTGCGGTTCAATTCCAGTCAGGGCACATGCCCGGGTTGTGGGCTCGATCCCCAGTAGGGGGCGTGCAGGAGGCAGCCAATCAATGATTCTCTCTCATCATTGATGTTTCTCTCTCTTTCCCTCTCCCTTCCTCTCTGAAATCAATACAAATATGTTAAATAAATTAAAAAAAGAAACTCCTCTCTGCTGAGTTGCCGCTGCCCAGTTCAGCTAACTGTCTCCCTGGTTTTGCTGTATATTCAGCTCTCAACTCAGCTCACAGTCTGTTCTCTATAAATGGTAGCTATTATTTATTAGAAGTAGTACACTCCTCATCCACATCAGCTCTATCACTTGACCTCACCTCTGCTAATTTGCAGATTCACTAGCCCCATTCACTCACTAATTATGACATCTCAGAGCATACGCTACAGCCAGCTGATGCCCCCACCCCTCTCCAGTTGGTAGCTGGGCCCTCCTATAGCTGATATATCGGTGCCTGGTAATACTGAGACCAGTTCCATATGAGTCTAGACTAGAAGTTATAGAACTACCTAAGCTAAAATGACACCAGAGTACATGCTCATACACATACCTTCCAGAAAGATTTGTACAAAGGTTTACTTTTGTTCACTTCTCATCATTTTCAGAAAAATATTTCACTACGAAATTCTAAACTATCTTCCCCAGAACTTTCAAAAAGCCTCTACAACAAGGTGAAGAAATTCCAGGCCAGAGAGCAGATCTGAAAAATAGCCTAAATTTCATGTCATCCAGGGCAAAGCTTTTAAGACCACATATCTACTGCTGCTTTAAAATCAACACATACAACCATGCAGGTATCTGAAAAGTCTCGGCATCCTGCCAGGCCCACTCTCCATCCTTAGCATCTGATTCTCATGGCACTTCTCAAATTAGAAGTCATGAGGACAAAAAAAAAATCAATTTCTAATGGGCAGCTGTGATGAAGGTGGCTACAATGCTAGGTGGCTGTGTTGTGGATAGAAAAGATATTACCCAATTGTTATCACATAACCCTGTACCTTGCTAGTTCAGGCCACCCACACCTGTTAAGTTGGAGGTAGTCCCACCATCCACCTGACTCTACAAGCAATTTGTACCACATGGTTTCAAATTTCCATTCTACCTGTTGTGACCAAGAGGCAGATGCAGGATGCTAGATCCACACAATGAGAATAAGCTCCTGTGCTGGTGCCCTTGGCAGCTGTTCCACTCCAGGCGGAGCCAAGTTGTTCGGAATTAGTGTATGCATCTTGCCCAGCTTTAGACTCACACGGTTGGGTAAGGGGGATATTTGTTCCTGCAGTAACCGAGGATCGAGCCACATAAAAAGATCTGACAAGTGGAAATAAGGAAACTGGCCCCAACCTGGTCAAGCAGGGTTAGGGTCCAAGATCAAAACCAGCAATGTGAACGACTGCACGGGTCAAGCCAATCATATTCACGGTGTGGAACCAAGAAGGAAGGAATCCTGGCTCTTTCAAAGGTACCAGGAGCTAAGATGGGTGTATGAAGAACATAGAATACATAGATATCAAATGTGATTCAAGTGAAAGGAAAGTAGACTTAGAGCTACTTTGAGGCAGTAGAGATACTATACCAGTGGTTCTCAACCTTCCTAATGCCGAGACCCTTTAATACAGTTCCTCATGTTGTGGTGACCCCCAACCATAAAATTATTTTCGTTGCTACTTCATAACTGTAATTTTGCTACTGTTATGAATCGTCATGTAAATATCTGATATGCAGGATGTATTTTCATTGTTACAAATTGAACATAATTAAAGCATAGTGATGAATCACAAAAACAATATGTAATTATATATGTGTTTTCCGATGGTCTTAGGCGACCCCTGTGAAAGAGTCGTTCGACCCCCAAAGGGGTCGCGACCCACAGGTTGAGAACCGCTGTACTATACTAAACAAACAGGATTAAGGTTAAGACTTGGGTGGATGTATTTGGGGAGCAAAATTAGGGATACAGCACTAAAAGAGAATAGCTTATCTGCAACATGAAATACTAGAAGACAACAAAGATGGTCTATAGTTTCTTAGGGAAAAACTCTTTAAAACCAGAATTCTATGCCCAACAGTGATCATTCAAGTGTGCAGACAAAACAAAACAAAAACCCCAACTTCATTTAAGGGCATGTAAGGTAAAAGCATCAGGCATATGCTGTTGCTTTATCAGACATGATAAATAATGCACAACTAATGCAAAATATCAATTTCATTCTGTCTCTAGTTACTTGAGACTATACCACATGCATTATCTTATCTGCAAATGAAGGTAGTACTTTTACTCAAAGCCATTGCTAAAGACTGAATTAAATTTCCTTGGAAGTAATACACATGTAGTATGTTTATCTACCTCTGTCTTTTCTGTTTTCCATCATAAGTACTTTTAAAATATAAAACCAATTTAATTTGCTGCTTCCTTTCTACTTATCAATCTAATCAATCAAGCCAAGTGTAAAATGGCAAAAATTGTTTGCACTTGCCATTTGCCCAAACACACAAAACTTAAGAACTCCTTGATCTTAAGATGACATAGCACTGAGGGGACTGAACCACCTCTCTTCTATTATACTGGTCCACTTCCTGCAATATTGTATAATTAGGAACAAGAGACAAGGTGATGTTATGTATATCAGCACTTACTGAAATACTAATTAAATGCTTTAATAATCAAACAACTACGTGAACATAATCCAATGGGATCATATTATTCCCATGTAATTATTGTTTTACCAGAAACAAGTTAGTACAAAAATGTCTTTGAACTCCAAAAGGTACATGAGCATTTCTCACTGTTATTTCTTGTAGCAATAATATGTATCTGCTGTAAATGCCTCAAAGAACAGAAGGATTTGGAATTTACTTTCATGATCACTACACCTTACACAATATTTACTCATTCAACAAATGATCTCTGAGCAGCTATGGAAATGTTCAGAAGAGTCACAAGGATAATTCAAAACAAAAAGTAGCTGCCCAGGCCCCGGACAAGTGGCTCGGTTGGTTGGAACATCGTCCCATACACCAAAATGTTGCAGGTTCAATTCCTGGTCAGGGCACATACCTAGGTTGTAGGTTCAATGCCTGGTCAGGGTCCAGGCAGGAGGCAACCAATGGATGTTTCTCTCTCACATCAATGTTTCCCTCCCTTCCTCTCCCCTTTCTTCTTCTCTATAAACATATCCTCGGTGAGGATTAAAAAAGAATCCCTAAAAGCCTAGAAGTCACCAATATTTGTCTTTGGCAAAGCGTTTGCTATTGTGAAATTACATTTAAATACCAGAATGTGATATCCTCGTGATAACCAACACTTGAAAACTAGATCGTGAAACTTACAAATGGGTCCTGAACAGTTTGGGATGCTATGAGCACAAATTCAGACATCATAAAGAAACAGCTAATGTGTGTTAAATCTCAAGTTAGTAATGGTAATAGCATAGATTAGTAAAAGGCACATGTTTTATAGAGCAATCAACAGAGAAATCACAAACTAAAATCAGCAAAAAATGATGTATCTTCTGCTTTCTTTGGCTGTCCATATTTTATTCTAAGAGTTTTATGGTTTTAACTCTTCTTATATGTTGTTATTGATCCATTTTAAGTTAATTTTCCTATATATGGTCTGAGGAAAGAGTCCCGCTTCATTCCTTTGTGTATAGAAATATAGTTGTCCCATCTATTGAAGAGACTATTCTTTTCCCATTGAATGAACTGGGCACCCTTGCCAAAAATCAATTAGCCATAGGCATATGGATATATTTCTGGACCACTGGTCTAGATTTCTAGCCTTATGACAATATCACACTGTTCTGATTACCACAGCTTTGTAATAATTTCTGAAATCAGGAAGTGTGAGTTCTCCAACTTTGTTGTTTTTTGAAGTTGTTTTGGCTTCTCAGCGCCTCTGGCAATTTCAAACGAATTTAAGGTTCAGCTTCTTCATTTCTGTAAAAAAAAGTCTGTTGGAATTTTGATAGGAATAGCTCTGGGTGATACTGACATATTAACAATATTAAGTCTTCCTACCCATGAACCTGGGATATATTTATTTAAGTTGTCTTGAATTTCTTTCAGCATGGTTTTATAATTTTTAGTATTCCAGTCTTTTGCCTCCTTGGTTAAATTTATTGCTAGTTATTTTATTCTTTTAGATGCTATTGTAAATGGAATTGCTTTCTCAATTTCATTTGCAAATTAATCATTGCTTGTGTGTAGAAATACGACTGACTTTTGTACCTTGCAAGTTTACTGAATTAGTTTATTAGCTCTAGTAGCTTTCTTGTAGATTCCTTGGGATTTTCTACACATAGGAGCATGTTACCCGCGAAGAGAGACAGTTTTACTTTTTCCTATGAAGTCTAGTCACCTTGGCCTCCTCAGACTCCCAGCCCCATCTTCTCAACTCAGGGAGCCTGGCAGCCTCCACCTGGGTTCCCCCTTGCACTACAGCCTGGAAACCCTTTTCAGGTGATAAACTGGGGCAATCATAGGGTTCATGTTATTTATTTCTCATCTCTCGAGATCACTGTACTTTCACTGCCTTAAAAATCAGTTTAATATATTTTTGTCTTGTTTATTCTTTGTTTCGGGTGTTGTGATGGTTAATTTTATTTGTCAACTTGACTGGGCCACTGGGTACCCAGACAATTCATCGACCTTATTCTGGGTGAGTCTATGAGGGTGTTTCTGGATAAGATTAATACCTGAATCAGTAGAGTAGAGCAGACTGCCCTCGCTAATGTGGCCTCATCCAATCAATTGAAGACCTTAAGACAGCGGTTCTCAACCTGTGGGTTGCGACCCCTTTGGCGGTCGAACGACCCTTTCACAGAGGTCGCCTAAGACCATCCTGCATATCAGATATTTACATTACGATTCATAACAGTAGCAACATTACAGTTATGAAGTAGCAACGAAAATAATTCTATGGTTGGGTCACAACATGAGGAACTGTATTTAAAGGGCCAGAAGGTTGAGAACCACTGCCTTAAGAGAACAAAAAGGCTGAGTAAGCAGGAACTCCTCCTGCCCAACTGCTGAAGGAGTTGAACATCTCTTCAAATCCCCGATTCCTTCAGTCTTCCTGCCTTCGGACTCACACTGAAACATCGGCTCCTCTTGGGTCTTGAGGCTGCTGGCCTTGACTAGAATTTACACCAGTGGCTCTCCTGGTTCTCAGGCCTTCAGACTCTGGAACTATATACATTGGCTCACCTAGGTCTCCAACTTATTGGCTGCAGAACTGGGGAATTCTCAGCCTCCATACTTGTGTGACCCAATTCCTTATAATAAATCTCTTTATATGTATTTGTGTGTGTGCGTGTGTGTGTGTATGTGTGTGTGTATAGATGTAGAATTGGTTCTGTTTCTCTGGAGAACCCCTAATCCAGGTGGAATGATAAATCAGTTCCCAGTTACTCCATAGTGACCAGAAATATAAATTTAATGCATTAAGACAATATTTTATTACAAGGCAAGTAATTACAACAACAGTCACGAATACTTCTTTTATTACTTTTCTACAAGATTCATACTTTTGTCACAGCCATGAGGCAAGGTTCTTTGCACTCTGTGAACAAAATGTAGGATACAGAAGGGGAGGAAGCCTGTTGAAAAGAATGGAGGGACAGACTAGGAAACGGTACTCCATATTTTATAAAAACATTTTCATACATTTGTCTCTCATTTCATAATCTGAACAACTGTGAAGCTAAGTTCTTAGGTACTTTTCGTTCCACTGTACAGATATTGGAACTGGTTCAGAGAAATTAAGTGACTTAACCAAGGCAAGATAACAATAAAGGCAGGACTTGAATTCAAAACTTTTGACTCAAAATTATTTGCTCTGATATACAATTCTAAAGTCAGGAAACACTTATTATAAAGACATGTGGCTGAGGTAAAGATTCCTGAAATTTGGGATCAATCAGATCTGTATCAGAAATTCTTTCACTGACCTAATCTTTAACCCACTGGGACCTAAGGATCAATTGATCCTTTCATGTTTTCACTATCCCAATGCCCTCCCTTCCTCCGTTCCTCCGTTCCTTCCTTCTCTCCCATTTTAATGTCATTTTCAAAAGTCAGAAAAGAGTACATGAACAATTTTTATATTCTGCCATTGACATATTTTGTAATCTTCCCTAATCCTAACATTGACCTTAGCAAGTAACTACACACTTGGTTGCTAGTATTTTTATTGTTCCTCTTTGCCCTTCTTTCTGCCCCATGGGTAACAAACAGTGTGTCCCAGCAATACAGGACATTTGTGCACAAAGCAGCTTTATGTCCGGAGAAATGAAACATTCCAAAGGCTTTTCTTACCAAGTCCAGACAAGAGTGACCTGACCCCTGGCATCTCATCTGCAGGCACACAGCTGGAGATGGTGGATAGATAACCTTCAACAGAAGCAAAACTCAGCCCTGGAATTCAGGCTCCATTCTGAGTTTAAGAATTAAACATTTAGAACATTTATGATCTATAAAATGAATCTTCTAAAGGCTGAGCCCACAATTTTTGGCCAATAAGGTGTGAGAGTAAAATACAAAGAACACCTGTTGAAAGCAGTATTCTTAGGGGCAGAAAGAGAATATTGGGGACCAGCTATAATTTTAAGAAATATTAATCATGTTCTGTGTAACCGTGACTGTTTTGTTCTGATTAAAGCAAGCACATTCTAACCTGGCTGGGAGTTGCATGCAGGTCCTGGGAGCTCGCCTGGAAATGAGGCCCATCCTCCTCACGAAAGGGGGGGGGGGGGGGGAAGGGGGAGCTGCTATTATCATGGACAGATTAACATCGTTCCTTGCTTCTTTCTTTATGCAGCTTAGATTTCACGGTTTTTCATTTAAAACAATCCCTTGTACACACTCGATTCACTCACCCCTTTCTTTCTTCAATATAACCTAGACTATTTTCACATTAAACTTACGACTGTTACTAGTAAACTCAAGTGGGTCCTCAGAACTACCTATTTACCTCCCTACTCCAGTAGTTCTCAAACTTTTTGTACATTAGAATAACTCAGAGGGCTTGTTAAAAATCCAGATTGTTTGCCCTCGCCTCCAGAGTTTCTGATTCAGCAGATCTGGGATGAGGCCCCGAAATTTGCATTTTTAACACATTCCCAGATGATATTGATGCTGTTGGTCCGGGGATCACAATTTGCTCGAATCCATTGACTGTCCATTGTCTTAACTGAACATCTCTTCAAATCCCCGATTCCTTCTGCTCCATCCTCACTCTCACTGAGGAAAGAGAAGCAATCAGAAGATCATTTCCACATGCTCCCAAAGTCATATCTACATACTTCCTTTCTGACATCCCCTTCTTAGCCCTTCTGCCCCATCTGCAAATCCTCCTTATTCTTCCTCAAATGCATCAACATTGCACTCCAGAAATTTTGCCCTGGCTACTTGGAATGCTCTTCTCCCCAGATATCTGTATGGTTGGCTCTTTCACTTCCTTCAGGTCTGGCTTAAGTGTCCTCTTATGAGAGAGGCCCTACCAGACCATCCCACAAACCTCCTCACGTGTGCCTGGCGCGCCCTATCCCCGCACCTTGAAATTACTTTTCTCCATGGCATTTATTACCACCTGGTAGTTTACTTACTTGTTTGTCTGTTTATCATCTATGTTGAGACTATAAGTGGATAGTTTACTTAGTTGTTTGTCTGTTTAACACCTATGCTGAGACTATGAGTGGAAGAGAGATAGAGGCAGCCACATTTTCTAGGATTAAGAAAGTTAGTGATAAGAGAATAGATAGCACTGTAATACATTTATCTAAGAAATCTAGCTGTTGAAGAAAGAGAAACGTGAAGCAGCAGGCTCAAGCAGAGGTTTCTAAGGATGCAAAGGAAAGGCTAAAGAAATAGAGGCCAGGACAGGTTTAAGGATGCTGAGAATTGAAAGGATGTATGGGAGACAAGATTGCTTAAATATCTGGACATAATAGGTTCACTCAGCACAGAATTTTGCTTTTGTTTGTAAAACAGGTATCTACTAACAGTGGTTCTCAACCTTCCTAATGCCGCAACCCTTTAATACAGTTCCTCATGTTGTGGTGACCCCCAATTTCATTGTTACAAACTGAACATAATTAAAGCATAGTGATTAATCACAAAAACAATATGTAATTATATATGTGTTTTCCGATGGTCTTAGGCGACCCCTGTGAAAGGGTCGTTCGACCCCCAAAGGGGTCGCAACCCACAGATTGAGAACCACTGTACTAAGAGCTTATTATATGCAGGGCACTGTGGGATACAGTTCATATCCACTGTCACATCTAATTTAGAGGATCTCCACAACAACCCTAGGAAGTAGGAATTAACATCTAGGCCTTTCTGTACATAATCAGTGACCACCTACTGACAGAACTGTCCACTCCAAAAATAAAATACAGGCTTTTCCTCCCAGTTCCATCCTTCCTTTCTCCCTTGCCTTACCTATAATTGATCCTACAAGATCTCCAACTTCAGGGTTTCATGCAATCAAATATCAGATCTCAGGAGCAAATTTTTGTGAAAGGGACTGAACCACCTATCTACTACCTCAGGTGGTTAGGAAGCTGCCCACACAGGTAATCAATTGCTTGTGCTTGGAGCATCCAGAAGTCATCCTGACTCACAGCAACCAACTGCTGTTGACTGACTCCATAGTGTTTCATAGCAATTCGCCCCCAGTTGAAATCTTAAAGCTATTCCAAATATCTTTTCATCACACCTGCTACTCCACATCCTTTCTTCCCATTCTTTTTAGTTACCCAATTTTATCCTCAGCCTCTCCACTTTTAGCAGAAAGCCTCCATTCACCAAAACCATAGAAGGTACCCAATAGAAAATGTTTCAGTTCCCCATCCCACCATTTTGAACTTTTATCTCATTCTCAGAAATGTTCTTTTCCTCTATCCCATCACTATTCCTGCAAATGGTAATAATTGTAGGGCTTCCTTTATAACATGTGTATCCCCTTTTCTTGCCTTATCTTACTACAGTGACTGGGACCTCCAAAACAATGGTGATAACAGATATCCTTAACCTGCAGGCCTTCAGTGTTTTCCTCATTTGACGTACTTTCAGTGTTCCCCATTAAGAATGGGTCTGTCTTCTCACATTGCTTATTTTAAACTAGAGGCCCGGTGCACGAAATTTGTGCAGTGGCAGTAGGGGGTCCCCTCAGCCCAGCCTGCACCCTCTCCAATCTGGGACCCTTTAGGGGATGTCCGACTGTCGGCAATTGGACATCCCTCTCACAATCCTGGAATGCTGGCTCCTAATCGCTCACCTGCCTGCCTGCCCGGTTGCCCCTAACTGCCCCCCCCCCCCTGCCAGCCTGGTTGCCCCTAACTGCCCCCCCCTTGCTGGTCTGGTTGCCCCTAACTGCCCCCCCTGCCAGCCTGGTTGCCCCTAACTGCCCCCCCCTTGCTGGTCTGGTTGCCCCTAACTGCCCCCCCTGCCAGCCTGGTTGCCCCTAACTGCCCCCCCCTTGCTGGTCTGGTTGCCCCTAACTGCCCCCCCTGCCAGCCTGGTTGCCCCTAACTGCCCCCCCCTTGCTGGTCTGGTTGCCCCTAACTGCCCCCCCTGCCAGCCTGGTCGCCCCTCGCAGCCTACTGTTCGGTTGTTTGGTCGTCCCTCACTAACCCCCCTGCCGGCCTGGTCGCCCCAGGCAGCCTGCTTGTTCAGTCGTTTGGTCGTCCTCACTAATCCCCCTTCGGCCTGGTTGTAGGCAGCCATCTTGCGAGGGCGTGAGGGTTAATTTGCATATTGCCTATTTATTATATAGAATGTCTCAGTGATGGAACATCCCCAAGGAGTCAGTCCCAAGCTCATCCCAAATTCCTTCTCTGTGATAAAGTTTATCCATACACTATACAACACTATTCTGCTAATACAGAGAAGACCTTAGACACCTACATTACCTTTTTTTAAAACCATATATTATCTTTCTAGGCATTTTAATCACAAGCCGGCTTTTGTTGAAATGCTTATTTAAGTGTCTTCTTTATCATCAAATAATTTTCTTTCTATAATGACTATAAATGCAGGCTATTGCTCATTTTGTAAAAGTACCATATAGGTGAATGGCCTATAAAGGTGAAAGATTTTTAAACTGAACAATATGGTTTAATTCGTGGCCAGCAGGGCCAAATAATTTTATACAAATCTTACTAGAAAAAAAATTAGACAATCAGCTTTATGGTACAAACCAGCCAACAGAAAAACGATTTCAAAAACAATTCTCAAATGTTTAATAATGTATGTTTTTATGACATGACTTTCAGCTGTCGTTTCACCTTCCAGCTAGACTGAATCAGATTTTAACCACCCTTATGGCATTGTACATATGCAGGGAGCAAATGCAAACTACTGAAGCGAAGCAGTGTGTGTAAAAGGGTTCAATTAAATGGTAAAATGTTTCTTGTAAATTAAAGTCATATTAAATAATCATCTTCCATGCAAATTATCTTTCATGGGGTGTTCCAACAATGTGCTTCATCATATGTAGCTGCTTTAATACATGCTTATTTGTAATGCTTGACATAATGAATTCTCTTTTTATTCCTGTAGAAATGAGAATGAAAATTTAAGCATTTTAATTTTTCCTCGCTAGACTGACTTTGTAAATGCACCAGTAAAGAGACACTATTTCTGCATAACCTATAGTGCAGAGAAGGATTTAACCAGATGCACACTACTAGTACTGAGAAGGCTAACCCCTATTTTGTGAAACTACTGCTTGTAATTCTCTGTTATTTTTAGATAGTCCCTTGTTCTATAGGTCAACTCTGTTATTTTTAGACGGTCTCTTATTCTGTAAAATAACTTTATTTTTGTGGGTTTTTTAAAAACGTATTTTGATTTTTTACAGAGAGGAAGAGAGAGTTAGAAACATCGATGAGAGAGAAACATCGATCAGCTGCTTCCTGCACACCTCCTACTGAAGATGTATCCGAAACCAAGGTACATGTCCTTGACTGGAATCGAACCTGGGACCTATCAGTCCGCAGGCCGACACTCTATCCACTGAGCCAAACCAGTTAGGGCAGTGGTTCTCAACCTTCTGGCCCTTTAAATACAGTTCCTCATGTTGTGACCCAACCATAAAATTATTTTCATTGCTACTTCATAACTGTAATGTTGCTACTGTTATGAATCGTAATGTAAATATCTGATATGCAGGATGGTCTTAGGCGACCCCTGTGAAAGGGTCGTTCGACCGCCAAAGAGGTCGCGACCCACAGGTTGAGAACCGCTGAGTTAGGGCAATAACTTTGTTTTTTTAGCTTAAATAATAGAAAAGATAAACTTAACTGTTTGACTGTGCAAGCTAGCCATCTAATGTAAGGGGCTGATATGCTGATACTGATAATATTTTCATGCCAGGTGTTTGTTAGATATGATATGTACTCAAGATTACAAGTTGTCTGTATAGATATGATATGTACTCAAGGTTACAAGTTGTCTGCAAAAATAATTTACACAAAGACCTAGAAGGATATAAAAAGGGAATACTCCTTCCTTTGTTTGCTCAGAATTTGAAAGACATTTTTCTCTGAGCCCACCAGTGTATAATAAAGTGGAACTCCATCACTGTAAACGTTGCTTGGGTTTTTCTCCATTCTTCTGTAACAGTACGACAGTTTATATGAATGTCTGTTGGAAAAATACCATGTTATCCTCTCCTCATAAAAAAGATAAATTTTCCCTGGAGGTCCATAAGCTCACTCACCTAAATCCTTACCTCAAACTTTTAAGGTTTCTAGTTTTAGAAGAATATCACATGCTAAAATGTAACTACACAAAATAGAGATTGTTAGCACAATGCACCGGGGATCCACATATTTCCTAAAATGTATACAAAACTGTATGTTGTATGTGCAAATGTGCATTTTATGAGAATCCAAAAATTTTATCTGATTCTCTCAGGGGCCAAAAATCCACAAAAAAAGATTAAGAATTACCAAATAAAGACAAAAGATACACTATCTCAGTCATGCTTTCATCTTATAGGTACAGAAAATTTGATTGATGTCCCAGTCTATATAAATTTAGTTCTCTTGGTGCTAATACTGAACATTTATCACACAGAACAAAAATTCCTACTAAAAAAAAATCAAACTAAAACATTCAATCATAGTCATTTCTTAAAATCTAAGAGAAATTCTGCATATCCTTCCTGAGCATTCCAGATTATGTGCATATGATGTATCAACCTAAGTCCTGAAAAGAATAACTGTCAAAGGTGTTAAGGGGGAATCGAGTCATGCTACTCCTTGGACCAGAGCCTGGTGTATCAGCACGGAGCTGGGAAAAACAGGCTAATTCAGTGTCACAATTTCATGTTTCATGAAGATTTCTGTAAACATAGTTTCCTTCCCTGACACCCCCAAATGCTCCTAAACATCCTTAGCTTAACTATTAACTAAATCAGAAATTCTAAATTGCATTTTAAAAAATGTTCTCAGAGGTCTTTCCAGTCATTTTACTCTAATGGACTAGGAAAAGTCCAAGGGACCTTCAGGTTCAATTAAATACCGCAACTGCTGCAACAGCAACATATCACTAAGCATGTAAGTACCTGAGTCCTATTAGGAACTTACTACCAAAATTGCCACACTTCTAGCTAATAAGCACAATCCCCAGATTCTATTCAGAATTAACGTGCCTGTAGACACCCTAAGTTACAACCCACGATTCTGCAAGGAAGGCAGAAACATTCCTACAAAGCTAGTGTGGCAGAGATATGGCTGACCATATCTTCATTTATCCAGCTATGTTTAAAACAAAAAAGTAGCAGCTTGAGCAAATATAACTTAGGAAGATTTAGTACTGAAGAAAACAAAATCATCATTACAAAACGATTTCAGATTTCTCAGTATAAAGTAACAGAATCTTATGCAATCCCCAAATAGTCACAAATATAAAATACATCAGGACACACTATGCATATAAAATTACCCTTAACTAAAATAAATACCACAAACAAAAAGGAATCTAATCTTTTTTCACAAAATGCCATAGTACTCCGTAAGTTAAATTTCATTTTTCCATACTTCAAATTTTACCAAAAGCTTTCCCCAAAATTAAGTCACTTTCTAGAAAAAAAATTTTTTTAAGTTAATTCTTAACTATATCCATTATTAGGGGAGGGGGGTCCCTCAGCCCAGCCTACACCCTCTTGCAATCCGGAACCTCTTGGGGGATATCTGACTGCTGGTTTAGGCCCGATCCCGCTAAACTGGCAGTCAGACATCCCTCTCGCAATCCGGGACCTCTAGCTCCTAACTGCTCGCCTGCCTGCCTGCCTGATCGCCCCTAACCACTCTGCCTGCCTGCCTAATCGCTCCTAACCCCCTCTGCCTCCACAGCTTAGTCCGGAATGACGTCTGGAAGGCTGTTCGGCTGTCCGGTCTAATTAGCATATTATGCTTTTATTATTATAGATGTGAGTTCAGTGATCTTCAGCCTCTCTGAAGAGGGGATATTCAAATACTAGAATTTTGGTGGCACACTCCAGAGGACCAGATTACATTCTCACTCATCACTCTCTAGTTGATCCCCTTTCATCACTGTGTGTCTGTTTAGAGTTCTTTACTGCCCTGACCTATATACTCACAAAGCAAAGTTCCTGCATGCTCCAATAAACAAGCCATCCTTCCCAGAGTTGGCTGAATGCCTTTCACCACTCATCCGCCCCATGGTTCATCACATGACCCACCAAGGCCATTCACCAAAGTCACAGTGCTTCTCCTATTGAAATAAAAATAAACATTATTTTCTCCAAAATTTGATAAAGATTTGATTCTATAAAGGGTGTATAATCTACATGCTACAACAGCGCATGACTTGGAGCAAGATGATTAGCTTTAAAATGTTCTTAATAAATTACTATATGTTACCTATAAAGTCAAAGTAGACAGACATATACAGACTTTCAACAGTACATTTGTTGAACTCAACTTTCTCTGGTATCAACCATTCAAATAACTTTCCCTTCTAGATAGTTAACCTTAATAATCATTTCTCTTAGGTCCTCATTTCATCTTCACAGCCCTATGAAGTTTATACAGTCGTCCCCTGGTATCCACAGGAGACTGGGTCCAGGGTGCACGACAGATACCAAAATCTGCAGATGCTCAAGTCCTTTTACTTTCTGTTCCCTCTGGCTCAAATGCTCTTCATTCAGCTACCTATACATCAAGCCCTTTCATGTATTTTCGGTCCTTACCCAAAATTCATTTTCTTGGTAAGGCCTCTTTGCCTATCTAAATTGTCAAGCCCTGACCCTGAGATATTTCATAAAACCCTTCCCTGCTTTTTCTCTTTTTACAATCTCAGCACTTATCCCTTTCATGTTATTTTATGTATTTGTCTTGTTTAGTCTCCATCTCTTCTATGAAAATTAAAGTTCTATGAGGGTCGATTTTTTTGTCTATTGTTTTCCCAGCAACTAGACAAGTATTTAATGCATATCAAATGCCCAATAAATATTGGCTGGATGAATAATCTCTATAATCATTTTAAATGGCTATATCCTATTCCATCAGGTGCTTATACCAGGGTTTATGTAATAATTCCCTGCTGTGGGTATATTGGTTATTGCCAATCTTTCACTATCCCATAGAATGCTCTAATGCAGGGTCAGCAAGCATTTTCTGGTAAGGGTCAGATAGTAAATACTTCCTGCTTTGCAAGGTTTCTGTAACAAATAAACTCTGCCATTGTAGCACAAAAGAGCTACAAAGAATGGCTGTACCTAGATTTGGGTTGCAACAGGCTAGATTTAGCCTGTGGGCCCTGCTATCTGCTTTGTTGAATATTTTTGTGTACCTTTTTCTACCTTTCAATTCGCAGAATTACTGGATAAATGGGTTTGACTATATTTATGGCTCTTGGTAAATTCTGTCAAATTGCTTGGGTTCATCCAGATACCAGAAAACGCTTCCTTTGGCAGATTTCCAAAAGTAGCTGAATTGCCACCTTTACTTTAATATTAAACTACATGAGGGGAACATTTTCTCCCAAAAGATTAAAATATTAAGTTTTTCCCAGGAGATAAACTTTAGTTATAAAGAAATTCATTAATGTAGAGCTCTTTGTCTTCTAAAAGTAACAGATAAATGAAATGTATTATTGAACCAGAATTGCTATGGAAATGTTCACAACCTGAGTAATTTAGAAAAGAAGTAAACTCTCTGCAACAAATATACAGGGTGGGCAAAAGTAGGTCTACAATTGTTCATATGGAAAATAATAAAATCATTAATAAATAATACAAGAATAAACTCTACTTCGTGTACTCACAACTGTGAACCTACTTTTGCCCCACCCTCAATGTTGGCTTATAACTGTATTATGGAGCAGATAAACAAGAGAAGCTGTTAATAATCAAATTACTGCATCTCTTACCTTTTTTTTTAACCTACACAGATATATGTCCATATATATATTCCTATATATATATAGGAAAAAATCATACTTAAAAATAAACAAGGGCTTCTCAGCAAGCAGGACAGTAGCCTTGAATAATGCAATGATAAAAAAAATATATTAAATAGTAAATATTTACCAGGGAAAATGGAAGGGACAGAATATTTGCAATTAGAAAAGGTTAAGCAAGTGCTAGTTTTGCAGGAAACCAAGAGAGGATCCAAATAAGACATGTTCTATTCCTAAAATTAAAATTACTATAAAAAGGGTAAATAATCAGTGTGGCTGGTGTAGCTCAATGGTTGAGCGTGGACCCATGAACCAGGTCACGGTTTGATTCCTGGTCAGGGCACATGCCAGGGTTGTGGGATCGATTTCCCCAGTGGGGGGCATGCAGGAGGCAGCCGATTGATGATTCTCTCTTATCATTGATGTTTCTATTTCTCTCTCCCTCTCTCTTTCTGAAATTAATAAAAACATATTTTTTTTTAAAAAGGGTAAGTAATAAAAAAAAAACAATCCATTTAAGCAAAGAAAAGTAACGGAGACAACTTTGGATAAGTCTCTAGAATTCAAGAAAAAAAATTTTTTTAAATACTTCAACTAACAGAGTCTTTGATGATTAATAAACAGGAAACATTTTCAGGTATCAAGTGAAAAGATATTTGCAGTGGGTATTAATGAAATTCTGATTCACGGTGGTTGTAGGTTCATCTCCATTCAGGGTGGGTACAGGAGGCAGCCAATCTATGTTTCTCTCATAGTGATGTGTCTGTTTGTCTGTCTGTCTGTCTCCCTCCTTCCTCCCTCCCTCTCTCCGCATCCCTCTTTTTCTAAAATCAATAAAAAAAATTTTTTAAAAGAAATTCTGATTCTTTGCAAGTTTTTTTAAAACAAACAGGTAATAATTACTAGCAACTGTACACATATTACTTCTTGCCCTGCATATGGAGTTACAGAGACCATAGTTCAAGAGAAGAGTAAAGTGACAGGGAAAGCTACTCTCTAAGAAAGACCTGCTCCTTGGTGCTGAGACAAAGTTGCCTGAACAGAAGGAAAAGTGCTAGAGTAAAATGTGTAATTTTATGATAAGACTTTTAATGTGTTTAAAAGTTTATTAAATGTTTTAATGGCTTCTTAAAGTTTTTTAAAGATACATTTCACACCAAGTTGCACAGTTTATCTTTTGAGACATATATGATGGTGTTTTTCTCTCAGTACAAAAGGACCAATTACTGATGTCCTAGACCCCATCCCTTTGTTTCCTATATTATTTTAAGTGTGATAAAGCGTTTCTGAACTACATCTTCTTTGTCACTAGAGCCACTGGTATTACCAATATGAAAAAGTCAAAAAGCTTTCCAACTATTTAAAACTTTGCAAAACAAGCTTGAATACTGTTGCATAATTTGCCTTTCTCCAGAAAAGTATTTTAAACTTTGTTGACCTTGAATACAAGATAAAATTCAAAAATTTGCATTTTCAGTACTTTTGGATTCTTGACCTTTATTTGAATTTGAGACTAAGCGTTACCAAACAACAGAATTTACACTGTAACTAGCCAACCACAGTCCTCATTATGGAATCTATGCAATGCACTTGTTACCTAGGAAACAGAGCAGAGCACAGGCAGTGGGCAATTTCAGGATAGCAAAAGAATTCTCCCATCATGCTGGTAAATAAAGTCCATAAATCAACTAATCAAAAGCAAAGTCAAAAAGTACCATGTAAGAGTTAAACTTGACGGAACTTTTTTTTAAAGAAAAAAAAGAGAAACCTGTGGGGTTTCTTCTCGCAACTATGTAGACAGATCTCTTAAGCAAATTTTATGAACAGGTTTCTTTACAAACACAAACTGTCAGAAAATAAACTGTTCAAAATAAATGGCTTCTCTCCAATCTTCAGCTTCTCTATTTTTGACAGTATTAAGAGCAAAAGCTTCTTTAGAGCCAGCCTCATACATCTGGTAGCAGAATATTAATCCAAGAATAAATTCTACATTTTCTACAAGCAGCAAGAGTTTGCACTATTCTTAAACAATGCAGGACCATAAAGGCTGGAATAAAAGGTCACTGTCCACACCTCTCAGTCAGACCTGCTTCCCGACCAGGCTACAAAAACTGCATGAAGAATGATTTGAAAGTCATAAATCTATTTTAAAAAATAAAATTGTTACTTTTTAGTTTTCCATTTGATTATTACTAATGATAATACTAGTCATTTGAGGGTTCCAGTTAACATAAAGTGGCCATTTTGAGTTTCTTTTAAAGGTCCTACATGAGAACTAACAAACAGGAAAAGGCTAGAGAAGTCTATGGAATTTTAAAGCCTATCAAATTTAACTATGGGCAGCTTAGTGTTGTTTTGAAAGAGAATCTGGTAAACGTCAGTTTATACTGCTCAGTTACATTTGAAATCCAACTTTATACAAATTTAAAATTTCTTGAAGTAGCACTGATTTGTCACAATATCAAAAGCAGCAGGGAAAAAAGTCAACCATGAAAAGTGAAAAATAATTTATATGCCTTCCTAAACAACAACATACCAGAAGAAAATCAGTTGACAACATGTAACATTCTCTGGAATGCGTGTGATTACAGTAGAGTATTATTGTTAAATTATACAAAAATAAAAAAGTTAACATCTACAAATCATAGTCTAAAAACAAAACAACAACAAAAAATAGCCAGCCACATAAAGATGCTACACTGCCAATCCCAGAGAACTATTAAGCACAACTACAACTTTGCCAAGCAATTCTCAACACAGGCCACACTCTCTTACTCTTTAGCTTACACAGTGACTCTTTGTTAAACCTTATTGCTAAGACTGACAGCCCTGTAAATAAATGCATAAACAAGCAATTCAATTTGTTGGCTTATCCTTTTTAAAACTTCTAAGAGCTGATGAAGGGTGTCTACCTATGAGCTGAAATTCTGGGCGTGTTTTAGAACTCTACTGCACCATTCAGGACACACCTGAACAAATTTTAATACCTGTCCTCTTTGGGCCACCCTTAATGGAAAAGGAAGAAGAACCTTGCTCAAGGGCCTACCTGCAACTTTAACACTGAGCTCTGTGCCTTTGTGCAGACTTTAAATTCATTTTATCTAATCTAGACCGGAAGTCAGAGCAGGAACTAGTAAAATTTGATCAACTCACTGGCGTGATTGTTGTTAGATTTCGCCTCTTCTAGGTTTTAAGTGTACAAAAATATACACTCCAGACATTTACAAAATTAGGCATGTAATGATATTCATCTGTTAATGTAACTAGGGCAAGAATCTAGGGTAAATTTGTCTTCTAGAAAAAAAGGCATCATTTTAGGTATACCTACCTGTCTCTTCTTTATAATGACAAAAATGAGCTTGCCTAATTAACACTGAATTAAATTGTATATTGTTCTCTGATGAATTTCTACATCTTGATGAAAATTTAAATATTTTTTCCACCATGATTTTCCTTCAAGTCTAGATAATGCTTTTTTTAAAAATCATTTTTTAAGAAAGCTTCCATTTTCTACATAAAGTTGTACATATAACTGTCTGAGTGCCCTCAAACAGTTTTTATAATATGCTTGGTAACTGTAAGATTGTCAATACGGATTCTCACACAATAGGCAAAAATAAGTACAAGTCTCCAGAAGTGAGCAGCAGATTGCAGTTAATACAAAGATATCACCTGCATTAAAAATCTGAATCTGTAAAAATTAATTTTCTGGGTGCTTATTCAACTTCATTTATTATTTGAGTATCCGAATACATAGCAACTGTTTATAAGAAACATAGCCAGAAAAATAATACAAATCAGAAATATCACAGTTTTTTCAAAACACTGTATCCACTAAGTACAGGCAAAAGTAGGCTTACAGTTGTGAATACAAGAAGCAGTTAATAAAGCTATTGTAATAGTCATAACCTGCATGTATTTTTCCATACCAACAACTGTAAACCTACTTTTGCCTGCCCCTGTATATAACCCAACTGATGGGTTATATGCAAAGAATACACAAATACATATAATGAAGCATAGTAATGATCTCTCCTTTGGGAAAACTGCTGTTTGAAACTGCTGTTTTGAAGTTCTCTGCTATTTCTTGCTAGTCCCTTGTTCCATAAGTCAACTCTGTTATTTTTAGATGGTCTCTTATTCTGTAAAAATAACTCAGCTTTTTAGCTTAAATAATAGAAAAGATAAACTTAACTGTCTGACCTTGCAAGCTAGCCATCTAAAGGGGCTGATAGGCTAATACTGATAATAATTCCCATATTCTCATGCCAAGTGTTTGTTCATTATGTATCCAAGGTTACAGGTGTCTGTATAGATATGACAGGTGTTTGTTAGATATGATATATACTCACGGTTACAAGGTGTCTACAAAAATATCTTACACAAAGACCTAGAAGGATATAAAAAGGGAATACTCCTTCCTGTGTTTGTTCAGAATTTGACAGAGGTATTCTGCTCTGAACCCCTGTGCAATAAAGATGACTCCTAACTAATTGCTCATTAAGGCGTCTTGTCTAGCTCGCTGATAGACAATACAACAATAAAATGGGGAAAACAATCGCAGGGGAGGGGGGAAGAAATCAGTGGTAACATTCACGCTCTCCCCATATATTGTAAAAGATCTCCTGTCTCCAATGAGAAAAAATTAAAGGTTTTAGCTTGAATGGAAAGACAGATATTTACTGCACTCTAATTTAACATCCACCATGGAAGCTGTCCCTGCCTGACTCGCTTAACTGTTAATTTAATAGGTCGAAGATCCTGTCATGCTAATCCCCAGGAATCTGGGAAACAACAAAACTTTACCCCAAAACTTTAACATATACAGATATAAAAAACTGTAAAAGTCACAGTCATGTTCATCTTTTATTTCTTTTTTTAAAAACATATTTTATTGATTTTTTTACCTAGAGGAAGGGAGAGGGATAGAGAGTTAGAAACATCGATGAGAGAGAAACATTGATCTGCTGCCTCCTGCACACCCCGTACTGGGGATGTGCCCGCAACCAAGGTACATGCCCTTGACAGGAATCGAACCTGGAACCCTTGAGTCCACAGGACGAAAAGAAAAGAAAAGAAAAGAAAAGAAAAGAAAAGAAAAGAAAAGAAAAGAAAAGAAAAGAAAAGAAAAGAAAAGAAAAGAAAAGAAAAGAAAAGAAAAGAAAAGAAAAGAAAAGAAAAGAAAAGAAAAGAAAAGAAAAGAAAAGAAAAGAAAAGAAAAGAAAAGAAAAGAAAAGAAAAGAAAAAGAAAAGAAAGAAAAGAAAAGAAAAGAAAAGAAAAGAAAAGAAAAGAAAAGAAAAGAAAAGAAAGAAAAGCAAGCAAGCCACCCGAAAACCACAACCATTCTCTGATTTGGGTTTGTTTTGGTCAGCCCAACCTCCTTCCATCCAGGGCAATACATTCTGGATGTATTTGATAACAAACACCAATCACTGTGCGCAGCCTCAGATGGGGGGGGGGGGGCTTTCGGAGAAACCTCTCCTCCGTTAGAAACAATAAATAAGGGACCGGGCGAAGCACGTTCCTTCACACACGCCCCCAACGCACCTCAGCGCGCCTGCGGGGAGACACGCGAGCCGGGCAAAGCCCGGAGCCACCTCTCTCCTCGGTCCACCACCACCTCGAGACTTGGAAACTACGAGGGCAGCGCTGATCTTCCCTTCCCGCCCTCCTCTCCCCCAAACAGACCCAACACCGGGACTAGGCGAGCTAGACCCACGCAGCGCGCCCGCTGCCGCCGCGGCCACAA
>NW_005354595.1:274042-307802 GCF_000412655.1 Myotis brandtii
TTACAACTCCACCTAAACGCTGGGAGCAGACCTCATTACGAGACCGTGCTCCGTGAGTGGCAGGTGTGTGGCACCTGTTTTAACGCACTAGATAGTCATCTTTTACATCCTGACGTGTAAGAACACCTCTGACCAACAGACGTACAACCCACAGTCACCGATGCTCCGTGGAATTTCCTAATCCAACTGCAATACACGCATCCTTCCCATGGAAGGAGTGGGGCCGCTTAAAAACACCTAAAACGCACTAAGACCGGGGTACAATAACACCACGGATAGCGCTCCCCTCATGCTAACGCGTTACCAGGCACCCTCCACTCTTAGTTTACCCAGCAAACACTTTCAGAGCATTTACCGTATGCCCAGGGTTTACATTAAGTGCTTAGCGAGTATTAATTTAATCCTAAGAACTCTATGAAGTAGGTGTTAGCATTGCCATATAGGTGGGGCACACAAAAATTAAGAAATCTGCCCAAGATCACATGGTATCTGGAGGAACGGAGATTCATACCAGACAGTCTGACTGCAGAGTACATGCTCCTAACTCTCTGTCTACTTACAGCATTGAGCATCTAAAAAATAATGTTAACAACATTTAGAGCCTATCTGATTAGCCATAGGTGGGGCTCACATCTTGGCCTCATCCCAACTATGACAGAGAAACCTCAGTCACTTCTACCCTTGAGGTAGGTAGGGGAGAGAAGAATGTGATTGAGGCAGAGAAAGAGACTACTGAGCAAAGGAGAAAGAATTCTTAACACCTGACTCTATCAACATTCCTCCTGGTCTAGGCTGAATTAAAAAAAAAAATCTATGCAAACATTTTTGACAAAATGATGTCTGTTTAAAAAACACACCAGTTATTTACTACATATTTCAAATATGTAATCCTGTGGAGAAATTAGAACCAAAAGAATTTAAAGCAGGAACTTGAAGAGACATTTGCACACCCATGTTCACTGCAGCAGCATTCTCAATAGCCAAGAAGTGGAAGCAGCCCAAATGTCCATGCATGGATGGATGGATGGATGGATGGATGGATAAACACTATGTGGTATGTATATACAATAGAAAATGATTCAGCCTTAAGAAAAGAAATGAAGTCACCTGCTAAAATGTAAATGAATCTTGAAGCTTTTCCACTAAGATCATGACCAAAGATGTACCCTCTCATTACTCCTTTTCAATATCATACTAGAAGTTCTAGCCAATGCAATAACACAAGAAAATGAAATAAAAATTATAAAAATTGGGAAGGAAAAAATAAAAGTGTGTTCATAGATGACATAATTGTCTCTAGAAAATCTGAAACAATTGACAAAAAAAAAACAACACAAAAAACCAACCCTCCTGGAACTAATAAGTGATTGTAGCAAAGTGGTAGGATACAAGGTTAATATACAAAAGTCAATCACTTTCCTATATACCAGCAATGAACAAGTGAAATTTGAAATTTAGGACACATTACCATTTACATTATCAGCCAAAAAATGAAATTCTTAAATACAAATCTAACATGTACATGTTCTATACAAGGAAACCTATGAAGTTCAAATGAAAGATCAAAGAACAAGTTAATAAATGAAGAGATATTTCACGTTAATGGATATGAAGACTCAATATTGTCAAGACATCTATTTGTCCCAAACTGTTATACAGAGTCAGTACAATGCCAATAAAAATCCAAGCAAGTTATTTTGTGCGGGTCAACAAAATGATTCTAAAGTCTATATGAAGAGGCAAAAAAACAACAACACCAAAATAGCTAACTCAATATTGAAGGAAAAGAGCAAAGTTGGAGGACTGACACTGCCTGACTTCAAGACTTAACTATAAAGCTATACTAAGCAAGTAATGTGATATTGGTGAACAAATAAGCAATAGATCAATGGGACAGAAGAGAGAGCCCAGAAGTAGACTGATATAGTCAACTGATCTTTGAAAAAGGAGCAAAAATATAGTCTTTTCAACAAATGATACTGGAACAACTAGGTAGTCACATTAAAAAGAATTAGAAGAATCTAAGCAAAGACTTTACTCCTTTCACAAGAATTAATTTACTCAAAATGGATCACAGATCTAAATGTAAAATGAAAAACTATAAAACACCTACAAAATAAGATAAAAGCTAGATGACCTTGGGTATGGCAATGACTTTTTAGATACAAAACAAGGCATGATTCATGAAAGAAATTATTGATAAGCTGAACATCATTACAGTGAAAAACTTCTGCTCTGCAAAAGACAATGTCAAAAGAATGAGAAAACAAGTCATGGACTAGGAGAAAAATATTTGCAAAAGATATATGTATAAAAAAAAGATATATGTATATCTGACAAACAACTGTTTTACAAAATATACAAAGAATTCTTAAAACAACAAAAACAAAATCAACCTGATGATTGAAAATGGGCCAAATACCTGAACAGATACTTCACCAAAGAATATAGAAAGGCAAGTCATTATATGAAAAGATGTTCAACGTTTTATGTCATTAAGAAATTACAAATTAACAAGATACCACTACACACCTGTTAGGGTGGCCAAAATCCACAACACTGACAATGCCAAATGCTGACAAGGATGTGGAGCAACAGGAACACTCATTCATTGGTGGTGGGAATGCAAAATGGTACAGCGACTTTGGAAGATAGTTTGGCAATTTCTTACAAAACTGAACATGCTATTACTATACAGTGCATATATTTTCCTTTACACAATTTGCCACATTAGAAACTCAAAGTCCTTGTTGTGTTACTTCTTTAAAAATTTATTGTTCTTTTGTTAAGATGATATGTAAGCTCAAGTTCTAATTATCCCTTTGACTAACTCATGTCTGAATGTATGTGTGTGTATGCAGTTCATGTTAATAAATCCAACTTTTTTTCTCTTGTTTATCTTTCGTTAGTCTAAGAACTTAAGATAGGTAAAGGGGAAAAACTTTTTTTTCCCTTCTACTTAAGGGGATTACGTGGCATTATGTAAGAGGATTTGTTGAAATACAGGATTACTAGCAACCAACTATCTTCAAAATAATGTCTAAATAATAATAAAGAATGGTATGGAGAGAATTTTCCCTCCATACCGTTATTATTATATATTTTAAAAGTTTTTTTTATTGATTTTAGAGAGGGAGAGGGAAAGAAACATCAATGTGGGAAACATTATCAGCTGCCTCCTGCACACCCCCTACTAGGGTTAGGCCCCACAACCCGGGGTATGTGCCCTAACCAGGAATTGAACCGGTGACCTTTTGGTTCATGATGACGCACAGATTGATTAGTACTTCCTAATAATGAGCACAAAGGGGCTACAGATGACCTCATCCAACTCCCTCAGTTACTAAGGTGAAAACTTGGGTCCTGTGGAAAGAATTTTTTTCCCCCAAGTTCATGTGTTTTATCGACCAGAATCCAGATATTTTGCCTCACAGTATTTTTTACTTTTATAAAACAATATTTTCTACTTTTTATTTCCCAAAGCTTTGAGACCATTTGGAGAATGCAGAGAAAGGGGAGAAGTCTTTAGAAAACGTCAGTAGAAAAGGAGCCAGATGGCAACATCTCACATGACCAGGATCCTCCTGGGGCTAGAAATGACTGGGAGATGACAATGGTGTTGTAAGGCTACTACTCAAAGTCAATCCATCTGGGCTCATGGAGAGGGAGAGGGAGCCTTCAAGTTCTATTCAAGGCCAATGACTGGGAAGTTTTTGTTGGATAGGGCTTGTTAATTTTGGCCTTGGGCCAGTCCTTTCCCATTTCTTATCCTGTTTCCCCATTTAAAAATACACATTAAATCCCTTAACATTATGATTCTTTATGAAATGTCAGAATTAGCTAAGTTGCTTAATAGCACAATAATATTAGAGAGCTGAATGTGAGAAAGTAAAAGTATTACACTCAGCAAGTATTTTTAACTGATTAAAATGAAAGGTAAGGGCTTTTTTAAAGTTTAGCTTAAAAAAAAAAAGACAAACCAACCATTGTATTAGTTTGCTAGGGCTGCCAGGATAAAATACCACAGGCTGGGTGGCTAAACCAACAAAAATTTCTTACAGTTCTGGAGAAGTCTAAGATTAAGGTGTCAGTAGATTTGGTTTCTTCTGAGGCCTCTCTCCTTGACTTGCAGGTGACCACATGGTCTTTCATCTCTGTGTGCATCCCTGGTCTCTCTTTTGTGCCCAAATTTCCCTTCTTATAAGGACATCAGTCAGATTGGTTTAGGGCCCATCCTAAAAGCCTCATTTTTATTTAATCACCTTTTAAAGGCATTATCTCCAAAAACAGTCACATTCTGAGATACCAGAAGTTAGTACTTCAACACAAAAATTTTGGGGGCAGACATTTAAGCCTGTAACAACCATCTATTCTAATGTTCTCATTTCAAAACATTGTTAGCAAGTACATATTTCTGGGGAGAAATTATTTTATTTTAGCTCACTTTTACATAATTTAAAATAGGATATATATTAGTTGAATTACATTAATATTTTCCTATAGATGACTTATACCTG
This sequence comes from Myotis brandtii, assembly GCF_000412655.1. Lineage (NCBI taxonomy): Eukaryota > Metazoa > Chordata > Mammalia > Chiroptera > Vespertilionidae > Myotis > Myotis brandtii. The sequence continues at coordinate 278,560 of NW_005354595.1, forward strand.
GAAAGTTAGTTAACAAAATGAAAAACTCCATTTTTGTTTCATTAGTCTTCAAAATAGTATTTATTAAGTAGTTTATTATGTGATTCCTGTGAAAATGTATTATAGACTACCTTCCTTAAAGTAAGCATATAAAAATCTAAAATATCATTACGATTTTCATTGGTATACAACCCCCAATTAAAAATTTTAGAAGTGACAGGCCATATTTTCCATGGGAAAAAGCTTTGAAAAGAGCTAATGTTACTTTACTGCTTGACCTTGATTGGTTGCTCATAATACTTTTCCTAGAAGAAGATGGTAAATGGTTTATAGCTCAGAGGGCAAAACTCACAAAATATAAAAAAAGAATGTCAGAATTTACTTAATGGAGCTTATGTTTTTGCTAACTGTTTTAATTATAATTTCAAGTCTTATAGATACAGAAATTATATTTCTTCCAGGACAGACACGCATATCCTTATAATACAATAGGGAAGAAAACAAACATTAGATTTTAACTATTGAGCCCGTTTACTTTTCTGAGTTTGGACATGGACATATTTTTTTCTTTTCCTTCACAGCTTGGCCTGCATCTGACTCATTAGCTTCTCCAATTTGATTGCTAGCGCCATGTTTCCTTTAATCTTCAATTTTCCTGACATGAATGCCATTGTTGGTTTCATTTTCCCTAAAATAAGAAATTGAGAGAGGAAAAAGCATCAATTAGTACCCTTAGGAAATACTGCTTCAAGAACATGCATTATGGAAAAAATATTCTGGAGTTCTGTAAGTCTGTGAAACAGAAATTTCTATTACAGCATTTTTAAAATCAGTATCCTGGGAATCCCAATTCATAGAGTTAGATGTTAACAATATCTTATAATATAAGATAATATAAAAACAACAATCAGTAAAAGATTATAGCAAAAAGCTGAAGATGCAACATTTATAAACTTGTTACAGTACTCCCAAGGATACATGGCCCTCAAATGAATTGAGGCAAACAAATATTATCTATTTTATGTTCCAATCTATTATAGTTCATTAAACTCTTAATATTTTAAGTTTAGATTTTTTTTAAAAAAATCTAAATACATATACAGTAGGTCCTCGGGTTACGTCGGAGATCCGTTCCTACAAGCCCAACGTAACACGATTTTCGCCGTAAGTCGGAACCCACCTACATAAGCACCTATGTCACTCACATGGAGAACACACACAGCAGTAATGAAGTGAAACAGTAAAAAAAAAAATTAAAAGAAAGATAACAATTCCTGACCTTTACTTGTGGTAAATAAATAATAAAAAACATAAAGGACATAAGTACATACGTCAAAACGATGGAACTTTTTTTTAATAAATAAATGGGAAATGGCGACATAACTACGAAACGATGTACGTCGAGTCCGACATAACCTGAGGACTGCCTGTACTAGTAATATTCTTTTTTTTAAAATATATTTTATTGATTTTTTACAGAGAGGAAGGGAGAGGGATAGAGAGTTAGAAACATCAATGAGAGAGAAACATCGATCAGCTGCCTCCTGCACACCCACCACCGGGGATGTGCCCGCAACCAAGGTACATGCCCTTGACCGGAATCGAACTTGGGACCCTTCAGTCCGCAGGCCAATGCTCTATCCATGGAGCCAAACCGGTTAGGGCAATATTCTTAAGAAATGATCATTAAAAGTATAGGTATGGCCACAAAAGTGTATGTTAGCATGATTTTAACTACAGAAATGCCAGGATATAAAGTGTGAGCTTAAAAACATAATTATAACCAATAACAACATATAATAAATAGAAGCTCATCAAGGGAGGAAACTTTGTTTTTATTTGCGACTCTCATTGCAGTGCTAGTATAGAGTCTGACACAGAGGAATTCATGAGGAAACTGAGGCTCAGAGAGGATTTGGACTTTCTGTATGTCACACTGCTTGTATATGATGATGCTGCATTTCAAAGTCCTATGTGACTTATTCTCATTTATAGTTTCTGGGCTATATTATGCCAATTTATATATAGGTCATATCTCTAGAGGGCACAATATGTATCTGGTACATAAGTAAACTTTCACTGGGCCATGTACAGGCTGTTTGTAGAAAAATGTGTGGGTTAATATATTGTATACATACTGAGTTACTAGATACCTTTAAATTATTCTGTATAGTTGTAGCAAAGCATTTATAGATTGGTTATAGATAGAAAGGATCAAATCTAATTCTTTCATTTTAATGAATAAACTAAGCTGAGCACTAGTCCAAGGAAATGTGATGCTAAAATACCTGCATTCACAAATAATAGATTACGGGATAATTTTTAATTTACATGGAAGATACTGGAAGATTTTTATTCTTTGAAGGAACAGAACAACCCCTCCAAGAATTTACAAACACTACTATTCAGATACCCTTCAGCCACAAAACTGGCTCCCTGCTCTTGTCACTCTACAGTGGAACCCACCAGTCCATAAGCCCACCAGTCTACTCATGCTTACAGAGGTTCCAATCAGCTCTATAGAGCTTTGCCCATAAAGATGAATGGACATCAAAAGGAGACAAAAAACAAAATACCTCCAGAACAAAAAACAGATAACAGCAATTTGGAGGAAACAGAGAACGTAGCACAGAAGAAAACTGAAACAAAGTAAATGAATAACAAGTAAATTCTATAATTCATGTCCTCATTGATAAGAGAAGATATAACACCAGTATAGCAAGAACAGGATGCTGGAGGAGAAAGGGGGAAGAGGAGAAGCATAGGGAAGAGGGAGAAAAAAAGAACAGGATGAAAAGGGGTGGGGGAGGGAGAGGAAGGAGAAGAATGGGGAGAAGCTAAAGAAGAAGGGGAATGAATGAAACTGGGTAGAGTGAAGAGGAAGAAGGGGGAAGTAAGAGAAGAAAGAAAGAGAAAACAAGAGTGAGCTCTTGGAAATTAAAAATTTGATAGGCAACATTAAAATACAGCCCTGCTGATGTGACTCCATTCATTGGGCATTATCCTGTGCATTGAAAGTTGCATTCCATTCTAGGTCTGGGCACAGGCCCGGGGGAGGGGGGTTTGTGAGCTCAAACCCCGGTAGGGGGCATGCAGGAGGCAGGCAATTGATGTTTTGCCCTCTCTCTCTCTTTATCTCTCTCTCTCTCTCTCTAAAAATCAATAAAAAATATAATAGAAAGGAGACACTTGCACATCTCTGGTCACAGAACTTATAGACCAGGGGTGGGCAAACTTTTTGACTCAAGGGCCACAATGGGTTCTTAAACTGGACCGGAGGGCCGGAACAAAAGCATGGATGGAGTGTTTGTGTGAACTAATATAAATTCAAAGTAAACATCATTACATAAAAGGGTACGGTCTTTTTTTTTTTAGTTTTATTCATTTCAAATGGGCCGGATCCGGCCTGCGGGCCGTAGTTTGCCCACGGCTGTTATAGACACTAATATTTGTCTTTCTATTGTAACAGTCTCGAGACTCACTATTGGAAAAGCCTCTCTCTGGCCCTTACCCCAATAATCTTTTCAAATAAAGTCTCTCCTTACTATTAAAAAAAAAGTAATAGAAGAAAAAAACTAAAGAAAAAAAATACAACTCAAAAAAAAAAAAGGATAAGGCCCTGGCTGGTTTTGCTCAGTGGATTGAGTGTCGGCCTGCGGACCAAATGTCCCAGGTTCGATTCCGGTCGATGGCACTTACCTTGGTTGCAAGATCCTCCCAGGCCTGGGCTCTGGTTGGGGCTCCTGCGGAGGCAACCAATTGATGTGTTTCTCTCACATCAATGTTTCTCCCTGTCTTTCCCTCTCTCTTTCCCTCTCCCTAAAAATCAGTGGAAAAATATCCTCGGGTGAGGATTAGCAAAACAAAACAAAACAAAATAAATTAATAAGGTGAGCCAATCTCTTAAAAATAAGATGACTAAATCAGAGAGCTAATGTTTTCTCCAAAATGTGAGAACTAAGAAAACCAAGAGAACTATCAAAGAAATAACGTAAGATACATTCCCAAGAGGCCCATCAAATACCCAGGAAAATGAAAAAGAAAAGATCACACCACCTTATATCACTGTGAAGTTTCAGAACACTACAGAGAAAGATCATTTTGATTCTGAAGCTTTCAGAAAGGGAGGAGTAGAAACAAAAGATTAAAAAGAAGAATAGTATCAAATTCTCAATGGTAATCTAAGCAGATGAAGCAATGCTTTCAAAATTCTGAAAGTTAATTTCGACCCAGAAATCTCTACCCAGCCAAATAATGAATTGGTAGAATACAAGTAGTTTTAGACACTTATTAAAATGACCTCTTTTGTATCCTTTCTCATGAAGCTACTGGAGAATCTGTGACACCAAAATGAGGATGCAAACCAAGAGAGAAGACATGGGATACAGAAATAGGAGATTCAATGCAGGAGAGAGTTAAAGAAACTTCTAGCTAGAATCACAGCTGTGTAGCAGGCTATTATAATGAGTTACCTGTTCAGAATTTAACAAGAAGACAAAGGGTTCCAGGAAAAAAAGTAGACTGACAGGTAATTGGACACATTTGGCAGAGTAGAAATTGTGTCAAGAGGTTGTGAGAAAAGTATAGGAGAATTTTGCTTAGTTTCTTTATCAGTATTTTAATGGGGAAGAAATAGGGCAATTATTTATGACCAGGAAAAATAAAAGTTCTTTCTTAGGGGAAACATAATAATATACTATTTGACTCAGCAGCAAACTATGCCAGAATAATCATTATTTAAACACAGAGTATTAATTTAAGCAAAAATTATAAAATAATTAAATTGGGAGGATAAGAGGGAGGTGAAGCAGAATCAAGGTGCTATAAAAGAATTCAAATCTTACCTATCACTCTTTAGTGAATCTAAAGAAAATAGTAGAAATACTATAAAATATACTATTAGACTCAGCAGCAAACTGTGCCAGAATAATCATTATTTAAACACAGAGTATTAATTTAAGCAAAAATTATAAAATAATTAAATTGGGAGGATAAGAGGGAGGTGAAGCAGAATCAAGGTGCTATAAAAGAATTCAAATCTTACCTATCACTCTTTAGTGAATCTAAAGAAAATAGTAGAAATACTATAAATATAACATTGAGAAATATGAAAACATTGAAAAATGTGGTTAAATATAGAAAGGAATACCAAAAAGACCTGAAGACAAATTACCTCTCAAGAGTGGAAGGGGGAAAGGCCCAAAACACTTTTTATATATATATACCTTTTAAAATTGAGGTGTTATTTACATGACATAAAATAAGCCATTGTATTTATTTTTTATAAAATTAACCATTTTAAAGTGAACAATTCAGTATCATTTAAGTATAGCTACAATGTTGTGTAACCACCACCTCTATCTAGTCCCCAAGCACTTCATTACTCCAAAAGGAAACCCTGTACCCTTTATGCATTAGCAGTTCCCCCTCCCTTTAGGCCCTGGCAACCATCAATCAGCTTTCTATGGATTTACATATTCTAATTTTTCATGTAAATGGATTCATACAATATGTGATCTTTTGTGTCTGGCTTCTTTCACTTAACATGTTTTTAAGGTTCACCCAATTTGTACTATGAAATAGTACTTCATTTATTTTTATGGCTGAATATTTCATCTCTCTATATAAAAGCCTAAGTGACCGAACGACCAGTCGCTATGACGCACACTGACCACTAGGGGGCAGATGCTCAACGCAGGAGCTGCCCCCTGGTGGTCAGTGCGATCCCACAGTGGGAGCGCCGCTCAGCTGACCAAAGGGCGCCAGATGCCGGGCTCATGGCTGGCGAGTGCAGCTGTGGTGGCGCAAGCCTCTCCCACCTCTGCGGGCCTGTCCCACCTCCGCAGCAGTGCTACTGAGCAGTGGCAGCAGAGGTGGCAGCAGGCGCAGCGGAGCCGGGATGAGCTGGAGTGGCACGGCGCCCAGCTCAGGCTCCGGCTCCTCCTTGGCCACTTTGCGCACTGGCCAGGCTGGGGATTGGGCCGAAACTGGCAGTACGACATCCCCCAAGGGTCCCGGATTGTGAGAGGGCGCCAGGAAGGCTGGGGAACCCCACCAGTGCACAAATCTGTGTACCGGGCCTCTAGTTTTATACAATAATTTATTTATATATAATAATTCATTTATCCATTCATCTGTTGGTGGGCACTTGAGTTATTTTCACCTTTTGGCTATTGTGCAGTGCTGCTATGAACATATGTATATGTGTATTTGTTTGAGTATCTGTTTTCATTTCTTCTGAGTATATATCTAGAAGGGGAAATGCTGGATCCTATGGTAATTTTATGTTTAACTATACCCATATATATATGGGTTTAATTAAACCCATACATCTATGGTCAACTGCTCTTTAACAAGGTTGCCAAGACCATTCAATGGAGAAAGAATAACCTATTAAACAAATGGTACTGGGACAAATGAATAGCCACATGCAAACAAATGAAGGTGGACTCCTACCTTACACCATATACAAAATTAACTCAAAATTGGTCAAAGGCCTAATTATAAGAGCTAAAATTAAATATTCATGGGGGGAAACATAAGGGTAAATTATCAAAACTTGGATTTGATAAAGGATTCTTAGATCTGATAGCAGAAGCACAAGTATCAAAAGACAAAAAAACAGATAAAGTGATCTTCATCAAAATGAAAAACTTTTGTGTTTCAAAATATACCATCAAAAAAGTGAAAAAGAGCCCTAGCCTGTTTGGCTCAGTGTATAGAGCATCCTGGATTAGAATTGGAAGGCAAGACCTACAGAATGCACTATGATCTTTAATGTATGAAGATTAAAACAGAAGAATTAATAATAATTTACTAAAGAATCTTTAGATTAGGCTGTTATAATGTTAATGCCGCTTCTAATAAATACAGAAATAAATGACTTACCATTTGGAGTAGTGTTCTAAGAGTAGAAAAAAATTTAAAAATTACCCTAAAAATGTTTCTGGCACATGGGCAGAACAGGAAACTATGCAAAAGGTTCTCTTGATTAGGGATGCCACAGAAAGCAGGGTCCCTGAGCCACGGGAGAGGGTGGCTATTTTCTTCAATAATAGCTGGCAAGATTGAGGCATGACTTTACTTTCAATAAATGAGCTTCAGCTGAGTCCTCCATCTCTGGTGACTCAGGTGTTACTGGAAATGATATCTTAGTCCAACTAGTAGAAATAAAGCCCACCTAGGAGTCCTTTTGAACTATCTCTCTGTCCCCAACATTATCTTATTATCAGTCATACAAAAAGAAAATTCTGACATCTACTCCCCATTTATTGCTTCAAGTAGAAGGGGCAGTAGAAGTAACAGTAGTTACTTCCCAAGATGTGCTCTTTTTTGTTTTTAAATTACAGTTGACATTCAATATTATTTTATATTAGTTTCAGATATACAGCATAGTAGTTAGACATTTATATAATTTATGAAGTGGTCCCCTCAATAAGTCTAGTACCCACTTGGAACCATACAAAGTTATTACAATATTATTATCTTCCCTATGCTGTGTTTTATACCCCCATGACTATTTTGTAACTATGCAATTTGTATTTCTTAATCCCCCCCACCTTTTTCACCCAGCCCTCTAACCCCCCACCCCAATCTGGCAACCATCAGTTTTTTTCTCTGTATCTATGAGTCGGTTTCTGTTTTGTTTGTTCATTAATTTTGTTCTTTAGATCCTACATATAAGTGAAATAATACAGTATTTGTCTTTCTCTGACTTATTTCACTTAGCATAATACTCTAGTTCCATCCATGTTGTTGCAAATGGTAAGATTTCATTCTTTCTGACCCAGTAATATTCCATCATATATATATATGTAATATATCTTCTTTCTCTACTTGTCCGGTGATGGACATTCAGGTTGCTTTCATATCTTGACTACTGTAAATAATGCTGCAATGACATACGGGTGCATATATCTTTTCGAATGTGTGTTTTGGATTTCTTCTGATAAATAACCCAGAAATAAAATTGCTGGGTCATAGGTAGTTCTATTTTTAATTTTTTTAGGAACCTCTGTACTGTTTTCCATAGCAGCTGCACCAATCTGCAATCCCACTAACAATGTACTTGTTGTTTGTTGATTTATTGATAAGTTGAGGAAATTAAAAACTTACCTGAAAACATTTTTACAAAATCATCAGTAGACATATTCATCACCACATCTGCCTGCTCAGATGGCTCTCCATATCCGGCATTCCCACCCTTGTTTTTAAGATCAAGAAACCATGTTCCACCATCTTCACCTACACGGAAGGTAAAGATATAGAAATAAATGCCAAAGAAGCCCTGTTCTTCTTCAACTTAATAACATTACAATTATAATAGTCTTATACACTGCTTCTTCCCAGCTAAAATCCCAAGGACTCTATCATTTTCAGCAAATATTTATTAAATACTTATTTTGTACCTGGCACTAGGCCAGGCTTTGAAGACTCTGCATAAGCTAGTTCTTACAAAAGAGGAATTGGATGGTGATGTGGAGCCAGGAAATCCCAACTGAAACTGAGATTTTAAAGTTAAGTAAGAACTAGCTAGGTAAGAAACTAAAAAAATATAGTAGGATCAGAAGATAGAAAGAATGGATATTGGCATTGGGAATGGTGAGTTGCTTTGGACATTTTCAAACTGAGGCATCTTTGTGCTAGCCAAGTGAATATGTCAAATGAAGTCTTACTAGATTGGAAATATAGATATATAAGTAATCTATTCATATGGTCATTGAAGTCTTGTGAGTCGTTGGAGGGTCCTAGTGAAAGTCTGTGGAGTGCTAAGACAGTGATCTGAAGAACATCCTTGAAGGACAAAGGAGAAGCATCTGACACAGGATACTGAGAAGGCATGATTACAGATAGAGAAGGGAAGCTCTTGTCAAAGAAGCCAAGAAAGGGAGGATTTCCAGAAGGAAACAGTGGTCAACACCATCAAATACTCCAGAGTTGTGACAAGGTAAGAATGACAAATGCCCACTGGTGACACAGAAGCCACCAAGGACCTTGGTGAAAACAAATTCAGGGAATGAAGAAAAATGATACCACAGCAGAATGAATCGCAGATGAAAATAAGTTTTACTTATTGTGTTTAAAATAATAGAACAGACTGAGAACGTTAAAATACATTTGGGAAGGAGGCTGCAGGATGAACAGGTGGAAGAGAGGGCACAATTAATAGCACAAAGTCCCTGAGGAAGCCAGAGGAAACGGAATTAGGACTTTGCTACTCAAAGTGGGATCCATGGACTGAATACTGTCATCAACTGTCAGAAATGCAGAATTCAGATCCCACCTCAGACCTGCCTACTGAGTCAAATTCTGCATTGTAGCCTGAAACCAGGTAATTAGCATGAATTTTAAAGCTTGAGATGCACTGATCTAGAGTTGAGCTCTATTCTACTGGGAGGAGAAGAGAGGATGATGCCTATAATGGTTAATTTAATATCAGATGAAAGGAAGCTGAAGCAATTTATCTGTAGGCTTATATTATCTCTGTAAAAGAGGAGATGGGATTATCCACTGAAACTGGCAGGGAAGTGGTGAAGGGAGAGAGGGAAGATTTGAGGAACATTGAGGTTTAAAATAGTCACTGTGGAAAATGAGGTAGTAAGCTATCACAGAAACACAGAATTCTGAGGTGCTGCTTAGACCCCAGTAGAGGAGGGACAATGATGAATTTCTACTGGTACAGATCCACTGGGTGGTGTGATTTTTTATTTTTATTTTTTCGTTTCTCCAGCAGATTTAGCAGTCTAGATGCAACTATGGGGCAGCCAGATAGTTTGATTCAGTCAGGACTAGGTTTTTGGCAGATTGTGACATAAGCAAAGAGGTCCAGAAGTTTAGGATATAGGCAAGAGAGTGATTGAATCAATGGACGTGGGTTCTAAGGACAGAAAAAGAAGGAAAGCTCAGCTGGTGTGGCTCAGTGGTTGAATGTCAACCTATGAATCAGTAGGTCACGGTTTAATTCCCAGTCAGGACACATGCCCGGGTTGCAGGCTCAATCGATCAATGATTCTCTCTCATCATTAATATTTTTATCTCTCTCTCCCTTCCTTTCTGAAATCAATAGAAACATGTTTTAAAAAAACAAAAACAAAGAAAAGCAAGTAAAAACAGGAAGGTACAGATGAATTAAGATAAAATAGAGGAGGAAAAAAAATAAAAGAACTGATAATGTCAAAGTTTCCATACAGTAGGAATGAAGTAGCTAGTCTTAAAACTGTCATTACCATGTTAGTACTATATTGAGAAGAAAAATATTGAGAGGTTTTAAAAAGCTGACTACATTCAGACTGACTTGAATCATCTCAAAAATAAAAATGGCAAGCGCTCATGGTGGATGATAAATTACTGTATTACACCACCTGTCTTGATCCACATGCCCTTCTAAGTAGGATTCCTCTCAATTACTTAACAGTGAAAGTATTTGTAACAAAATTTTATTTTATATATGTCCATATACACTGATATTAACTTAAAAATACATATCAGTAGTTATTGGTTATTCTGAAATGGCTACATTCTAGGGTAAAGGTTCTCTATACAGTCAGCTAGATAGGGGATTCCTGGAGGCTGATTTTTGTCCAAGGGAAATATCCTCCTTTGTTTCCTGAAACACTCAGATAACCAGCCTTAATCCTTACCTGAGAGTTCAAACTGATAAATTGCTTGAGTGGCTTTAACAAGGTCATCACTGAGAGAGGCCTTAACGATTTTAAACGTTTCTTTCACAGCTCCAGAAGGTGGTTTTGATGGTGGCTGCAGCTCTTCTTTCAACTTTGTACCAGCACCTGCAAAATAATTGTTGATGAAAATGGCTTTAAAGGCTAGGCAAGATAAGGCCACACACAAAATTAATTAACAGAATAAACTTGCTACCAATTATACCTGTTTGACCAAAGTGACTTAAATATATTCAGTGGCATCTGAAAGCATAAATCAAAATAACGGAATAACAGCCAAACACATCAGTTTTTACTCTCCAAGTAAAAGACTGATTCTCAGGTTAGATTTAAAAAGAGCAAACCACTACTAAAGTATACGGCGCTTATAATAAATGGGCCTAAACAAACTATTGGAATTTTAGGGGGTATTAATTAATCACTCCTTTATTATCCACTCTGAATTCTAAAACCAAATGAAAAAAGAACACACCAGAGTCAGAAAGATGGAGATATCAACTGTGTACTTAGTGGAGCTGAATTGGAGATCATAGTCAGTAGAGTCAGTAGACTACAACTATGTAAGCTTTAATGGAAAGATACATTTAGAGCATCTCAATTATTTAAAACAAACAAACAAACATACAGCTAGCAGCCCCAACACAGCTTCTCCTAATTTCACACTAAATAAATATAAAAATGTACAAGCTCGGCTGCGGCAGCTCAGTAGTTGAGTGTCAACCTATGAACCAGGAGGTCACAGTTAGGATTCCAGTCAGGGCATATGCCCACGTGTTGCAGGCTCGGTCCTGGATCGTGCAGGAGGCAGTCAATCAATGATTCTCTTTCATCACTGCTGTTTCTATCTCTCTCTCTTCCTCTCCCTTCCTCTCTGAAGTAAAATATATATACATATATATTTTTAAATGTACCAAAAAAAAAAAAAAGACAAATACTAAACATCACCTAGACTGACACACCATTTACTGTCAGGATCTAGGAAGAAAGGTCAATAACTCTAAGGTAGAGGAAGTCAGCCTCAGAAACACAGGACTGCCTGTGTTTCACACCTCATAAAAGATCTCAATGGAAGAATAGCTCTGCTCACCTCAACAAAGAAGAAAGGTTCTCATCAGACTCTGATCTTATACTAAAATCTATCCCTCTGTTTTATAATACTGATTTCAAGAAATCCCCACATTTCTTCTTCTTTTTAAAGTAGCTATCTTTTTATTAATTTTTAAAATTTATTTATTGAGTTTGAGAGGGAGAGAAAGAAAGAGTGTGAGAGAGAGAGAAACACCTATTGGTCGCCTCCCACACACACCCCAACTGGGGATGGAACCTGAAACCTGGGGATGTGCCCTGACCAGGAATCAAACACACCCCCTTTTGGTGTATGAGACTATGCTCCAACCAATTGAGCCACACCGGCCAGGGTGCCCCCATATTTCAATCCAATTTCACAGCTCCCAAATACCAGAGAAGCAGACAGAAGGCGAGGTCCTACTGGTGGTTCATCCTGGGAAGAACACCCACCCAAAGCACAACTGATAGACGGGGAAGGGAAGGACCTTGGCATCTCAGCATGCTGAAGAGAGTAGTTTTTAAGCAGAGGAGGTAACAGAAGGCCCCATGTCAGCCCTGCACACAGCACCGGCAAAAGACAGAAATGTCCAATTCTCATTTTGGAAAAAATATGTAAGTATCTTTATTTTTCTACATAAAATATGGTCTATATCTTACCATGTGATTCCATTTTCTTGGTAACTGTATCTGGGTATTCATCTAAGAAGAAATCTGGTAACAAAGGATGGCCTGAAAAAATGACCCCCAAAATAATCAGGTTACTGTAAGAACTTCAATATATTAAGATTTTAACACCTGTTTAATAAACATTGTATCTGTTTTTATTTAAATGGTGCAATGCAAAGACCCCCATGAGAACTGTTAAACTACCTGACCACTAAGCTAAAATACTTTCCCCATAACACAGTTATCCTCCTTTCCTATGGAAAATCTCATCCCTAAGATCTAATCGAAGAGTCACATATTAAGCCTTTAACTGCTCTCCCAGGAGCCTTTGCCCCCTTCTCATCTATCCATGAAACCCTTATGGCTACATCCTTCCAAGGTGCTTAGGACTCGTTTCCTACCTGGCCCCTTAAGAGAAGGGAATTCCTTATTAAAAAAGGACTTGTCCCCTTCTTTGTCTCTGTATGTCTGCTCCTCCCTCTCAGAAGGTCAAAAACAAAACAAAACTGGATGGCAGGAATGCATTGGGTTTGTTATATCCTAACACTTCCCACAGTACCTAATCATATTAAGTTCTCAACACTCTCAAATCTAAAATAGGGTTTTTAATTTAAATCAAATTTAAAATTTTGTGCATAAAGTCACTATATCTTTAATACCTGAAGTGATAATTACACTAAACCAGGCCCCAGAAGACCTGGATCGGATTCAGGTTCTGCCACTTACTAGCTGATACTCCTAGACAAAGGCTTAATAATCTCTTTGGACCTGTTTTTCTACTGTAAATATTAACTACTGAATACAGTGATTGTAGCATATGCCAGGCACTGTGCCAAGCACATTATATGCATTATTGCATTTTGTTCTTACCAAAACCCTGTATGGAAGGTATCATTACAGTATTTTACCAGTAAGGAAAGTGAAGCTCAGAGAAAGTGGTGACTCACCTAAAGTGCAGCTGAATTGGGATCTGAACCTGAGTTGTCTTTTCCCAAATTCCATGTTCTTACTCACTAAACAATATTGCCTCCTTCACAGGATTGCTATGAGATTAGCTAGACAATGTATATAAAAGTGCTTTGTAAAACTGTGAAGAGCTATTTAATTCGATTCAGTTCAAACTGAAGAAACAGGGATGATACAAATATAAACATTCAACCTAATGAGTAATATTTAAAATATACTTTAGCACAAATAAGCTAAATATGACATATATTAAATATGTCTATTATTTAGTGTGTGTTATAATTTATACATAAAGTAAAATGCATTATCATTACGATCATCATCTGCAATTTCAGAGAGGAAGAATGATTTGTGAACAAGGGGACTGCTGAGAACTTCTCACATCACACCCTTGTACATGGGACAGACTCTGCTCACTCACCTTCACCATTTACCATTAAGCTACTCTAAGAGACTGCACCTCAGAGATAAACTTTTAGAAAAAGCCCATAATCTTAAAAAGTTTTTGTGGAAAAAAAAACACTGCTGTATCTTCTGTTATCGTATCCTTGAATAAAATCTTTACTCTGTGATTTTAAGATCAACTTTAAAACTAATTTTCATATTTGGTTTCAAGATTTGGAAATGATTAATAGTTGATGTGACCTTCTGCATGTGTATATCCCTTAACTCACTTCTATTTTTCCTTTCTTCTTTAAGATGTGTTGGTATGGGGTTTTCCTTTTATTGGGAAGACAGCTTTTAAAAGAGCATATTAACATTATAATCACAAAACCACACACACAAAAGAGATGTGTGTTCCTTGCAGAAAATGTGGGAAAATGCATCACTATATTTAAAAATAATAAGCATTACCTGGTTTAATTGCATAGACATCAAAATCTTTTATTCCTTCTTCTTTTAAGATATTTTCATCAATAATAAAGTTGCCAGTAAAACTTTTAGGCTTTTTGAAAATGGAATACGCAGCATCTGCAATGATGTCAACTTTTCTACATTGGCTTTCAATACCGGATCCTCCCAGCATATCCATAGCAGCCGTGTGTATGGCTGCAGAGAAAACATACGCATCCATAACTCCAAATCAAACAGTAGGACTATGGAAGCAACAGCAAGACAGTTAATTTATCAGGTGATGAAAATAAGGTCCAGAGAGCTTGAAGCATTTGCTAAATGGCATAACTGGATAGAAAACATATGTTCCTTGCTCTACAAACACTGCCTTATATAGAACTTCTTCATGAGACTCACAGCAAAAGTCAATTAGATTTTTCTGATTCAGAATACTTAAGAATTTGCATATCATTCTTGAGATTCAAGAAGCCAGTAAGGTATAATAGAAAGAGCACTGAGCTGTAAGGTGAGATTTTTATGACAACTATGCTATTTTTGGCAAGCCACTACCATCTTTGGGCCTCAGTTTCTTGTTTCTAAATATGGAGCTCCTTTCTTAAGTTGATTGTCTCTCTTTCCTCTCTACTAGAATATGGCGACTTTGTTTTTATTTTTCATCACTGTATGCCCAATGCCTAAAACAATGACAAGCACACCATAAGCACTTAATAAGTACAAGTTAACGATAAGATCCACCACATAAAATTCAGTGATGATTTTTGGAAAGGAAAATAAGCAATATCTGTAATGAAAGCTGATAAACCTTGGATCACAAGATTCCTAAAGGTGACCCTACAATTTGAATCTAATTAAGGAATAACTGGGAAAGTAGTAGCTTCGGATTGATTCTTCTGGTTACAGCTTGCTCAAAACAGACAGTAACAAGAGTCTTAAAATCAATGGAAGATTTCCTTTCACATAAATATATGCAGCACATATCAGGTTTAAAACATCAGCATTGCCTTTGAGTCCTCCTTCTCTGGGGAAAGAGCTTATCTCACCTCTTTAACACCTGCCGGCCCCTACCAAGCACATACATATATTCTTGGGCGTATTCAATGAAGCAAAGATATGACTTAAAAAGTGTACCACTAAGAAAAAAAACCCCTCCCAATTAAACTATGATATATCATCAATTGTAAGAGCATTCCAATATCAAAGATGTAAAAATGTCAAAGCCTGGGCATCTCAGAATCAATGAAATATGGTAAAACTGCCATGAGAACAAGTTGGAAAGTAGGTTCTTGTGAAAAAAACACACCTAGTTTTGGTTTCTAGCACCAGAGAAGCCAGTTGCCACCTTGTCACCTTGGCCTCCCTGGTTAGCTGAGTTCGCACGTCCATCTGCAATGTGGTCCAGGTGACAGAGGACTGCAGCTGTTGTGATACTTTTATCTTCCTCTCTGTGGTCAGCACCAAGATCAGTAGCTGCATTCCCAGACTCCTCACCCCAACCCACATGAAATCTATCCCAGGTGGACCTTCTTCTTCTACCACAGTTGTTCTGACCAGTCAAGAGGTAAGAAGCAGTAGACATTTTGAATAGCAGCCCTCATAACCCCTCTCCTCCCGCCTTTCATTTCAGCAGAAACTATGAAGTGGATTTTATAAAAAGAAAAAAAGTTGTATTTTTAAAGGTGACCTCGTTGGGGGCCTGCTCATTGATCTCCTCTGGATGTGTTGAATTTGGTGTGGTCAAAGATCTAGACCCAGAAGGTAGCTGGTGTAGAGAAGGCACAACGAGCCAGAGAGGACAAACAGCGAGTGGACCAGGACACTGCTTTGATTATTGATAATAAATGTAAAGGGCAGTAATGTTGGGAGATTATTCAGCTTCTAGCAGACATAGAAAGAGAGCCACTCTATACAGTCTAGGATGAGGAATCATTTTTTTATTTTTTAAATCCTCACCTGAGGATATTTTTTAGAGAGTGTGGAAGGGAGAGGGAGAGACAGAGAGAAACACTGATGTGAGAGAGACACATTGATTGGTTGCCTCCCACATGCCCCTGACCAGGGCCGGGAGCTTGCAACCGAGGTACGTGCCCTTGACCGTAATCGAACCTGGGACCCGTCAGTCCCCAGGCTGACACTCTATCCACTGAGCCAAACTGGCTAGGGCTTTTTTTTTTTTAATAGAAACTTAAGAAGTAGCCAGCACCTTGGACACCCTCTAAAATCCATTTTCATTGCCTCAATTATAGATAATGCTGTATTCTAGCTAGCTTCCCTGGCTCCTCTCTCCATTCTTACAAGCCATCCTATATTCAGATGCCAAATAAACTTCTTCAACCTCATCAACAACCATATCAGTCCACTGCTCCTGTTTTCCCACTGCTTATTATATCTCTCCTGCTTCTAAAATTCTAAAGTGGTTCTCTACTGAATATAGATTAAAACTCAAGCTCCTAAACTTGGCAATCAAGACCTGGGACCTAGTTCATCCACCTTCCCCCACCACCTCATACCCACTCAACGTTCCAGTCAATCTGAGCATTACAGTTGCTCAAGGTCTGTGGGAAATAAAAAGCCTACACCTTATCGCACAGACACCAGATCAAACTCCTTGTAGTTCCACCAACACATTATTTTCCCATTCTACAGCTTTTCTTTTTTTTTTTAATATTTTATTGATTTTTTATAGAGAAGAAGGGAGAGGGACAGAGAGTTAGAAACATGGATAAGAGAGATCGATCAGCTGCCTCCTGCACGCCCCCTACTGGGGATGTGCCCGCAACCCAGGTACATGCCCTTGACCGGAATTGAACCCGGGACCCTTCAGTCCGCAGGCCGACGCTCTATCCACTGAGCCAAACCGGGTTCGGCTCTACAGCCTTTCTTGTTCCCTCCTGGAACGGGTCCCCTCTGCCAGGAACACCTTGCCTCATTCTCCTTACTAACTCCAACAGATTCTTGTCTGTTTTGTACTATAATACATCTTAAGCAACTAGAAGAGATGCTCAATCAATATATGTTGGATAAATAAAATATAAAATTTTTACAGTCAGACAAGGCCTTTTCTAACTTTGTTACCCCTGGATCCCAAAAAACTAAAGATTTGGAGAGTGGAGGCAGGGAAGGAAGAACAAAGTGCGATGGCAACAAAATCTTTCATCTTTCACAATAAATAGTAAAACTTTTTGAAGGTAAGGACTACATCATATTCATCTTAGTACCTCCTAATGCCTTGTACAGAGTAGACACTTAATAAATTATATGAGTAATGAATAAATAGTACAGAGCACTGTGCCTGGAATATAAAAATGTTTGGAAGATTAATGAATAGAAAGTTACATACCAGGAGTACAAAGAGGGAAAATATGATGTTAGGACTTTTGTTATCTTGGAGCCCTTCCTTTCTAACTAACTGCCTGAATCTCACTATCTTTTAACTTTAGTAATTGCAATGTTTGATGTGGGAGGAGGAGGTTGAGAAGAAAAGGAAGTAGAAAAAGAGTCACAGTAAAGTGTAAACTTTTAAAGTCTTTGACTGTGATCCACAATAAGTAACACTTTTTACTGACATAACTAAGAATATAAATACATACACATACACACTAACATATTTTATTCATATATGACATTTATATAGGAAACAAAAGTTTATGAAATAATACTGACCCTTACTGTGTGCAGTACTCTCTAATATTTTCTATTTGATTCCATTAGAAATAAAACAAAACAACAAAAAATGTTGGCTGCTGCTTACTATATCAATTTCACAATTCACTACATTGATTTTATGCCTCACTAAATAGATTTCATGACTCACAAATGAGTCTTGACATGTAGTTTGAAAAATGTTGTAGAAGCACTTTTTTTCACTCTCACCTTTTACCCCATTTCAAAGAATATTACTCTCCAGAAAATCTTAAAAGAACTGTGTCTGACACAGAAACATAAGAGATACAAAGAAGCAATAAAACATGGTTCTGATCCCACAATGGGCTAGTAAGTAAAGGAGTCTTGGTCAAATTACAAAACAAAGAAATTTTTAACAATTGATTCTTGGGGGGGTCCTTAGAACAGCGGTTTTCAACCTGTGGGTCGCGACCCCTTTGGGAGTTGAACGACCCTTTCACAGGGGTCGCCTAAGACCATCGGAAAACACATATATAATTACATATTGTTTTTGTGATTAATCACTATGCTTTAATTATGTTCAATTTGTAACAATGAAATTGGGGGTCACCACAACATGAGGAACTGTATTAAAGGGTCGTGGCATCAGGAAGGTTGAGAACCACTGCCTTAGAAGAAAGATGGCGACTAGAGAGCTGGCTGCGAAAGCTTTCGTTTCCTAAGTTACATCAGCTACGTGCCCCTGTGTTCCATAAATTCTTACCCACAGCCCCTTGTTTCCTCAGCTTCAATACCATTAGACCTCTCCCAATGGGTTGGAGCTGAGGAAATCCCTTCACTCACTGCACAGCAGATGGGAAGCAAAGATGAAAAGAAACCCTTCATCTGTTCCTAAGCTAGAATTCTGGTATGTTTCACATTGCCATATGTGGCAGTTCAGTTCAAGAGTACCTGTAAGGCTACTTCATAAAAATACTAGATTAAATGTGCTTTTAACAGTCAATTCCTACCAACTTAGTCATCTACTAGGTGAAAAGGCCAAAAAAGTATCCCAGTACCCTACACAGTGTGCACCCCATGGTAACTGTCCAATAGGTACTTGTGGAGTGATGAAAATAAATAAAACAATGCCGTACATGAATTCTAAAGCTGCATACAAAGTCCAGCCATTTGTAGGTTCTTGTCACCTCAAGGGGGTCTAGGCACGCTATGAGCTCAGAATTCATGTGAAAGTAACAGATAGGTCAGCTTTTTATAGTGGAAAAAGACAAAGGTAGTAAGAATATAAGAAACTAAAGAAACATTTGCTGGGATGTATGAGGATAAAACAATAGCATGAGAATCTGCAGAATTTAGTAAGGTAGCAAACATGAAGATGGAGAAAAGGTTAGGGAAGCACAGCTGGCTTCCTGTCGGCTTTAATGAAACTCTTCAAGTGTTCCAATGTTCAATGTTCCCAGTATAGCGATCTGCTTAAGAGTCAGTCATATAGTCCAAGTGAAAGCTGGAAAATGTCTTATATGTACAATAAAGAGTTTAACTTGTTTCCCAACAGACAGACTGAGTTACCTTTGACAGTCTACTCACTCCTACCCGACCCTGCTCACCCAAGATGCATCTCAAGAGTGTCAAGAACAATAAATGAGTCCTCACCGGGTAGCTCAGTTGGCTAAAGCATTGTCCCAATATACCAAGGTTATGGGTTCAATCCCCAGTCAGGGTACAGACAAGAAGCAACTAATGAATGCATAAATAAGTGGAACAACAAATCGATGTTTCTTTTGCTCTCTCTCCCCCTTTCTCTCTTTCTCTGAAATCAATCAATAATTTTATTATTATTTTTTATTTTTTAAATATATTTTATTGATTTTTTACAGAGGGACAGAGAGTTAGAAACATCAATGAGAGAGAAACATCGATCAGCTGCCTCCAGCACACCCCCTACTGGGGATGTGCCCACAACCAAGGTACATGCCCTTGACTGGAATTGAACCTGGGACCCTTCAGTCCACAGGCCGACGCTCTATCCACTGAGCTAAACTGGTTAGGGCAATCAATAATTTTTTTAAAAGAACAATAAATGAGAATTTAAAAATATTTTTTAAGTACATACCTGTTTTAGGCCATAATGCATTGACTGCAATTTCACCTTTAAATTCTTCTGCCATTCCAAGCACACACATAGACATACCATACTTAGCAATGGTATAAGCTGAAAGGAACCACAAGAAATGATAGTTAATTAAGAAATAAATTAATTTCTTTCTTTTACTATTTTTTCCTGATACATTTTTTAGAATTCTTTAATAATATAATATATACAAAACATACTTTTTAAAACATACTCTTTAAAAAAACAGTTTTTATGGAGGTATCTGAACAGGGGTGAGCTTCTTTATATATTTCCATCCTAACATTTTATTAAAAGACACAGTAATAAACTTTAATTTCCCTTAATATTATTGGAATAAGTTATACTACTGTTTCTTAATCTGTTTTTTTTCTTTGTAAAGAATGAAAGTGATCATTTAAAGGGAAACTACTGCTAGTAAAATAACAACTAAAGGCTACAAACTTGTTAATTAACCTTGTCAATGAAAATAGAACTTCTTTTAAGTTTGCTTTGTGAAATAAGAACTAAGTCTCTGATACAACTATTTTAAAGGAGGTACTTACACATAAATCTTGTTATTTAACATACCTTGAACCATTAGTTTGCTGTGGAAGATAAAGTATTTCATGGATAGTTTTTAATCAACATTATTGAAGAACTAGAGGCCCGATGCACGAAATTCATGCAAGGGGCTTGGCCCCCGCCTGCCATGGCGGCTGCCTCTGCCTCGGCCCCTGCCTCCACGGCTTCGTCTGGAAGGTCGTCCGGAAGGTTAGTCCGGTCTAATTAGCATATTACACTTTTATTATTATAGATAAGTTACATTCAGTAAAACACACTCATTGGGACTTGAGGGAGCTTTCTGGGATGATGGAAATGCATATCTTGATTTGGATGTTGGCTTTACAGGTGTATACATTTGTCAAAACTCATCAAACTGAACCATTAAGATCTGCGCATTTTAATGAATATATAATATACCTAAATTCTATAATTACAGACAAAAGTTTAAGAATCTACTTTCCAAAATGCTACTGATTCTGCATAGAAAATGTAATGCTGAAAGTATATGTAAATTGTGATTACATAATAGATGCACTGATTTAATGCAAAACAAATAAACAAACCATCCCCTCATCCTACCACCTACCACAGTGCTGTTTGAACCACAGTGGATTTAGGTTCAGTGGTGGGCTGAGATTGAGGATATGAGCAATTTTACTCTTTTTCAAATGAGGAATACATGCTTTAGACCTGAAAGTGAAAGAAAACACAAGCCAAATGAATAGTTTTCTAATAACCACCCCACTTTTTAAAGTTTTATTTTAATCTACTTCTGCAGAGAAATTGAATTTGTTCAGTAATCTATAGAGTACTTTTGTTTATTTTTACTCTTCTAGAATGAACATAGGAAAAGCAACTAATTTTTCAACCTTGAAACTTTGTTTAATGGCCTGACAAAATAATCTACTTGATGATAATAATAAAATCCTTGGCATATTAGCCTTAAATCCAACTGAGGTTATCCTCAACTACAGCCTTTAAAATTCTCCCTCCCCAACACACACACTTTTCAGTAACAGTTAATGTAATTGTCAGCCAGCACAGCTTGTACTGTGCAAAGAACATGGATATTCCAGTCAGACACACCTCGGTTCAAATCCTTCTGCCCCTTCCTTGTGTGATCCTGGGGAAAATACATAGCATTCTACTTCTCAGTTTTCTCATTGGTAAATGTTGGTAATACCTGCTAAAATCTAGGATTGACCAAGGGATTAAAATGAGATGATATATGAGATATTTGAAACAGTTCATATACTAAACATGAAATAAACTACTGCTATTATTACTATTATATAGGTTGACTTATTTCATCTTAGTAGATGTGGTATTCCTACTATGATGGAATTGTAATTTAATAACGTAACTCCCAATACATTTCCAAAGTTAATTTGCACCAGTATGCAATGCAATATGCCTTTGGGAGCAATATTAAGTTTTTGGGGGTTTTTAAATACTGTTTATAAAGGTAGGCAATTTATTTTACAGGAGACTCAGGTCCAATATTTAAAATTTTTTCATTATTAAGCTATAACATGTTAAATATTGTAGCTCAATAATTTTGTAGCTTTTCATTTTATTTCATAGTCAATAACTTCTAGAACTTTGAACTTGTCCTCTCTTCTTTCAAGTTAGTGAACAATACAATGAACAAACTTAATTTCTGCACTTCTGTGAAACATTTCTACAGTAGGTAAGTTTTTTAAAAAAATATATTTTTATTGATTTCAGAGAGGGAGAGGGAGAGATAGAAACATCAATGATGAGAAAGAATCATCAATTGGCTGCCTCCTGCATGCCCCACACTGGGGATCGAGCCCATAACCTGGGCATGTGCCCTGACCAGGAATCGAACTCTGACCTCCTCCGGTTCATAGGTCTACGCTCAATCACTGAACCACGCCAGCTGGGCATCATTGATGTTTTTTTCTCTCTCTTCCTCTCTGAAATCAATAAAAATATATTTGAAAATAAATAAATAAATAAAGTGATTCATAATGAACTTCCTGTTATTTATATAACTAAAACCCAAGTGTTTTCAAAGGAAGGAGAGACTATTGCTGGCTTAATTAGAAGACTTGGTATGCATATATAGGGTGTCCCCATAAAATATATACACACACTTTGAATAATTGTAAAGGCAATGTTTATTAAAATATACTTCATTTTCAAAATTGAGCTAACAGCTGTTAAAGTGTGTATGTATATTTGGGGGATACCCTGTATGTATTTCTTCATACAAATGTTTGAAAATACAGGAGCTATACTTTAGTATTTATTAGATTTACAGGAGGAAAAAAAGGATCTCTGAATAAAACAATTTATTTCAACTACTCTCTACTAACTTGGAGCACTTTTAGGCTGTTTGGCTGGATTTTAAACTGTATTGGCAATCTGTTTCAAATCTGTTTACTAACTAGTCTTCTGAGAAAACATTACAACATTTTCCCCGACAATTCTTTTTTTTTTCCTCTCTAAACAAAGTATTTTTGTAAATTGAGACAAGTCTTTTTTTCTTAAACATATTTTTATTGATTTCAGAGAGGAAGAGAGAGGGAGAGAGAGATAGAAACATCAATGATGAGAGAGAATCATTAATTGGCTGCCTTCTGCACACCCCCTATTGGGGATCAAGCCCACAACCCAGGCATGTGCCCTTGACTGGAATTAAACTTGGGACCCTTCAGTCCGCAGGCTGACACTCTATCCACTGAGTCAAATCGGCTAGGGCTCTCCCCGACAATTCTTTAACTTACGTAAGGTAGGTGCCTCTGGTGTTGACATTCATCATCAAATCCACCCTCTTCGTAGGTGTTTCCAATGTGTTGGTCAAGCTAATAGCACTGGCATTATTCACCAAGACATCAATTCCTGTTTTCAAATAATCAACTTCCTATTAATGTAATTTAAACTTTATAACAAAAAGAAATAAAAACATTTACTCTGTGTAGTTGAATCTAAGTTGGTTTACAAATACTTCTTTTAGATAAATTGACTAACCAATACAACAATATAAAATTAAGTAGCCGTGTCAAAATACCCAAATGATTTTCACTAGCACAATGGAGACAGACCATCATCAGAGCTCCATGTGAAACTACAAGGAGGCTTAGTCCTTGGTGTTTTGTAGCTTCCATTCTTATCTGTTCTCTTACATCCTTGTCATCCCTCCTTGTCTCTAAGAACTTAAGATTAACTTCTTTAAAATTTTCCCTCTTCTTTAGCATCTTTCCAAAGCCTGCCCTCCTTCCAAGCACACAGATCTCTCTCCCTTCTAAGGCCCTTTCTGGTCTTGGGAACTGGGAAGAGAGAAAAGACCCAGAGTTTCAATTCCAGGCAAATCATCAAAGATCAAGTGTGTTTTGGTAACTCATTTATAAAATAAAATGAATCTAGAATAATGACTATTGCTGCACCTTGTATCCAGTCTTCCATCCCCAGCCACTGCATATGTAACATATGGTTATAGTATGAAGAGAGGCAAGAGAATGGGATCCAAGGAACTACTTTTGGTTACATGTATGTTATTGTCAAGATCCTAACCTTATATTGGGTGGTAAAAGTGTTATATTATTCAAAATAATTTTTGCCAAGTAAAAAAAAAAACCCTCATCAGATGGTTTTAAGCAACATTTCTATATGAACAAATCTCATTTTTGGTTATACTCCGAAGACTCAGAAAAAAACTTAATTAAAGTTATAGTTACACCTATATTTTATCAATATTCAGTAATTATTTCAGAATTACGGCACTACCTCCAAATTTCTCAACTGCTTTCTCCACTGCATTACTGATTTGTTGTTCATCTCTGACATCAACAATACATGGCAAGGCCTTTCCTCCAGCGGCTTCAACTATGAAGAATAAAGAAACAAAAAGAGCATTAAAGCATGTAAATATTAAACCTTTCATTCTGATAGGAGTCAAAAGAAACAAGTACCCTATTTTCAGAAAATCAATGTAAATAACTATGTCTTATAACCACTAGTGACTCTACCCGTACAGTAGGACAGATTGTCTAACCCATATCCAGCCTCAAACTAGATAGACTAGTTCCATTAAAAAGCAAAGAGGAATTTTAAAATTCTATTAAAAAGCTAAAAAAGGAAGGTAATCTTAAAAACCTATTATGAGCACTGGCCAGTTTGGCTCAATGGTTGAGCATCAGCCCGAGGACTAAACGGTCATGGGCTCCATTCCCTGTCAGGGGCACCAAGGACACATACCTCGGCTGTGAGTTTGATCCCCATCCCTGGTTGGGGTTCATGCGGGAGGCAACCAATCGATGTGTCTCTCTCAATGTTTCTCTTTCTCTTCCTCCCTTCCACTCTCTCTCTCTAGGGATCAATGGAGCAAATATCCTTGAGTGAGGATTTTTTTTTTAAACTATTATGAAAAATTTCAAAAAATATAAAGAACGAGATAATAAACTACCATGAATCTATCACCTATCTTCAATGATTGTTAATGTTTAGCCAGTACAATTTATCTACATCCAACCTCATTTTGTGTTTTGCTGGTGTATTTTTTTTTTTTATCCCCACCCGAAGATATTTTTCCATTGATTTTTAGGGAGAGTGGGAGAGAGAGGGAAAGACAGAGAAACATCGATGTGAGAGAAACACAACAATTGGTTGCCTTCTACACGTGCCCTGACAAGGGCCTAGGCCGGGGAGGAGCCTGCAACTGAGGTACGTGCCCTTGACCTTGATATGAACCCGGGATCTTTTGGGTACATAGGCCGACACTTCATGCACTGAGCCAAACCAGCTAGGGCTGCTGGTGTATTTTAAAACAAATCCCAGACATCACTTCATTCATCAATATTTGATACGTATTCTCTTTACATAACCACAGTGCTATTAAAATAACTAACAAAACCAATGACCTCAGGTGAAGTTGAATTTTTAAGCTCTCCCTCCTGGCACTGTGCCTAGCACAATGCCTTGAATATAAGCACTCAGTAATTATTTGTGGACTAAAAGTGTTAAAATAATGACTTGAAAATGGTGCAGAAAATAAATAACATGGAGAGCTTTTTCAAAGTGTTCACATCATCCACCTCTCAAATTCTCTACTTCCACTCTCCCATTCTCCACTCAGATTCAAGAACCACTGCCCTCATGAGACACAATTTTTAATGGGAGTCTCTCATATCACTCAAAAGTGCTGGAGGAGAAAAACAGTTCCCAATCACTGCTCTAAGGTGACAAAATACTTTAAGCAGATAAACTTATTTTTAGGGTAGCTTTCAAAGAGCTATAATTAAACTCTCCAGTAAATTATCTATGTATTGCAACCATGGTGAGGATAGTTCATGAAATGGCATTGTCACACTCACTCACTTTCTTCAGCAGCAGTATAGATTGTGCCTGGAAGTTTGGGGTGTGCTTGAGTGGTCTTCGCAGCAATGACAATGTTTGCTCCGTCCTTTGCTGCTTTCAATGCAATAGCTTTGCCAATACCACGGCTTGCACCTGTGATAAAAACTGTACATCCTGCCAGCTTCCTACAACAGAACAAATGGACTTTATTAGAAACCTCAATGCTTTATTTACTTACCAGTATGAAGAACGTATGTCTGTCTGTCTGTCTGTCTATCTATCTATCTATCTATCTATCTATCTATTTATATTTGTAATGTTTCCTCCTCTGTGAAACTTCCTCTAAACCTTCCTCCCTTCCCATCTGATTAGTTAATAACTCTACTGTTCTCGCATTGCACGATGATTTATAAATTATTTATTACAACTTCAGTTGGCCAGTCTTGCAGTGATTTGGCAAACAAAATCTGCTCAAATGAAAAATAAATCTTAAAGAGAAACAAGGAGTTAATAAACTATATAAATATGTATTTTTCTCCCACAGAGAAGTGTTAACCAAGCTTATACCTGGTATATGAGTGGTGGGGTTATGAATAAATTTTATTATATTCTTTATATTCTTTGGAATTTTTCATATTTTCTGAATACCACTTAAAAGAAATTACCTAAAAGCAAGTAATTGTTCAATGGATGCCCATCTTTGTTCATAATGGCCAGAATGGAAACATTGTAAATGTCCACCAACTAATGAATGGATAAATAAAATGTGGTATAGCCATACAGTGGAATATATTCAGCAATAAAAATGAATGAAGTACTGATCCAAGCTGCAACATGGAAGAACCTTGAAAACATTATGCTAACTGAAAAAAAGCCAGTTATGAAGGACCACGTGTTAGGTGATTCCATTTATATGACATATCCAGAATCGACAAATCTACAGAGACACAAAAATTAGTGGTTGCCTAGATCTGGGGGTGGGGGAGTTGGGGATTGATAGCTGAGAGGTGTGGGTTTTCTTTTAGGAGTGATAAAAAGATTTTAAAATTGATTATGGTGATGGCTACACAACTCGGTGAATATACTAAAAGTCACTGACTTGTGTGTGTGTGTTTTTTAATATGTTTATTGATTTCAGAGAGGAAGGGAGAGGAGAGAGAGAAACAGCAATGATGAGAGAGAATCATTGATTGGCTGCCTCCTGCATGCCCCACACTGGGGATCAAGCCAGCAAACCTGGCATGTGCCCTGACCAGGAATCGAACCGTGACCTCCTGGTTCATGGGTCAATGCTCAACCACTGAGCCACGCTGGCTGGGCTGAACTGTATACTTTAAGTGAGTAAATTGTGTGGTATGCGAATTGCATCTCAATAAAGCTGTTAAACATATAAACCTAGAAGGCTGGCAAAGAGCTCAAGGTATTGATCAAAAGATTCTCTAATCCAAATGTACGGAAGAAAGTTACCTGAATACTTTTTACATCCATCCCCCTTAACTTTAAACATTGTACTTACTCAGTTGTTAGGTGAGAAGAAAATATCTAAAATATAAGTCAGAAAACCGGGAGGGAAACCCACTTTCTTGTTTACTCTCTAAAGGCAAATAAGAAAGCATTTTTAAGAAAAATAGAGGACAGCAAAAGTGACAACAATGACAAAGAGAAAAGGAGACAGTAGCCAGAGACATGAGTAATATATAAGCAGGCTTGTTAACAAAACAACTTAAGGCTCTTGCCAAGATCTGGAGGAGTGACCAGAGATGGTGTGAGAAGGGTTAACCAGGAAGGCGAGTGAAGAAATGAGGAAGAAACGGAGAGGTGGCAACTATTTTTAGTGAAGTATAGTAAACATACAAAAAACCATATAAACCAAAGTATATGGTTTAAAGAACAAAATAAAATGAATACCAAGAAACAAAAACAGAACATTACTAATCCCCCAGAAATTGCCTGTCTATTCTTAACTCTATCCTCCTTCTTCCTCCCCCACCTATTAAAATAGTAACAACTATTTTATTTTTTATATTTTTAAAGAACGGTTGACATACAATATTATATTAGTTTCAGGTGTACAACATAATGATTTGACATTTATATAGCTTATGATCATGGTAAGTCTGGTAACCATCTGTCATCTTATAAAGTAATGATATTATTGACTACATCTCCTATGCTGTACATTACATCCCTATGATTTACTTACAAGTTTGTACTTCTTATTCCCCTTCATCTTTTTCGCCCATGCCCCCAGACCCCTCCTCTCTGGCAACCTCAGTTTGTTCTATGTATCTATAAGTCTGTTTCATTTTTGTTGTGTTTGTTTCTCGGATTCCACATATAAATTAAATCAGGCAGTATTTTTCTTTCTCTGGGTTACTGCACTTAGCACACTTAGCATAATACTCCCTAGGCCCAGCCATGCTGTCACAAATGTTAAGATTTCATTATTTTTGTGGCTGAATAATATTCCATTGTGTATTTTCCTTTATTCATCTTTTGATGGACACCTAGGGTGTTTCCATATCTTACCTATTGTAAATAATGCTGCAATAAACACAGGAACGTATATATCTTTTTAACTTAGTGTTTTTATTTTCTTTGAATATATACCCAGAAGTGGAATTGCTGGACCCTATGGTAATTCTATTTTCAATTTTTTGAGGAACCTCCATACTGTTTCTCATAGAGACTGCACCAACTTACAACCCCACCAACAGTGCACAAGGGTTCTCTTTTCTCTACATGCTCGCCAATACTTGTTATATGTTGCTTTTGGATAACAGCCATTCTGACAGGTGTGAGGTGATATTTCATTGTGGTTTTGATTTGCATTTCCATTTGTATGTCTTCTTTGAAGAAATATCTATTCAGGTGCTCTGCCCATTTTTTAATTGAGTTTTTTTTAAATAAATCTTTATTGTTCAGATTATTACAGTTGTTCCTTTTTTCCCCCCATAGCTCCCCTCCACCTGGTTCCCACCCCATGCCCTTACCCCCCGCCACTGTCCTCATCCATAGGTGTAAGATTTTTGTCCAATCTCTTCCCGCACCCCCCACACCCCCTTCCTCCCAAGAATTGTCAGTCCACTCCCTTTCTATGCCCCTGCTTCTATTATATTCACCAGTTTATTCTGACTTAATTTTTAGATTCACTTGTTGATAGATATTTGTTGTCACTTTGTTGTTCATAATTTTTATCTTTACCTTTTTCTTCTTCTTCCTCTTCTTAAAGAATATCCTTCAGTATTTCATATAATACTGGTTTGGTGGTGATGAACTCCTTTAGCTTTTTCTTGTCTGTGAAGCTCTTTATCTGACCTTCAATTCTACATGATAGCTTTGCTGGGTAGAGTAATCTTGGTTGTAGGTTCTTGCTATTCATCACTTTGAATATTTCTTGCTACTCCCTT
>NW_005354595.1:308422-310098 GCF_000412655.1 Myotis brandtii
GTAGGACTTGCTTCAGTGGGGCTTTGGTGCTCACTGAGTCTGCTTCTTGAGTGTGTCCCTTATGGATGTGAGGAGTTGAAATCTGGTATCTGACCACTGGGTACCCTGGCTCCTGGATCTCCAAGTCAACCACTGTGTGAGTCCACCCAGCAGGAGCTACAGTGATATCAGCAGATTTCTCCTCTTTGTTTGGGGTTTGGAAGTTTTGGAGCTCTCTGATCCAGCTGCAGTTTGTTAGATTAGGCGGCAAAAGGGCAGGCGGTTCCTTTGCCCTGCTTGGGGGTGGGGATGTAAATTGAGTGGGGCGGGGTCTCAGAGAATCACCAGGGTGGAGCAAACAGCAATGGCTGTTGTCAGCCGTCTCCGTGACTCCTCGCATCTCCGCGTCTCTGCGTCCCCGAGTCCCGCGCCCCCACAGCAACAATGATCCCTGCAAGCAGCTCTGCGAGAAAGCCACCCTCGCTTTCCAACCCGCTGCAAGACAGTCCAGTTTCTCCCCATAGGAGTTCTGGGTCCCAGAGTCTCGCCGTAAACGAGTTCAGTGCATTCGAGAGCTTGTATCCCCTTCCGATTGAAAAAACCGCACACCCAGGTGCAGCCCGCCTCGCGTGTGCCTCCATACCTCTGTTCTTGGCGCCTCTGCACCTCCTACCCGGTCTCAATGTGCTTTTTTCTTTCCTTCTAGTTGTAGAACTTCCACTCGGCCAGCTTTCCCGTGGTTCTGGATGATAGCTGTTTTGTCTTTTAGTTGTAGTTTTAATGTGTTTGTGGGGGGCAGCACGTACAGGATTATACCTTATGCCGCCATTTTGGTTCTCCTTAATTGAGTTTTTGGTGTGTGTTTTTATGTTTGTTGAGTTGTATGAGTTCTTTATATATTTTGAATATTAACTCTTTATCGAGTATATCATTTGCAAATATATTCTCCCATTTGATAGGTTGCCTTTTTGTTTTTTTGTTGGTTTCAAAGCAAAAATAAACAAATGGGACTACATCAAATTAAAAAGGTTTTGCACAGCAAAGTAACAACTACTTTAAGTATTACTCATTCCCATGAGGCCGGTGTGGATCAGTGGTTGAGCATCGACCTATGAACCAGGAGGTCACGGTTCAATTCCTGGTTAGGCCACATGCCCGGGTTGTGGGCTCAATCTCCACTAGGGGGGCGTGCAGGAGGCAGATGATCAATGATTCTCTGTCATCATTGATGTTTCTATCTCTCCCTTTCCCTTCCTCTCTCTAAAAATCAATAAAATGTAGTTTAAAAAATAGATAAATATTACTCATTCCCTTGGTTTCTTTATTATTCCTAACTAGTGGCCCAGTGCACGAAATTTGTGCAGCAGGGGGGCTGGGGGTGTCCCTCAGCCTGGCCTGCACCCTCTTCAATCTAGGACTCCTCTGGGGATGTCCAACTGCCCCCCTCCTGCCAGCTTGCTCGCCGCCAACTGCCCCCCCCTGCAGGCTTGCTCGCCCCCAACTGCCCCCCTCCTGCCAGCCTGCTCACCCCCAACTGCCACACCCTGCTGGCCTGCTCACCCCTAACTGCCCTCCCCCTGCTAGTCTGACTGCCCTCAACTGCCACCCCCACCAGCCTGCTCGGCCCCAACTGCCTCCCCTGCTGGCCTGCTCACCCCCAACTGCCCCCTCTGCCAGCCTGGTTGCTCCCCACTGTG
>NW_005354595.1:310299-314517 GCF_000412655.1 Myotis brandtii
GCCCCCAACTGCCCCCCCTGCCAGCCTGATCACCCCCAACTGCCCTCCCCTCCTGGCCTGATCGCCCCTAACCGCCTCTGCCTGGGGCCTGCCACCATGGCTTTGTCCAAAAGAACGTCCAGAAGGTCTCCCGGTCTAATTAGCATATTACTCTTTTATTAGTATAGATACCTACATACCCACGTCTAAGCTAAGGCCAAATCTGTCCATTCATCTGTTAGTGTTTTTACAGATGAGCATTTATGCTCAATTTGATGCTAGAGAACACGTAATTGGGGTTCAAATTAAGTGTTCTCTAGCATCAAATTGAGCATAAATGCTCATCTGTAAAACATTCTCTCTCTGTTATGGATTGAATTGTAGCTATCAAAAGGATATGTTCAAGTCCTAACCTCCAATATGTCAGAATTATTTGATGTAATACATTGTATCCTTTAAAGAATACACATATATCCTTTGCCCAGATATAATCCTTTGTAGATGTAATTAGTATGGATGAGATCATATTAAAATAGGGTAGTCCCTTCGTCCAATATGACTGGTGCCTTTTTTTTTAATCCTCACCTGAGGATATTTTTTTAGAGAGAGTGAAAGGGAGGGAGGGTGGAGGGAGACAAGGAGAGAAAGAGAAAGAGAGAGAGAGACATATTGATTGGTTGCCTCCCACATATGCTTCAACTGGGGCTGGGGACTAAACCCAGGTATGTGCCCTTGATTGGGAATCAAATTCATGACCCTTCTGTGTGCGGACCGACATTTTAACCACTTAGCCACACCAGCCAGGGCATGATTGGTGTCTTTAAAAGAGGAGGGGAAATTATGTAGATAGACACAGGAAGAGTATCATGTGATGGCAGCTGCAAGCTAAGAATGCCAAGGATTGCCAGCAGCTAGGAAAAGGCAAGGAAGGATTCTATCCAAAATTTCAGAGGATTCAGGGCCCTGCTGATTCTTTGATTTCAGACTTCTGGCCTCCAGAATTGTGAGTGAATTCATTTCTGTTTTAAGCCACTCAAAGTACTTTGTTATGGCAGTCCTAGGAACTTACTACACTCTCTCCTTCTCTCCAAAAAGAGTTTTATTCCTCTCATTAGTAGAATCTGTATTACAAAAAAAAGTACTCAATTATTTTGAATTTCACCAATAAAAAATATTATGGAAATTGGTTTTCTCATGATATATATACATCTTATACCTACATAATGGCTCCAATTTTGCCTCTTTCCCACAAAGCCTAAAATATTTACTATATGGCCTTTACAGAAAAAGTTTTGCCTAACCAGTCTAGACAATACACTATTTATTTTTTGCCTAACTTTGAATTTTATATAATAGATTCATATAATAAATGTTATTCTAAGATTTGCTTCTTTCCAAGAATAATTAATTTTTTATTTGTTTTTTTGAAAAACGCCACTTTCTTTTTAATTTTTTCTGTTTTGTTAATCCTCAGCTGAGGATATTTTTCCATTGATTTTTAGGGAGAGTGGAAGAGAGAGGGAAGGACAGAGAGAAACATCAATGTGAGAAACATATCAATTGGTTACCTCCTGCACGAGCCCTGACCAGGGCCCAGGCCAGGGAGGAGCCTGCAATGTGTCTATTTTTTTTTTTTTTTAAACATCTAAAGTGTAATCTGATGAAGGAGACAGGCAAAGCACAGGCTGAGTCTGGGGAGCGCCGGGTGGGGCAGGAGAGCCTTCAATGCAGGGGCCACAGGTAAAGGCTTTGGGCGGCAGGGCTGGTGGCATCCTGACCACATGGAGCTCAGGGAGCTTGGGTTTTGCTTTAGGTCCAGTGGGAGCCTTTCTGGGGCGGAAAGGGGAGGAGCCGGGTCCTGGTTCAAACTGGAAGAACTGCTCTGGCTGCGGTGCAGGAGTGAGAGGACAGGTGGGGGCCTGGCAACTGGATCAAACCTGGGACCCTTAGGTCTGCAGGCTGATGCTCTATCCACTGAGCCAAACCAGCTAGGGCCAAAATAATTTTTTAAATGAATATATAATATTCCATATATAAATATACTATAAAGTATTTATTCATTCTACTGTTTATGGATGTTGGGGGTGGTTTCCAGGTGTTTTGGTGTTTCTTTTTTGTATTATGAACAATGCTGCTATAAATATTCTTGTACATTTCTTCCAGTCACATGTGCAAGAGTTTGTCTAGGGCATATATATTTACTGGTGAAACGGCTAGATTATAGGACATTGTTGTAGATTAAACATGGCTACAATTCCTTTGGCATTCCTTCCATCAAAAGGAGCATATTTTCCCCCTTCCCTTGAGTCTGGGTTAGCCTTATAATCTTTTTAAGCCTGAGGCCAGTGGTTGGCAAACTCATTAGTCAACAGAGCCAAATATCAACAGTACAACGACTGAAATTTCTTTTGAGAGCCAAATTTTTTAAACTTAAACTATATAGGTAGGTACATTGTTATTAACTTAATTAGGGTACTCTTAAGCTGGCCTTTGCTAAAAACGTCCTCAATCTGATTGAGGTACATTCGCTGAGGTCGACCCCTTCCAACTCTCCCATCCACACTTGTCTTGTATACTTGTTTCATCTATCTCCTTTCCGAAAACCGACTTCTGCGTATGGGCCACGAAGTTTCAATCGCACTGTATGTGCGCGCCCGCACGTGGTATTTTGTGGAAGAGCCAAACTCAAGGGGCCAAAGAGCCGCATGTGGCTTGCGAGCCACTGTTTGCTGACCACTGGCCTAGGCTATAGATGACTGGCAGCTTCCACTTTCTCTCTCTCAAAAGCCAAATGTCATGCTGCAAAGAACAAGGACAGATTACTAAATAACGAGAGACCATTTGAGAGAGGATCTGCAGGGTGAGGCCATTTAGGACAGTTCAGCCTCAGCCAAGGACCCAGCTACATGCAGCCATATGAATGATCTCAACTTCCAGTATGGAGAGCAGAAGAACCACTCAACCCAAAGCTCTGTGAATAATAATACATCATTGGTTTATCTGTTAATTGTGCTCTTTAATCTACCCAGAATTGGTTTATCTTTTAATTGTGCTCTTTAATCTACCCAGAATTTTTGTATATGAATTGAGGTAGGGATCCAATTATACTTCTTCCCATATGAATAACCAACTGCCAAAGTCTGAAAAGCCCATTTTTCCATAGATATTTGATGCCAGCCTTGTTCAAGCCTGAGTCTCCTGCCCTAGCCAGTTTGGGTCAGTGGATAGAGCATCTGCCCTTGGGCTAAAGGGTCCTGGGTTTGATTCCAGTCAAGGGCACGTACCTCAGTTGGGGTTGCAGGCACGATCAGGGCACTAGTCAGGGCAAGTGTGAGACACAATGAACCAATGTGTCTCTCTCACATAGATGTTTCTTTCTCTCCCCCTCTCTTCCACTCTCTCTAAAAAAAAGTCGATAGCCCTAGCCAGTTTGGCTCAGTGGATAGAGCGCCGGCCTGCGGACTGAAAGGTCCCAGGTTCGATTCCGGTCAAGGGCATGTACCTTGGTTGCGGGCACATCCCCAGTAGGAGGTGTGCAGGAGGCAGCTGATCGATGTTTCTCTCTCATCGATGTTTCTAACTCTCTATCTCTCTCTCTTCCTCTCTGTAAAAAATCAATAAAAAAAACCATATTTTAAAAAAAAGTCGATGGAAAAATCCTCACGTGAGGCTTAATAACAACAACAAAATAAAGATTGAATCTCCATAAATAAATAGATCTCTTTCTAGGAGTTCTTTTCTGTTCCATTGACCTACAAAAATTGCAGTGTCTTAACTATAATAGCTTTATCAGTCCTGATAACTGATAATGCCAATACTTCCAATTTGTTCTTCTTCAAGAGTTTCTTGGCTCGTAGAAACCAAGATGGCGGCATAGTTAAACACCGGAGATTGCTGCCGCAAACAACCACTTCAAAAATACAACTAAAAGACGGAACGGACATCACCCAGAACCACAGGAAGGCTGGCTGAGGAGAGATTCTTCAACTAGAAGGAAAGAGAACAGCATACTACTGAGGCTAGGAGGCGCAGTGTGGAAAATACAAAGGTACGGAGGTGCTCGTGGAGCCGGCTGGTGGCTGAGGGCGTGGTTGTCGTTTTTTTCCAGGAGGGAGTCTCAGACTCTGAGCTCCAGATCCGGGTGAGTCTCTAGGGACTCAGACTCAAACGGGAGAAGCGGGATTGTCTGGCATCAGTTGGAACGTGAGGGCAGCTTTCTCTCCGAGGTTTGCAGCGGTT
>NW_005354595.1:315931-329165 GCF_000412655.1 Myotis brandtii
TGGAGGGTGGGGCGGGAACTGGGAGGAGGGGAGTTATGGGGGGGAAAAAAAAGAGGAACAAATGTAATCTGAACAATAAAGATTTAATTTAAAAAAAAAGAGTTTCTTGGCTATACTTGAACCTTCGGCTTTTCCACATATATTTCAGAATCAGCTTAGCTAACTGCATAAGTAAAATCAGTTGGAATTTTGATAGAAATTGTACTAAGTCTAAAATTAAATTTAAAAGGAACAGACATCTTTATGATACTGAGTGCTCCAATCCATGAACATGGTATCACTCTCTATCTATTTAAGACTTATTTAGTATCTTTCAATAAATTGTATCATTTTCTACAGATAGGTATTATAAATCTTCTGTTGGCTTTATTCCCAGGTACATCACTGTTTTTAACTTTTTATTTGTAAATAATTTCTAAGAAAAATTGCAAGAATAAGAATGTACAAAGAATACACATATATCTTTTGTCCAGATTCATATATTGTTAACATTTTGCCCTACTGCTTTAGCATTTATGCTCATTCTCTCTCTCCCTTTCTCTTTCCATGTATCTTTTTTTTTAACTACTTAAATGCAAGTTGAATATGTCATGGCCTGTTATTTTACATAACCATTGTAGAGTTGTCAACTTCAGTAAATATTACATTGATACAATAACTACTTTTATCTAATATACTGCCAATATTTTAATTTTGTCAATTGGTGCAATAATATCCTTTTTAAAAAATATATATTTTTATTGATTTCGGAAAGAGGAAGGGGGAGGGAGAGAGAAACATTAATGATGATGAGACTCATCGATCAGCTGCCTCCTGTAGCCCCCTACTGGGGATCAAGCCCACAACCCAGGCATGTGCCCTGACAGGGAATCGAACCATGACCTCCTGGTTCATAGGTCAACATTCAACCACTGAGCCACGCTGGCCGGACCAATAATACCCTTTAGAGCAGCGGTCGCCAACCTTTCAGACCTCACGGACCAGTTCGGCAACCGCTGCTTTAGAGTAACTTTTGCCCTCCAGTATATAATCTAGTTTAAGATCACATAGTGCATTTAGTTGTCATATCTTTTTTTTTTTTTTTTACTTTTTGGAGAAATTTTCCATCATTTTATTTTCTGCTTCGCACTCTAAGAATTAAAAGAGAAAATCATTGACAAGAGAAGTAAAAGGAAGGAACAGTTTTATACACGGCAATGTCACTGGAAAGGGACCGGCACTGAAGCGGGTCTGCCCTCGCACAGCCTGGAATGTGTGGGTTCTTGACTTTGTGCAAGAAAGATTTCATGATACAAGTCCAGGTGATTTTGAGATATGTGCACAAAAGCTGGGGACAGTGAAACAAAGGAAGGGCTTACGATAGAAGAGGCAAGATCATAGCAACAGGAGTGAGCCTCGGGTGAAGCTGCCTTGGCCCCTTAGAAAGAAAGTCACAGAGGCAGAGAAGTGAGCCAGCTGGGCTGCATGGACTCAGCAAACAAGTTACAGAGGCAAAAGTGGGGGCCCCTGGAGACAGGTTCAGAGGGTTAGCCAAGGACAAGTTGCCGCTGGTCCTAGTTGCAAGTCTCCTGCAAACCCTTAGACCTTAGAAGAAAGAAAGCAAAGACAGGCATCTGAGGAGAGAAGGGTTGAGAGAAGGCACAGGAATGCTTAAGAGAGAGCATGCCAGTTCTCATATCTCTTTAGTCTTCTTTAAACTAGAACATTTTTGCATCCTCTCTTGTCTTTTATGATATTGACTTTTTGAAGAATATAATGCCACTTATTTTTTAAAATGAATGCTTCTCACTTTGGATTCAACTGATGTATCTTTATGATTAGATTCAGGTTATTTCCAGCCAGAATATAAAATATTATGTCCACAGTGTATCACACCTGGAAGCACATGATGTCCATCTGTACTTATTAATTTTGATCATCCAATTATGATATTATCAGATTTATCCACTGTATAATTACATTTCTTTCCCTTGCAACTAATATACAATCAATACAAAGACACTTAAGGACCATTATTATATTTTTATTATGGAACTTTCAAATATATTCAAAAATATAGAAAATAGTATAAGCTCCCTTGTTTATTTAACAATTCAATAAATATCAACATTTTGAGTGATTATCAGAAAGCACATATCAGAAGTCATAAAATTTCACCTGTAAATATGCATCTTTAACTTTTACATAGCAATGTCATAATTACAACTAAGAATATTCATAATTCCTCTATATTATTCAGTATCTACTCATAATCAAAGTTTTATAACTATTTCATGTCCCATATTGCTTCAGAAAGCCTTATTTCTTTGCCTCCAATCTAGCTGGCTTGATTCCCAGTAGGATAAAGGACATCTTTCTCCTCATTCAGAGTCTCAGGCATGGCTGAAAGAAAGGCAAAGGCAGCCGCTCATCTTAACCTGAACCCTGGGTCTGTACTGCTAAGGAACTCCTCCATCTCTAAAACATTAGAACTGGGAGGAGGGAGGGATCCTCAGTACATAGATAGAAGGACGAAAAGAAGAAAGGAAGGAAGGAAAGACCCCAAATTCCTCAGTACATAGTTGGCTAAAACTTACTAATGTAGAGATAACCTATACTACAATTAACCAAAATTCTCTGGTACCTGAAAATCAGAATAAAGGTGATAAATTTTTAAACTACTTTATTAGGTTTTTAAAACATATTTTTATTGATTTGAGAGAGGAAGGGGGAGGGAGAGAGAGATAGAAACATCATGATGAGAGAGAAGCATCGATTGGCTGCTTCCTGCATGCCTCACACTGGAGATTGAGCCCACAACCCGGGCATGTGCTATGTCTGGGAATCAAACCCTGACCTCCTGGTTTACAGGTCGAGATCCAACCACTAAGCCACGCCGGCCAGGCTATTTTAAAAAAGAAAATCACTTTAAAAAAACTATACAAACTATTTTAAAGTTCATTTGGAAAAATAAGCATTCAAGAATAACCAGGAAAATTCTGAAAAAGAATCCAAATGAAGCAGGAACTAGCCTTCCCAATATTAAAACATTTTAGAAAACTAGAGTATTTAAAATAGCTTGTACTGGTACTTGGAAAGACAGACTAAGTAATAGAATTAAAAAGTCAAGAATCAACCCCTCTACATACAAGAATCCTATATAATAAAAGCTTAATATGCTAATTGTCCGGTTGTCAGGTCAACCAATCAAAGTGTAATATGCTAATGATATGCTAAGGCCACTCAAGTGCTCGCTATGATGTTCACCAACCACCAGGGGGCAGATGCTCCAACTGGTAGGTTAGCTTGCTGCTGGGGTCCGGCCGATTGGGACTGAGCCAGACAGGCCGGACATATCCTGGAGCCCTCCCGCAGTCCCTCCCAGCTGGCCAACCTCCCGAGCCTGACCCCGATCATGCACCGGTGGGGTCCCTCGGCCTGGCCTGTGCCGTCTCACAATCCGGGACCGCTCAGGGGATGTCGTAGAGCCAGTTTCGGCCCAATCCCGCAGGCCAGGCCAAGGGACCCCACTGGTGCACGAATTCTTGCACTGGGCCTCTAGTTCAATATATGATAGAGGTGGGATTCCTAACAGGAAGGAAAAGATCACTAGTCAGTCAATGGTGCTGGGACAACTACAAAGCCAATCAATTAAACCAGAATGAAGTGGGTTTCCTAATTCAATTCCTATGCCAAAATAGTATGCAAAATAGCATTTCATCTCAAAAGGATGAAAAAATCTGAGATTCAAAGAAAATCCCAAAACAAAAATACTAGGTGAATAATTACCAATGAAAAAAATCTTTTTTAAAAGATGTTTTTATTGATTTGAGAGAGAAGGGAGAGAGAGAAAGAAGGGAGAGAAGGAGAGAGAGAGAGAAACATTGATAAGAGAGAAACATCAATTGCCTGCCTTCTGCATAAGCCCCACTGGGGATCAAGCCCCCAACCTGGGCATGTGCCCTTACCAGAATTGAACCAGCAACCTCTCTGATGCATGGGTCAATACTCAACCAACTGAGCCACACTAGCCAGGGCCCAATTTTAAAAAATATTGGCCCTGGTAGGTTTGTTTAGTGGTTAGAGTGAGGACCGAAGGGTCTCGGGTTCAATTCCTGGTCAAGGGCACACCTCAGTTGCAGTTTTGGGGCATGTGTGAGAGGCAACCAGTTGATGTGTCTCTCTCACATAGATGTTTCTCTCTCTCTCTCTGTCTGTCTCTCTTACGCCCCCTCCTTCCTTCCTTCCACTCTGTCTCTAAAGATCAATGGGAAAAATATCCTTGGATGGAGATTAAAAAAATAAAAATACAAATCTTGGTTTAAGATGGCCTTATAGGTTTGCACAAAAACACAAAAGCCTTAAAAGAAAAGACTGATAACTATGACACAATAAAAACATATTCTACATGATAAATTACATAATCAAAGTCAAGATACAGTTAACTGAGAAAAATATTTGTGATACATAACATAGAACAATTTTTTCTTTAAATAGAGCTCTCAGAGATCAATCAAAAACTTTATTGTG
The DNA here is from genome assembly GCF_000412655.1 of Myotis brandtii. NCBI lineage: Eukaryota > Metazoa > Chordata > Mammalia > Chiroptera > Vespertilionidae > Myotis > Myotis brandtii. The sequence continues at coordinate 320,441 of NW_005354595.1, forward strand.
TAAGCCAGGCAAAGAAAAAGATACAAAGATGGCTTTAAACCAGAATTTCTCAATTTCTGTACTACTGGCATTTTGAACTAGATAATTCTTTGTTATAGGGGGCTACCTTGTCCATTATAGGGTATTTACCAGCTTCCTGGACTCCAACTATTAGACTCCAGCCTCTTAATTTTGGCAATCAAAAATGTTCCCAGCCCTGGCCGGTGTGGCTCAGTTGTTTGGGCATTGTCCCTTGCGCCTGGAGGTAACCAGATTGGTTCCTGATCAGGGTACATGCCCAGGTTGTAGGCTCAATCCCCAGGGGGGGGACATACAGGAGGCAGCTGATCAATATTTCTTTCTCTCCCTTCCTCTCTCTCTAAAATAAATAAATAAATAAATAAATAAATAAATGTATGTATGTTCCTAGATATTTTCAAATGTCCTATGGGGGTCAAAAGTGCTCTTTTGAGGACTATTGCTTTAAACATATCAAAGATCCTCATCCTCACTCATGATTCAAATTTTTACTATAATGAGGTTCCATTTTTTCTCTAGATTTTTATGATCAAAACAAACATTTTTATTATCAAGCATTTTGCCGTTTGCCAATGTGTTGGATTAGAAAATCTCATTCATCCTTTTGCAGCGGCGTGCAACCTTTTTAGACGGCTATTAGTATTAGCTATCAAAATTTAAAGTGCATATATTTTTTGATCCAGCAACCTTACTTCCAGGAACTTCTCATGTGGATATACTCAAATATGTGCAAAGAGGTGAATATGTGGATAATCATTATAGCAAAGATGGTGTAACAAAAAACTAGAAATGATCTGATATCCAATGATGGATCTAGTTAAATATATTGTGGTACATCAATAGAATACTATGTAACCATGAAAAGGAAAGAAGAGTCTGGCTGGTGTTGCTCAGTGGTTGAGCATTGGCCTATAAACCAGATCATGGTTCGATTCCTAGTCAGGGCACATGCCCAGGTTGTGGGCTCAATCCCCAGTGGGGGACCTGCAGAAGGCAACCAATTGACAATTCTCTCTCATCATTGATGTTTCTATCTCTCTCTCCCTCTCCATTCCTCTCTCTAAAATCAATAAAAATATATTTTTTTAAAAAGGAAAGAAGAGTTATATGTATTGAAAATGTGTGTCTAAGACATATAGGTACAAATAGCAAGGCCCAGAAGAGAGTTTGCTACCATTAAAAGTTGTGTATGCAATGCAATCTACAGAGGATGCATTATAGAACAGTACACTTAAAACTTATCCTCTATAATAAAAGGCTAATGTGCAAATTGACCAAATGGTGGAGTGACCGGTTGCTATGATGCATACTGACCACCAGGGGGCAATCGCTCAACACAGGAGCTGCCCCCTGGTGGTCAGTGCACTTCCACAGGGGGAGCGCCACTCAGCCAGAAGCCTGGCTCAAAGCTGGCGAGCACAGCGGCGGTGGCAGATCGGGCTGAGGGCGCCCCCCCCCCAAGTGCACGAATTTCATGCACTGGGCCTCTAGTATAATCTTATTAACCAATGTCAACCCAATAAATTTAATAATTTTTAAAAATGTGGTGTGTGTGTGTTTAGGGTAATATACAAAATCCTATCCTACCCTATATAATAAAAGGGTAATATGCAAATCGACTGAATGGCGGAACAACCGGTCGCTATGATGCACACTGACCACCAGGGGGGTAGATGCTCAAAGCAGGAGCTGCCCAGCCAGAAGCCGGACTGATGGCTGGTGAGCACAGCGGTGGTGGTGGGAGCTTCTCTTGCCTCCAAGGCAGCGCTAAGAATGTCCAACTGCCAGATTAAGGGGGGAGGGGGAGCGGGGAGTGGGCCTAAGCTGTCAGTTGGGACATCCCCCCAGGGCTCCTGGATGCAAAAGGGCACAGGCTGGGCTGAGGGACCCCCCCACCATGCATCAGGTCTCTAGTATATTTATAAATGCACAGAATATTTTTGGGAAAATACCAGAGGGTAACAGAATTGTTAGTTAAGGATGACAAAAACTCACTTTTGAGCTGTTTAAATCTTTTGGTCATGTGTTTGCATGTTTCAAGCAAATCACATAATGGACATGCTCCTTAGCTCAATACACCCATACTTTATAGAAACAAAGCAGAATGGTGGGTTGCCAGGCGCTGGGGAAGGGGGGAAGTTGTTTAAATGGGTATTGAGTTTTCTAAGTTGAAAAAGTTCTAAAGATTGGTTGCACAACACTATGAATATACTTTTTGTATATGATGTTGTTAATCCTCACCCAAGATATTTTTCCATTGATTTTTAGAGAGAGTGGAAGGGAGTAGAGACAGAGAGAAAGAAGCAGATTGGTTGCCTCCTCTACGAGCCCCTACAAGGTCAGGGGTCCCAACTTGCAACTGAAGTACAAGCCCTTAAATGAAATCGAAAACTGGATCCTTCAGTTCACACTGGGACCATCAATCCACTGAGCCAAACCGGTTAGGGCTGAATATACTAACTACTGAACTACACACTTAAAAATGGTTAAGATGGCAAATTTTATTGTGTATTTTACCACAATTAAAATCTTTTTAAAGCGAAAAAAAATCCCTGGACCAAAATATCTATAAGATTAGTTTTATTTGTTACTAATTTGAAAATCACTTTTTAAATATTCCATTATTTTATTATTCCAGAATTGAGCCTTCTGCCCAAGAGAACAACGCATTGGGCGCACAAGTGTGCCAATGACCTTTCACCTAAAACTTTCATGCCTTCAGCTATTGCTCAAGCCAAGATGGGGCCGGCCCTACGGGCGGCGGGGAACCCACTCAGGACACTTTACCTGCGGAAAAAGTTTATATATATAGCTGCCACCCTGAAGTACACAACTTTGGGTTACTTTTCAAGCGTTATCGCAATTCTAGGAACACTGGGTCCAGCGCGATCCAGCATTCCGGAGCGCGACGGGCAGCTTCATAAACCCTCCCACCACCGCGGCCGCCGCCGGGCCCTCGGGCCATCCACTAAGGCGCACTCCGCGCGGCCCGGTCTTTCCCCGCGGCTCCCCATCCCCTTACCCGGTATTGGGTAACATGACTTTCGCTGCAGTTCGGAATCGGGGGCGACAGCAACGGCAGCGAGTGTGTAGTGACAGGCTGTCCTTTCCTCCGCATTTAGTCCCGCCCCAGGCCCCGCCCCGAGGCCCCGCCCCGAGGTCTGCGAGGACGGGGTACCGGAAGCCGGACGTTGCTGAGTGCGCTTGCGCACGCAATGGGCCCGCTCGGCGCTGGTTACCACTTCCCCTTACCTGGCCCTGGAAACCCGCTCTCTGCGCAAGCGCCGTGGGAGACCACCATGCCCCGCCCCTCTCGCGGGCTCTACAGTGACAATCGGTCTCCAGCCCGCGCGTAGATCGCTGGGCGCGTCACCTGCTGCATACGGCCCATTATGGACTCCTGGTCACGGGGCTGCGTTCCTTTGCCAGCGGGGTCTCCGTTTGAGTCGAGCTTTAGGACCTTGATTCTGCCCTGGGAATGCTTTGCCTCTCGGACTTATCTCCTGCCATATGCAAACCTGGGCGTCTGTCCGGCTGCCCACCCTCCCTCGGAGGCTGCCCTCAGGAACGATTTTCCCTGCAGATACTTTAGGTCCGAAGCCAGCGAGTGTCGCATGTGGACTCCCACGGAATCTGGACTAAAGCCGGTCTGACCTCGCGGGGCTGTAGATGGCACTGGTGGGGGGCAGCTTCTGGATCAGAGCTCTTTGCAATAGTCACACCAAAGAATTCAGTTAACTCTGATTTTTTTACTCTTAGCCGATATCTAATCGAGGCAATCTCCAAACTCAGTGACGCAATAAGGTTAATTCTGTGATCCAATATTGCTTTTGGTAGTACATCTTGGACATGACTCAGCTACCCTAATGAACTAAAGACTGGCATATATTTAGGTAGACATGAAGAAATTGCTTTGTATTGTGAAATGGTAGAACAGGATGATTAAGTTCTTTCTGGGACTAGTTAGAGAAACCAGCCTGGAGACTCCCTGAAGAGCTCTATTTACTCATTTATATCACTTGCCAGTCCCCTATAGACATTTGAATTTACAATCCATGATATGGTGTTTAGATGCTCGGGAGGAATTTTCTTATTCAACAGATATTAGCTCCTGCTATGTGCTGGTCACTGGAGCTACAGGCAGGGCAAAAAAGACAAAGGTCTCTGTCTATGTGGGAGGAATGAGGAGTAGCCAATGTGTACTTTAGACTATCCTATATCCTATATAATAAAAGCCTAATATGCAAATTGACCAAATGGTGAAACAACTGTCAAACGACCGGTCGCTATGACACGCACTGACCACCAGGGGGAAGATGCTCAACGCAGGAGCTGCCCCCAGCCTGCAGGCCCCAGGCCAGCCAAGGCAGGTGCAAGCAGACCCCCCCACCCCACACCCCCCGCCATTGCCCCACAGAGGGAGGCGACTGGGCGGCACCAGGCTGGCCAAGGCAAGTGCCAGCAGGGGCCCCCCAATCACCCACCGGTCTCCCCATAGATTAGCCCTGATCACTGGCTAGGCCTAGGGACCCTACCTGTGCACGAATTTCATGCACCGGGCCTGTAGTTGTAAATATGAAGTGTTTTAGAAAGATTATTGATAAGGACTGTCATTAAAAAAAAACTATACTCAAGAAAGTGAGTATAGAATGGAGAAAATATTTTCAAATCAAATATCTGATAAAGTCTAGTATCCAGAATATATAAAGAACTCTTAACTCAGCAACAAAAAGATGAACCCAATCGAAAAATGAGCAAAGGATCTGAGTAGACCTTTCTCCAAAGAAGTCATACAAATGGCCAGCAAGTACATTAAAAGATGCTCAACATCATTAATTATTAGGGAAATTCAAATCAAATTCAAAATGAGATTTCACTTTACACCCAGTATGATAGTTATAATAGAAAAAAAAGGAAAATAAGTGTTGGCCAGGATGTAGAGAAATTGTAACCTTCTTACATGGCTGATGGGGATGTAAAATGGCACAGCCACTTTGGAAAACAGCTTTCAATTCCTCAAAAAGTTAAACATCTGTTACCAGCTACTGGATATTCACATGCAATTACATTTTTAAATGCACACCCGAGAAATGAAAACATTCAAAATAACCACCAGATGGCACTGTTATTTAAATATTCAAAATATAATACCACAAAATGTTAATTAACAAAATTGTAATAAATTATAACCTGATTTGGATTAAGGCAAAAATAGCATGAGGTTCTCTGTAGGACTCCCATAAAGGGGAAATAAAAAGAGGTATACATTTGAAATTCCTTAAAACTGCATCATTAAAATAGTACATTTTTATATTATTTAAATTATCATAAAATAGTCAAGCTTGTCTTCACTTTGTGACTTCTAAAGTCTATTAAGTTTAATTCTCCAATATTAAAAAGTAATTCTCAGATACATAGGAAATTGAAAATGCCAACTTAAATTGAAATATCAAAAGTTAAAACATTGAAAACTTTAATATTAAATTATCAAAAAAGGACTCTTGTAGCCGAAACCGGTTTGGCTCAGTGGATAGAGCGTCGGCCTGCGGACTGAAGGGTCCCGGGTTCGATTCCGGTCGGGGGCGTGTGCCTGGGTTGCGGGCACATCCCCAGTAGATGTGCAGGAGGCAGCTGATCGATGTTTCTAACTCTCTATCTCTCTCCCTTCCTCTCTGTAAAAAATCAATAGGGCGCACAAGTGTGCCAATGACCTTTCACCTAAAACTTTCATGCCTTCAGCTATTGCTCAAGCCAAGATGGGGCCGGCCCTACGGGCGGCGGGGAACCCACTCAGGACACTTTACCTGCGGAAAAAGTTTATATATATAGCTGCCACCCTGAAGTACACAACTTTGGGTTACTTTTCAAGCGTTATCGCAATTCTAGGAACACTGGGTCCAGCGCGATCCAGCATTCCGGAGCGCGACGGGCAGCTTCATAAACCCTCCCACCACCGCGGCCGCCGCCGGGCCCTCGGGCCATCCACTAAGGCGCACTCCGCGCGGCCCGGTCTTTCCCCGCGGCTCCCCATCCCCTTACCCGGTATTGGGTAACATGACTTTCGCTGCAGTTCGGAATCGGGGGCGACAGCAACGGCAGCGAGTGTGTAGTGACAGGCTGTCCTTTCCTCCGCATTTAGTCCCGCCCCAGGCCCCGCCCCGAGGCCCCGCCCCGAGGTCTGCGAGGACGGGGTACCGGAAGCCGGACGTTGCTGAGTGCGCTTGCGCACGCAATGGGCCCGCTCGGCGCTGGTTACCACTTCCCCTTACCTGGCCCTGGAAACCCGCTCTCTGCGCAAGCGCCGTGGGAGACCACCATGCCCCGCCCCTCTCGCGGGCTCTACAGTGACAATCGGTCTCCAGCCCGCGCGTAGATCGCTGGGCGCGTCACCTGCTGCATACGGCCCATTATGGACTCCTGGTCACGGGGCTGCGTTCCTTTGCCAGCGGGGTCTCCGTTTGAGTCGAGCTTTAGGACCTTGATTCTGCCCTGGGAATGCTTTGCCTCTCGGACTTATCTCCTGCCATATGCAAACCTGGGCGTCTGTCCGGCTGCCCACCCTCCCTCGGAGGCTGCCCTCAGGAACGATTTTCCCTGCAGATACTTTAGGTCCGAAGCCAGCGAGTGTCGCATGTGGACTCCCACGGAATCTGGACTAAAGCCGGTCTGACCTCGCGGGGCTGTAGATGGCACTGGTGGGGGGCAGCTTCTGGATCAGAGCTCTTTGCAATAGTCACACCAAAGAATTCAGTTAACTCTGATTTTTTTACTCTTAGCCGATATCTAATCGAGGCAATCTCCAAACTCAGTGACGCAATAAGGTTAATTCTGTGATCCAATATTGCTTTTGGTAGTACATCTTGGACATGACTCAGCTACCCTAATGAACTAAAGACTGGCATATATTTAGGTAGACATGAAGAAATTGCTTTGTATTGTGAAATGGTAGAACAGGATGATTAAGTTCTTTCTGGGACTAGTTAGAGAAACCAGCCTGGAGACTCCCTGAAGAGCTCTATTTACTCATTTATATCACTTGCCAGTCCCCTATAGACATTTGAATTTACAATCCATGATATGGTGTTTAGATGCTCGGGAGGAATTTTCTTATTCAACAGATATTAGCTCCTGCTATGTGCTGGTCACTGGAGCTACAGGCAGGGCAAAAAAGACAAAGGTCTCTGTCTATGTGGGAGGAATGAGGAGTAGCCAATGTGTACTTTAGACTATCCTATATCCTATATAATAAAAGCCTAATATGCAAATTGACCAAATGGTGAAACAACTGTCAAACGACCGGTCGCTATGACACGCACTGACCACCAGGGGGAAGATGCTCAACGCAGGAGCTGCCCCCAGCCTGCAGGCCCCAGGCCAGCCAAGGCAGGTGCAAGCAGACCCCCCCACCCCACCCCCCCCGCCATTGCCCCACAGAGGGAGGCGACTGGGCGGCACCAGGCTGGCCAAGGCAAGTGCCAGCAGGGGCCCCCCAATCACCCACCGGTCTCCCCATAGATTAGCCCTGATCACTGGCTAGGCCTAGGGACCCTACCTGTGCACGAATTTCATGCACCGGGCCTGTAGTTGTAAATATGAAGTGTTTTAGAAAGATTATTGATAAGGACTGTCATTAAAAAAAAACTATACTCAAGAAAGTGAGTATAGAATGGAGAAAATATTTTCAAATCAAATATCTGATAAAGTCTAGTATCCAGAATATATAAAGAACTCTTAACTCAGCAACAAAAAGATGAACCCAATCGAAAAATGAGCAAAGGATCTGAGTAGACCTTTCTCCAAAGAAGTCATACAAATGGCCAGCAAGTACATTAAAAGATGCTCAACATCATTAATTATTAGGGAAATTCAAATCAAATTCAAAATGAGATTTCACTTTACACCCAGTATGATAGTTATAATAGAAAAAAAAGGAAAATAAGTGTTGGCCAGGATGTAGAGAAATTGTAACCTTCTTACATGGCTGATGGGGATGTAAAATGGCACAGCCACTTTGGAAAACAGCTTTCAATTCCTCAAAAAGTTAAACATCTGTTACCAGCTACTGGATATTCACATGCAATTACATTTTTAAATGCACACCCGAGAAATGAAAACATTCAAAATAACCACCAGATGGCACTGTTATTTAAATATTCAAAATATAATACCACAAAATGTTAATTAACAAAATTGTAATAAATTATAACCTGATTTGGATTAAGGCAAAAATAGCATGAGGTTCTCTGTAGGACTCCCATAAAGGGGAAATAAAAAGAGGTATACATTTGAAATTCCTTAAAACTGCATCATTAAAATAGTACATTTTTATATTATTTAAATTATCATAAAATAGTCAAGCTTGTCTTCACTTTGTGACTTCTAAAGTCTATTAAGTTTAATTCTCCAATATTAAAAAGTAATTCTCAGATACATAGGAAATTGAAAATGCCAACTTAAATTGAAATATCAAAAGTTAAAACATTGAAAACTTTAATATTAAATTATCAAAAAAGGACTCTTGTAGCCGAAACCGGTTTGGCTCAGTGGATAGAGCGTCGGCCTGCGGACTGAAGGGTCCCGGGTTCGATTCCGGTCGGGGGCGTGTGCCTGGGTTGCGGGCACATCCCCAGTAGATGTGCAGGAGGCAGCTGATCGATGTTTCTAACTCTCTATCTCTCTCCCTTCCTCTCTGTAAAAAATCAATAAA
>NW_005354595.1:329206-343095 GCF_000412655.1 Myotis brandtii
GACTCTTGTAGAAGAAAAAGACTCTTCATACCCTGCCCCCTTGTATAAAAATATATTTTTAAGTGTATAATGAAGTAACATTCACATTTGTTGACCATAACCCACATAAGGAAATAAATTTTTATCCAGACCCAAAATCCAGTTTTCTATTCTATTTTAATCTCTTATATCTTATCCTGTTCTTTTTAAATTGATCATAACCTAGTAAATTATTTTGATGACTCATTAATGGATCGTAACCTACCCTTTGGAAAGTATTGCTTTAGCCCAGCTGGCTTGGCTCAGTAGTTAAGCATCCACCTATGAAGCATGCCACCTATGATAGGCATGCAGGAGGCAGCCAATCAGTGATTCTCATCATTGATGTTTCTCTCCTCTCTGAAATCAATAAAATTATATTTCAAACAAATAAACATTGCTTCAGTGTGTTGTAATTTTTGAACTTGCCTTTTAAGATATCTTAGGCCTCTCCAGTCAAATATAAAATTACTAATTAATGGTCAAAGGCCAATAGGATGTGACTAAGAGCAGGTGGAGGCTTTCAGTGGCTTTGAATGTCAGGGATCTCAAAACTTTCCATTTCCTTCATCCACAAAACAGCCCACCCTAGTTCAGAAGCTTAAATGGGGAAATCCTCGGGATTTAGAGGGTATGACAGTTGTTTCTGATAATGTACCAAATCTTCCTCATAGGACTCCTAGTTTGCCTTTTGTTGCTCAATGAATTATTGCCAGTCATTATTTAATAACTAACTATTGGATATGAACCTCACTGCTGTATTTTAATGTCTACATATATCTGGTAATACATCATTCCAACAATCTAGAGAAAGTGGAAGTTTCTAATACTACCCTTCAGAGTTAATCATTGTTAACAGTTTGGCATATATCCTTTAAGATTTTGACATTTTTATATAGATGCTGATCATTTTTAAAGCATAGGGGAGATATCTATAATAATAAAAGCATAATATGCTAATTAGACTGGACATCCTTCCGGACAACCTTCTGGACGAAGCCAGGGCTGCGAGGGAAGCCTGGGTCCTGGGTGCCTACCAGCAGCCAGAGGAAAGCCCAGGTTCCAGGTGCCTGCCGGTGGCCGGAGGGAAGCCCAGGTCCTGGGTGCCAGAGGGACTGGGTGCTGGCAACCGGGGGAAGGCCTACTCTTGCACGAATTTTGTGCATTGGGCCTCTAGTCTATATAATAAAAGCCTAAGCAACCGTTATGGCGGAATGACCAGAACAACTGGTGGCTATGATGTGCACTGACCACCAGGGGGCAGACACTCAATGCAGGAGCTGCCCCCTGGTCGTCAATGTGCTCCCACAGGGGGAGCGCTCCCACAGGGGGAGCGCTCCTCAGCCAGAAGCCGGACTCACGGCTGTTGAGCGCAGCAGCAGTGGCAGGAGCCTCTCCCACCTCCGCAGCAGCACTAAGGAGCAGCGAGCTGAGCGGTAAGGAGCGAGGGATCCTGGACTGCGAGAGGGATGTCCAACTGCCAGCTTAGGCCTGCTCCCCGCATGGAGTGGGCCTACACTGCAGGCAGACATCCCTCAAGGGGTCCCGGACTGCGAGAGGGCACAGGCCGGGCTGGGGGAAACCTCAGTGCACAAATTTCATACACTGGGCCTCTAGTATACTATGTTGTTTTGGAACTGCTTTTATTTTACTCAATGCTTCATAGACATCTTCCCAAGTTTACACCTAAAAGTTTATCTTAACGATAGGTGCATAGTTTTCTTTTATAGGAATGTACTCCATATTAATTTTACCATTGTCATATTTGATGGACATTTAAGGTATTTTAAAATTATCTTTATGATAAACAACATTGCAATAAAAGTGTTTGTGCATATCTCACTCTTTGCTAATCATATTACATTTCCTTAGAATATGTTCTGGGTTTGCTCAGTAGATATACACATTTAATACCCTTTAGCTAAAGATTGTGCTAATAATCTACACCAAGATCTTTCAACCTTGCCATTATTGACCTTTTGGGTTGGATAATCCTTTGTTGTAGGAGTCTAAAAGTGTACCGTAGTGTGTTTAGCAGCATTCTTGGACTGTATCCACTATATGCTATTATTTTATTTATTTATTTATTTATTTATTTATTTATTTATTTATTTGCCTTGTTAATCCTCATCTGAGGATATTTTTTCATTGATTTTTAGGGAGAGTGGGAGAGAAAGGAAAAGACAGATAGAAACATTAATGTGAGAGAAACACATGGAATGGTTGCCTCCTGCACGTGCCCTGACCAGGGCTGGGGCCGGGGAGGAGCCTGCAACCAAGTTATGTGCCCTTGACCGGAACTGAACCCTTCGGTCTGTAGGTCGACACTCTATCCACCAACCCAAACCAACTAGGGCTCCACTATATGATATTATTCCCCTCTCCTAGTTTTCTTTGTTCAGTGTGGTAAAATATACATAACATAAAATTTACCATTTTAACTATTTGTAAGGGTATATTTCAGTAGCATTGAGTACATTCACACTGTTGTGTAACCAACACTATCATCTATCTCCATGCCTTCCAGTTTTAACAACTAAAAATGTCTCCAAAAATTCTAAATGTTCCCTGGAGGGCAAAATTGTCCTGGTTGTTTACACCATCACAGAGTTGAACGAGAAAGCAAAACGTCAATATCATTAAAAAAGGAGGAGGAGGAGGAGGAGGAAGAGGAAGGAAAGGGGGAGGGGGAGGAGTAGGAGGAGGAGGAGAGGCAAAGGTTGAAATAAGAACATAGTGAACTAAGGAAATGCAGACTAGGGTGGAGTGAGAGGAGGAGGAGGAGGAGGAGGAGGAGGGGCTAAGGATCTGCAATAGATTCAAGGAGACTAAAAAGACATTACAATTAAATGCAACACATGATCTTGTACTGGATCCTGTATAGAAAAAAAATTGGTATGTTAACACAATCAACAAATTGGAATATTTACTAAATTAAAATATTGTGTCAATGATAAATTTCCTAAATTTGATAACTGTAACGTGGTTATGTAAAAGAATGTCTGGGTTCTTAGTATGAATATTAAGGGGTAAAAGGAAGTGAATATGTACCAACTCTCAAAAGTGTGTGTGTGTGTGTGTGTGTGTGTGTGTGTGTGTGTGCGTGTGTGTAGAGGGAGAGAGGGTGCTAAAACAGGTGCTTTGGGGTAAAGATATATGAAATCTTTAATTATTACAATTCTTCTGTAAACTTGAATTCAAACTAAAAAGTTTTGTTTTAAGTGAATGAGAATGCTTATTGCTGAGATTATAGATTGTCTGCTCATGCTTTTCAACTCTGGTTCCCTGCTAATTTTGTTCATCAAAGGTAACCATAACTACGGCTCCAGATAACATATTAATTAGTCTAGGTCAGTGGATCTCAAACTTCAGTGTGTACCAGAATCATCTGAAGAGCTTTGCAAAAAATGGATTAATGGGCCTGACCTCTGGAGTTTCTGGTTCACTAGGTCCTGGACAATACAGTTGAAGAATCTGTATTTCCAACAAGTTTCCAGGTATTGTGAATGCTGTTGGTTGGGGCACAAAAAGGTGTTGGCCAGAAGTACCCAGCCCTGCTTGCAAATTGGAATCACTTAGGGATCTTTAAAAAATTCTGATGCCTGGATCTTACTTCCAGGCATTCTAATTAAATAGGAAGTAAACTCCCAGGTAGTTCTAATACTCAGCCAAGATGGAGAATCACTAATCTTGGCCCATGTCATCTCATTCCCCTTGTCAATGCCTTGTTCAGAAGTGGGCGTATTATCCAGTGTGACAAATGCTGGGAAAAGTTTTCTTACTTTTAAGAAAGACCACAGAATTGTCTCTTGTAGATGTTATTTCTGGATATGATGCTTGGAACTGCTGCATCTATTCTGCAACCATAAGAGGAAGTAGCTTTCCCCTTTCCTATAGCTCCTTCAAAGGTAAACTTTCTCCTAGAATATACATGAAGAAAGGTTGGGGTTGGGGGCAGTTGTCTCAGAACCCTCCTGCTAGTTTTCTAATACACTCACTGCTCCAAGGTACACTGTGGGTTTTCCTCACTTTGAAGCTGGCCATATCTTAGAATTCCAGGAAACATTTCCCTCAGTAGACAAACCAATCCCTTGCATGAGGGCTCGCAGGGGAGTGAGTGTGTAGATCAGGAGTGAGTGTGTAGATCATGCTACGTTTCCCTTTTTTGCTCTGTTGGCTCATTTACTGCACCATTCCCACACAACTCTTTGCCAATGAGATGAGTTGGAGCTTACAAAAGTGAATTAGTATACATCACTGATTTTTAATCATTGTGCTGCAAGAACTTTTAAAACATACAATACCTGACTATTTAGTTAGGGGCACTGACCTCTTTTCCTTTAGATTGTCAAATAAGAAAATGACAACAGTCAACACAATAGCTGCCCGGTGTGAATTAATCAGAATTATACCTCTTTTTGTTGTTGGATGGACAAAAATATATTTCTGTTATGCCACAGAGTTTTAATTATTAGTTTATGTGTGCCATGGGATGAAAAAGGTTGAAAATCACTGCTATAGCTATAAAAAATTAACTTTATATGACAACTGCTATGTGAGAGACTACTATTTGCCTACCCATTACACATTCTTCACTTCTTACCAACGTCTATTATTAGAGGTGGCACTATGCCCAGTAAAAACATTGCATCTCCCAGCCTTTCTTGCAACTAGGAGTGACCATGTGACCAAATTATGGCTCTTGAGACATAAGTGGAAGATTTTGGACTTCTAGGGAAGCTTCTTTAGAAAAGCTTCTAACCATTTTGTGAGCTTAAGAATTAAAGCCATAAAAAAAAAAAAATGAAAGCCATATGCTCACATAATGGAACAAAAAGCGATTGGCATCTTTGATGAACATGGAATGTCATAACAACCCTGAAACCACTACTTCTAGAATTTTGCATGAAATAAAATTTTACCTAATTTAAGGCACTATTATTTTTAGTTTTCTGTTATATGTATCACAATCTCTTAATGATACTCAAGGCAAAAGTATAAAAAATTATATAAACCATTGCAGGGGTCCCTCTTGAACATACCCAAATCCCTACTTTGCTCTGGCTTCATATCTGCTTTCATCTCTGCTTTCATGCCTGAGAGCATGAATTTTGTTCAAATTTCCTTCTTTAAAATGCGCTTTACTATCTCCGCCCCTTTCAGGAGATCCCATGCTCCACTCACACATCGATTGGTTGCCTCCTGCACGAGTCCCAACCACGGCCAGGCAGGGGAGAAGCCTGCAATGAAGGTAAGTGCCCTTGACCCAAAACGAACCTGGGACTCTTTGGTCCGAAGGCCCGATGCTCTATTCACTGAGCCAAATCAGCTAAGCCTGAATTATTCATTCTATTTAGACTATGGCTTTAGCAAGAGAGTCCAAGGTGGGTGTGGTTGCTAAGCCCAGTTTCCTTGGAGATATTTCCACCTAATTCTTCCTGGTGTCCTCACTTAATAGTAACTTTTATGTCAAATACATCCACATCGCCCAAAGTCAGGCATTAATTCTGAGACACAGTACTCCACTTTGAGTACATGAACTCTTTCCATGCTAAGAAAGAAACATTTGACTCTTCTATCATCAACGTAGCTTCCTCTGCTCACTATAAAAATAGCATTTTAGCCCTAGCTGGTTTGGCTCAGTGGATAGAGCATTGGCCTGCAGACTGAAGGATCCCGGGTTCGATTCCAGTCAAGGGCATATGCTGGGTGTGGGCTCGATCCCCAGTAGGGGGCGTGCAGAAGGCCAGCCAATCAATGATTCTCTCTCATTGCTGTTTCTATCTCTCTCTCTCTCCCTCTCCCTTCCCCTCTGAAATCAATAAAAATATATTTAAATAAATAAATAGAATAAAAAATTAAAATAAGTAAAAGTAGCATTTTATTTTGCAGGACAATGTCAGTTTTCTTTTATCTTCTAGCTTTCAAACTGTTCCTACCACCAGGCATTTTTAAAAAAGAATTTAAAAAAGGGCATTCAAAGTTAGCTTAAGAATCAGGTCCATGATTGAGCCATCTCTTAATGGCCACTACTTTGCTATACAAAGATCAAGCTTTGGAATTACACCCATGTCTTTACTCTGTGCCAAATTATTCTTGAAGGTGTCATCCTCCTACTAACCTCTCCTAAATTAAATTTTATTGTTGAAAGTATTACAGATGTCCCCTGTCTTTCCCCACTAAATTAAATTTTTGATTAAGGTTTCAGACTCCCACTGCTCTTGTTGGAGAGGCTACATGAAGACTTAGGATCCTCTGACACAGTAATCCTCTACCTCTATGCGTGGGGGGTAGGAATAGGGAGGAGATGTGCTTTTCTAGTTACATTAATAACATATTCTCACAGAGAAATGTTCCAGGTTGTTCTTTAGCTTTGTTTTTCTGTGACTGACCTTTTGCTTATTTGCCTGTTCAAGGTTAGATATCTGCCTTCCCTGTGGGCTCATCAGTTATGGTAAACATTTTTTAGAACCATATTGGGGAGGGATAACAGCTCTATCCATTTGTCTGTCATCGCCGGAACCTTTCCACTGACTTTGTAGACTATGATCTGCTTTTGGCATAAGGCTATTGTTTCAACAAAGGACAAATAAGGAAAAAGAAAATAAATATACTCTAACCAATATATTTGGCTCCTTGTTAAGTACTTATGTCCAAAAATTTAGAGGGAAGGTTTGAATTAGTGACCACAATGAAGGCTTTGTTCTAACTGTAAAATAAAATTTATAAAAAAAAATAAATAAGTACATAAAAATAAAATATATTTTTTAAAAATCCCCACTTAGAGTAATGAGTTTCGATCTCTTCCAATCTAGTTTTTAAATGCTGTAGAGGAGTAGTGCTATAGCTACAGAGTTTTCTGGGGAAAGATTTTTAATTCATTGAAGTTTCATTTAGAAAAATAACAGAATATATAAAGACTCAGGAAACAGATAACCCATTATCCTTTCTAAAAAGAAAATCTTAAGGATGTAATTTTGCCTACTGAAAGGTGAATTTTAAAAACAACAATATTGTCAATGAGAACTCCCCTAAATCAATAATTATATCTAAAAATATGAATATTTATAAAATTTAATGTGATAGTTATAATTTTTGATAGAAAATTTACATAATGTGAAACTAATACTCTGATAAAATTGACAATAAAGGAGAGAGTCATCAGAGTTGGTGTGAGGGCTAATTTTTTATTTCTCAGAGTGGAGTCAATAAATATCTTGTACATTTTTGCTCCTGAAGTTGATGATTTATGTATGTTATTTAACACTTAAAGATAATTATTAGTGGAATCAACACTAGATCTTCTAATTTACCAGAGAAAGTTGCTATAATTTTGATACTAAACTTTAAAAAGTAGAAAGGAGCTCTGCTGAGCTGTAAAGAAAGGAAAAGCTTTAAAGGAGGAAAAGGGGCAAAAAAAGGTAATTATTAGTAAAAGACGCATTGTCTCAGGCTGGGTCACTCTCTTAAGGAGAACGGAAAGGTTTTATCTGGTAACTAGAGGCCTGGTGCACGAAATTCATGCATGGGTAGGGTCCCTAGGCCTGGCCGGCGATCAGAGCTGATGGGGGCCTTCGGGCTGCAAGCCGGGGCCTTCCTTCATTCCACACCACCTCCTCGTGGTCAGCGCACGTCATAGCGAGCGATCGAACTCCTGGTCTCCTGGTTGAACTCCCAAGGGGACACTTTGCATATTAGCCTTTTATATATATAGATTACCTCACTAGTGCTGACTAGGTAATTCCAGGTTAACTGTTTAAAGGTTAAATTCCTAGGAGTGGTTGAAACTGCAATTAGATTAGGATTAAGTCTTGGTTTGCTAATGTGGGGCTTAGCATAAGTGACTCCACTTTAGGCCTGTTGTCTCTTTTTTTAACACTGGAAATAGAAAAAAAGTTTCCATTTGGTGTTAGTATGCCTTTTATACCCATACTTGGTAATCTCCCTTTTTATAAAAAGGAGAAATAGGTCTCTGGCCAGAGTCTTCAAGAGATAATAGTATCTAGCTAGAATTTTTTTTTAAAATATATTTGATTGATTTTTTACAGAGAGGAAGGGAGAATGAGAGGGATAGAGAGTTAGAAACATCGATGAGAGAGAAACACCCATTCAGCTGCTTCCTGCACACTCCTTACTGGTGTTGTGCCTGCAACCAAGGTACATGCCCTTAACCAGAATCGAACCCAGGACCCTTCAGTCCATAGGCCGACGCTCTATCCACTGAGCCAAACCGGTCAGGGCTCTAGCTAGAATTTAATATTGTTTACATTGTATGCAGTGACAGCTCTTATGGCAAATGATACTGGTTTTCCATTTATGATAGTGATATAAAATTTCCTTTTAAAATAAAATAATTGCTCTGGCCAGGCAGCTCAGTTGATTAGAGCATTGTCCTGATATGCCAAGGTTTCGGGTTTGACCTCTAGTCAGGGCACAAACAAGAATCAACCAATGAATACATAAATAAGTGGAACAACAAATCTATGCTTCTCTCTAAAATCAATTTTAAAAAGTGAAAAAGTGATGTTATAAAAAATATTTGAAAAAAAAGTAAAGTGATTTAGAGAAAAATGTTGAGCAAACAAGAGTAAAGATGATACATGGATAGAACAAGAATCATGGAAATGGTATTGGAATGACCCAAGTTTCAGAAACTGCTCCAGGGAGATGTTTCTTAAGTGGGCCTGTGAATACATTCATGGCGGTCTGAGGGTTTTCTGCAAAAATGTTTCACATTTGTGTTTATAATGTTATATAAGTATATTCTAGATCACGTGGATAACTATCTTACAATAAAGTGAGGCCATGTAAATTTAGCGCCTACCTTTGTATATACATTTGCTTCCTCACACATTAGTGCCACTTTGTCATGGGCTAATGAGAAAAAAACAGAGAGCTTGATAGGTAAATGATGCATCTGATTCACATAAAAGGCAAGTGATATAACATTCTAAGAAATGCAGGTATATAGAAAGTTTTTAATACAATTGAGTTATTGTCCCCATTATAATGAAGTTATATCCATGCAGATATTCAGCTAGTACTAGTATACAAAGGTTGGCCCTACTAATCATGGACAACATCTATTTTGAATGGTTGGTGTCCATTTAGTACCAGTTATTAATTAAAAATGTTGAGTATCACCTGTATCATTGGTCAAAGAACCTTTGCTGTAGGAGTCAGCACTATATTCATGCTGTGAGCAAGGATTTTTTGTTTTAGCCAGACAATTTTACCTTTTAAAATTAACAACTGTTAATTTAGATTTCTATTGATTTAAAATTTTTACATTTAACTTAAAAATCTATTTCAGTTTATTATTTATAAAATCTAGTCTTGTTTCTAAATATTTAACAGCCGTTATAAGAAAACTAAGTCAATGCTGAAGAGTATATTCTTTTTCTTAAAAGTCGAGGTTACATGGGGTATATTCTTTTTTTTTTTTTAATCCTCATCCTAGGGTATGTTTAGAGAGAGAGAAACATAGATTTGAAAGAGAAACATCGATGGGTTGCCTCCCTTAAGTGCCCCAACCAGGATGGAATCCGCAACCTAGGTATGTGCCCTGACCAGGAATCGAACCCACAATCTTTTAGTATATGGGATGATGCTCCAACCAACCCAGCCACCTGGCCAGGGCTGGGTGTATTCTTTAAAAAAACCCCAAAAAACTATGGTTAACATCTTAATAACTAAAATGAAATAGGAAATTGACATTGGTATGATCCACAAATCTTGAGATTTTTCCAGTTTTATATGCACTTGTGTGAATCTAAAATTCCATGCAATTTTATCATCTGTAGAGTGTATAATCAAGATATAGAACTGTTCCATTACCACAAACATCCCCCTTGCTACTCCATTGTAGTCACACCCAACCCCTTTTCTCCCCATACCCTCCCACTCCTGGCAACTACTAATCTATTATCCCTCTCTATAATTTTGTCATTTTGAGAATCCTATCTAATAATGAGGGAATATGCTAATTGACCCTTACACCATCGCAAAGATGGCGGCGCCCACAGCCAATAAGGAGGGAATATGCTAATTGACTGCCCTGCCCTCAAAGATGGCAGCGCCCACAGCCAATAAGGAGGGAATATGCTAATTGACTGCCCTGCCCTCAAAGATGGCAGCGCCCACAGCCAATAAGGAGGGAATATGCTAATTGACTGCCCTGCCCTCAAAGATGGCAGCGCCCACAGCCAATAAGGAGGGAATATGCTAATTGACTGCCCTGCCCTCAAAGATGGCAGCGCCCACAGCCAATAAGGAGGGAATATGCTAATTGACTGCCACACCCTCAAAGATGGCGGTGCCCACAGCCAATAAGGAGGGAATATGCTAATTGACTGCCACACCCTCAAAGATGGCGGTGCCCACAGCCAATAAGGAGGGAATATGCTAATTGACTGCCACACCCTCAAAGATGGCGGTGCCCACAGCCAATAAGGAGGGAATATGCTAATTGACTGCCACACCCTCAAAGATGGCGGTGCCCACAGCCAATAAGGAGGGAATATGCTAATTGACTGCCACACCCTCAAAGATGGCGGTGCCCACAGCCAATAAGGAGGGAATATGCTAATTGACTGCCACACCCTCAAAGATGGCGGTGCCCACAGCCAATAAGGAGGGAATATGCTAATTGACTGCCAGCCCTCAAAGATGGAGGTGCCCACAGCCACAAGATGGCGGAGCCCAGTCCCCTGAGACCCGCCAGGGCGCCTGCCTCCGGAGTCCCCCAGTCCCCTCAGCACCCCAGCCGCCCAGGGCTGCCCGAGGCTCAGGTAACCATGGCCGGCCGAGGCTTGCGCTGCTGGCAGTGGCAGCAGCAGAGGTGTGATGGGGCATCGCCTTCCCTGATCGCCAGGTCACCTCCCGCCCCTGAGGGCTCCCGGACTGTGAGAGGGGGCAGGCTGGGAATTTTCATGCACCGGGCCTCTAGTGTTATATAAATGGGATCATGTAGTATAGAATCTTTTGAGGTTAGGTTTTTCACTCAGTATAATTTCCGATGTTTCTATTTTAGGGAATACAGGTTAATGATTATGACTTTATATTTGTCTTGGATAAAATGATATAAAAATGTCTACCTCCCAGATTTACCTAATAAATGATCTCATTTCTGACCTATACTGGTATTTTTACATTGCTTTTTTGTCTCAAGAAGTCCTAACTGTAAATATAAATAGGGTAATGTCGGTTAAATATTAACTACCACTGCATACTGGAATACCTTAAGGTAAGTGTTCAAAGTTGTATTTTGTCCAAACATCATAAATGTGGGGGGTATCTTTTATCAGATAAAGGTGTTTCAGAGAAATTTCTTAGACAAATTAAAATAAAAACACAAGGAAGGCAAAATGTTAGACAATTTGTAAATTAAATTATTATGACTGTTTTTATTGATTTCAGAGAGGAAGGGAGTGGGGGAGAGAGAGATAGAAATATCAATGATGAGAGAGAATCATTGATTGGCTGCCTCCTGCACACGCCACACTGGGGGTCAGTGGAGCCCGAAACCTGGGCATGTGCCTTGACCGGGAATTGAACAGATAGCCTCTTGGTTCCTGGATCGATGCTCAACTGCTGAGCTACACCGGCCAGGCTAACTGTCTTACATTTCAAAAGTATAGAGCAATTAGCAATACGGAATGCTACCTTCTTCACCATTAAGAAACGAGCAGTATACAGAACATAAAGCTTCCATGCCACGCCAGGTCATGGGAGTGATATTTGATCACTCAGAAACTCAGAAACTTTTACTGAGGACATGGTTTTTCCATGCCTTCTGAATTCTGGAATAGCCAGGATTCTAAAAGTAGTCCTAGAAGACCTAAATTCCATTCTTACCCCTGTTTTTGAATCACAGAGACTCACAAACCTATGGAGCTCAGTCCATGAGAAGTCTTGAATTTATGACCAAAAATTAGGGAAGAGAGAAAGGTTTCACCTTTTTGTTTTCTTTGTGAACTGTTTTCTTGTATCTAGGCTTCTGTTATTAAAACTACATGCTAAGTGGTTAGGAAATGTCATACAGTTTTGTTCACTTTAGTCAGGTACATTGTCTTTACATTGGAGACTTTTCAGAGTTATTGTTAATAATAAGGACAATGAATTTCAGACAGACTTTCACATTTATCTTTTTTATTTTTATTTTTGTTAATTCTCATACGAGGATCTTTTTCCATAGATTCTTAAAGAGAGTGGAAGGGAGGGGGAGAGACAGAGAGAGAGAAACATCAATGTGAGGCACATCAATTGCCTCCCGCATGTGCCCCAAGCAGGCTGGGGATTGAGCCTGCAACCAAGGGATGCCCTTGACAGGAACTGAACACGGGACCCTTCAGTCAGTGGGTCGACACTTTATCCACTGAGCCAAACCAGCTAGGGCAACATTTATTTTTTAATATTGAAATTTGTTAGCTATCTTAAGGAGCAGGGCTAAGAGAAAGACACATTTTGTTTTTTAAGTGAAGTATAAATTGACACAGCCTTTTGGGAATCATTTTGGCAATATTTATCATATTTGAAAATGCTTATACTCTGTTCTGCAATTCTACTTCTAGGAATCTGTTTTTTCAAATATAATCATATGTATGCAAAGATGTTCAGACATATGTGATATTCTTTGCAATACTGTTAGTTATTTTAAATAATTAGAAGCAATGAAAATTTCCACTATTTTGTAAAATGTTAAATCATGGTACATGGAACTATGAAATACCATGCAAGATTGAAAAAGAACAAAGTGGATGAAAAATACTGATGTGAAAAAAAAAATCTCCAAAGTTATCAAATGAAAAGAGCAAATGAAAAATGGTGAGGGTTTGGTTTGGAAGGATGCATAGAGAATTGTTATACTGGTTATCATGGGCAAGGGGTGGCTTGTGAAGAAAAATAATTATAACTTTTTAATATTTAATACTTTGAAATTTTCAAAATGAGCATGAATAATTATATATATATATTTAAATATATTTTTATTGCCTTTAGAGAGGAAGAAGAGAGAGAGAGAAATATCGATGTGAAAGAAAAACATCATTCAGTTGCCCCCTACAGGGATGGAGTCGGAGACCTGGGCATGTGCCCTGACCTGAATGGAATCTGGGACATTTTTGTGTACAGGAGGATGCTCAAACAACTGAGCCACACCAGCCAGGGTTATCATTATATTTTTTGTATAATCAACAGAATATATCCCCCAAACAACAACAGCAAAACTGTTATCAGCTACTTACCTTGCTGATATTTTTAATATCCATCTGGCAATTTACAAACTGCAACTTAATATCTGGATTTAACATACAGAACAAAACATATTTGACCTTTTGGAAAGAGGGACTGAGATCAGATACAGTACTTTAAAGGTACCTGAGGTATTTGAAAATTGTTTTTGGCCAATAAATAAATAAATAAATAAACTGAACCACAGAATCCATTCAACCATGAAGGCTGGAACCTGATTTTCTGGGTACCCCTGCAGTGCTTGACACATAGTAAACACTCAATAAATACTGGCTCAATGATGGATAAATAGCTTAAATCTTTTTAGTAGCACCCACTTATTTAAAAGCATACCTGTGCGACATTTCTCTCTCTCATCTTTATAGCTCAATCTGTATTTCTATCTCCCTTCTTCTCTCTCTAAAATCAATTTTAAAAATTTAAATAAATAAATAAAAGCATACCTGTTACTTGAGCTTCTTGTCACTTGCTTTTCAAATTGGGGGGCAGAGAGGGAGCAGCCCTTTCTTTCTGCTTAGGAGGCTAGGAATTTGGTCCAGGACAGAGTTTAGTGGCTCACGTTTAGGTGACCTGTGACTTGAAAACATCATTCAATTTCAGAACTAGATAGAATATAAGAG
>NW_005354595.1:343135-343541 GCF_000412655.1 Myotis brandtii
ATATATAATATACATAAAATTATAGGTATACATAATTTTGCTCAAACTAGAGGAAAAGGCTCTAGTAGTGGCTGTGAATATGGGCCAATCACCGCACTCATGTCTAAATCTTTATGTGAAAAACGGGAATCACTCCCTCATAGATTTCTGTTGCTTGTTTTTTTTTACATGGAGAAAAAAGGAAAACTTTTATAAAACGCTGGCATTAGGGTCGTCATTCCATATTGTGCAACGAATGTTTCAGATAAATTAAATCTCAGGCTGTGGGGTCGAAAAGCCCCCGGAGACTAAAACTACAAAAAAAATCAAATGTTCCCCAATTCGGTGCAGTCTCTTTAATCTCATTCGCCTTCATCGCAACCACACCTAGCGGGCAGGTGCGGGTCCCACCGTCCACTCCCAGGTC
>NW_005354595.1:344869-360805 GCF_000412655.1 Myotis brandtii
CACCGGCCGAGGTCCCCGGGCTTGTGCCGGGAGCTGAGTTAACGATCGCTGTACACCAGGCGTTTGGAGAACCGTGGCCGCCTCCCCCCGCCCCCAGGAAACTTCGTGAACCCCCTGCCATGTATGCAAAATATTGTATCAGTGCCATTTCCGGGGAGCCTTCCAACGCTCTAAAAGTTAATGAGGTCTGTGATCAAAGTCAAGAGATTTAGAATAACCGACATAAATATTTCTCTTGGGGATTCAGCGATATGGGGTGGGACCCGACAGATATTTTAATATTTATTTAAGGAAACAACTGGGTGAGGATCTTCGTGAATTGAAGGTCGTAGTATATGTACATCAAGAATTTTTAAAAATGTCCAGCTCTTGTTAGTACCTGCAGATCACTTATGTAGGCATTCGAAGCTTTATTGGGACTTTGACGTGCTTTTGATGATACGATTTCTGTAAACCCCTCGGTTGTAGAATATGCAGAACTTGTTTGAAACAGTAAAAGCCGTGTACGTGTGGCCATATAGTCGATGATTGCTGTCATGCTGTGTAAAGACCGTGGAATCTTACAACCGTTTTTACCTTCGTTAGATTTCATTTATCCTACTTTCGTAATATTAAGTCTAAATGCTATATTGGATTAACTCATTTGAATGCATATTGTACGCTGCTACAGACATTAGACAAAGTTCAGTTTTACATTTCATTTATGGTTCGATGTTCTTTCAAGTGTTTTTTTTTATTTAATTGAAACTTTATTGTTTAATTGAAGCTTCTCTGGGAGATTTGTTGAAAACTCATTATGTAAAATTTGCTATTTTGTGTAATTATGCCACTGGTTTTAGTTAGGAAGGCTGTGAAATTAGTATTTCATTATGTATAGTGAATTGTAAAGCGGTTTGACTTGAGATATGAAAGTAGGTTAGGTTTTTGTATTGGAAAATTTAAGATAGAGGGTAATATAGAGGACTCTTGGGTTATGCATTTTGGCTGTTAAATTCTTGGACAACATGAAGTGCAAGCTTACTATTTTGGACAGTGTTTTAAGTTCTGTTCACTCTATATGCGATTTTAGAGCTAAGAATGAGTTTAATGATTTAAATAAGGGCAATAAGGTACTGGAAGGTAAGTTTATTTGGGAGATCAAGTAGGTGCATGATTTACTTTGTAACAGGATCTATACCACAGTATATTACATAGTCTTTTTTTTATGCACAAACATCAGTTATTTATCACATTTAAAATTTAGACAAATGAATTTCAATTTTCAAAAGTCTATAAGGAAAAATAAATCTACATGGTAATTGTTTAAAACAATTGAATTTGCATCATTAAACAGTCCAAAGTCATAAATTTGTTTACTTTTATTAAGTAATGATATTATGTGTTATTAACAATATATAGAACTTACAGTTTTCTTTTAAAAGCTATGTAGACAAACTTAAGGGAAGACAGTTTCTTTGGAGTTAGAAGAGATGGATTTTTGTTCAGCAGAACTTTATAGGGGTTTTTACACCTTGGTGTTAAGGAATGTGGTTTTGACACAGTGAATTTTGGCTTTCAGGAGGCTAATTAAATTTCTGCATTTTCCCACAGCCTGAAAAGGGTCTCTTTTCATTATTTTGAATAGTTAGAAAAAAACAAACCACCAGTCAACATCTTTCTAGTTCCTCCTCAAATCCCACTGTCTTGTGTGTGTGTCTGTGTGTGTGTTCATTTCCTCTTGAGGTAGTTTATATTTAAAGTTTTTTCCTAGTTAACTTTTATTTAAATATACAATTTATTTTAAGTTAAATTAACTGTTACTATTCTTAAAATTATATATTCGTTCCAGATGTATATCATAGAGGTTAGACAATTATATAATTTACCAAGTGATCCTCCAACACAGATTTGATGTGGTAGATTTTATTTAAAAGCCAGTCTTTGAAAATTTTGATATCTGAAATTTGATGTGTTCTGAGAGACTATCTTAGCTGAATTTTGGTGAGCTCTTTGGGTGGTATATACAAATTTGCAAAATAGCTACTATTTCTGTAAATCCACTCACTGGTTTTGTTTCATTTAAAATGTTAGACTGGTCATTTATACCAGTGATTTAAGAGAATGAACTTTGGTAATTTTAAGTTTTGGTTTGGATTTGTTAAAAAGAGGTAAATGGATAAACATAATCATTTTATTAAAGCACAACTATACTCTCCTAAATACTAAAAGAGAATTTGATTTATTAGTTGTTTCTTACATTTCTATTGAAGCTTTGCTTTTACATCATGCTTTTGCTAGGCTGTCCCATCACTTTTCTTTGTATTAACATTTCACAACTCATTGCATTCTTATTTTTATTATTTTTATTATAATGCTTTTTCTTTTTTTTTTCTTTAATCTTATTATCTGTCTTTTAAAAACTTGTTCTCTAACTTTGTTTTCCATTTTCTCTTTTACTTTTTCCATACAGTGTTGTTACAGATCTTATAGCAGTCGGTTTAAAGGTAGGAATCTTTTACTATCCTTTAATAAGCATTTTTAAATTTTAGTTTTGGCATTTTTTTTCCAATGGTGAAATCATCTCACCTGTTCATAAAATGATATGTTTTATTGTCTGATAATAATCTCTTATTTTCACTTAGCTCCATACTAAGTGCTCTTATAGCTATTTTTGGATTTTACATATTTATTGAGAGGCCACAATATTATCTTGTGTATCTAAAATGTGAACAGAAAGTTTAGCCCAAAGTTTCACTTGAACTATCATAGTGTGTGTTTATTTTGTTTTGTTTTACCAGTTAAATGTAACCTAGGTTCAGATTTATTTTGCTATCGTGTCCTTTATATCTTCTCTTGGGTATGCTTATAAGTAATACAATTTTAACAGCAGCTGAAGTTTCTTCAATTTCTACTATGTGCCAGCTGCTTTACATGTATTTTCACTAATTATTATAACAGTTCTTCAAGGTAGGTATTAATGTTCCCATTTTAGAGATGAAAAAATAGGTTCAGAAAATTTGTATTCAAGGCATAGTGCACCAGAGTTTAAACCCATGTCCTCCTGGCTCCAGAGCCTGGCTCTCCAGCCCACCCCCACCCCCCATTATACCTAGCTGCCAGTAATGAGGATTCTGTCTTAAAGGAGGAGAGCTGGATAGTTAATATTTCACAGTAACGCTTCTTCTAAGTTATAAGTCATTTTAGTTTTATCAAAGTCTTCTCATTTATTGGGTTCTAAAGTATAAATCAAGTCAGCGGTGTTCAACAACATGAGGCTTTTACAATATAAATGGGCGTTTTAAGGTTCCCTTTAGCATTTTGGTGTTTGGTATAGCTGAGTTGAGAACTTGGTTCTAGAAGCCACTTACAGTTCAGATCAGTGTAGAAAATAGAAAGAAATAATTCATAGTTTCATTATATGTGTCTTATATAACATTGTTACACTACTTTTTATTTATCATCTCTCTCGCTAGCAGTTTCCACACTTCCCCCATTTGCATTTATTGGGTCTGTTGGTGACATTTATATTCTTAAAACACCTTAAAAAATAAGCATAAGTACAGCATACAGCATTTGAGATTAACAATGGTATGTCCAAGATTATAATTGGGAACTCTTGCTTAAATTATCTTTCGAAGTTGGTGGAATTACTTGCTTTGGCAAATTTTGAGCATATTTTATAACTTGAAAATAAATGGAGGAGCCTCTTTTGGTGGGATGTTTCCCCCCAACCCCCCTTTGTTTTTTTCTGATATACTTAAGTCATTTTCTCATTTAGGGGTGATAGAGATTAGAAACTGCAGGAAGGAATATTTAAAGTGAATGTTGTTTTGGTCTTATCAGAAATGTAATTTATGATTCTAGAGCAGCCGTGGGCAAATGAATAAAACTAAAAAAAAAAAAGACCGTACCTTTTTATGTAATGATGTTTACTTTGAATTTATATTAGTTCACACAAACACTCCATCCATGCTTTAGTTCCGGCCCTCCGGTCCAGTTTAAGAACCCATTGTGGCCCTCGAGTCAAAAAGTTTGCCCACCCCTATTCTAGAGTTTGGTAAAAAATGAATACATGAGGCATTTTAAAAACAATCATTTGGATTGAGGAATTATTCTTGAAGGATTGTCATGCCTGTTTTCTTGTGGAGAAAAATATATTTTGATGATAGCTAAAAGAAAATGTTAGGCACAGGAACTGGATTTGAATACATGATTTGGATTTCTGACTACCGTTTTTGCAGCAAGCACTTTAAAAACAAAGATCAGATCCTACTCTGAAGAAAAGATAAGTTGATTAGTTGATTCAGTAGGCAGTCTATGCTTTTATAGTCTTAAATACTATAAAATAGGTTCAGAAAATTTGTGTTTAAGGCATGGTGCCTTGAATACAAGAGATTTCATATATAGAGAGATTTCTCATAAGATGTTCTGCTTCCTTGGATCCCATCCAAGAAAGTTTAGTTACCAAGTAGAAGGCCAATAAGACTCATATTTTATCTAGATTACTAGAGGCCTGGTGCACAAAATTCGTACACTAGTGGGGGGGTCCTTCAGCCCAACCTGCGCCCTCTCACAGTCCGGGAGCTCTTGGGGGATATCCGACTGCCACAGAGGCGGGAGAGGCTCCCGCCACTGCTGCTGTGCTTGCCAGCTGTGAGCCCAGCTCAGGGCTTCTGGCTGAGCGGCACTCTCCCTGTGGGAATGCACTGACCACCAGGGGGCAGCTCCTGCGTTGAGCATCTTCCCCCTGGTGGTTGGTGCATGTCATAGCAACCTGTCGTTCCGCTGTTCGATCTGCATATTAGCCTTTTATTATATAGGATATAAACCAAAATTAGTGAATTTAAATAAGTCTTTTAAAAAGTCGGTTATTTATCTTCCTCTATTTGCTGTCTGAATATAATGACTAAACAAATAGTTGTAGCCAGTGCCACGAGTGGATTCCATATGTTGCTTTTCAGGGGTCAAGAGTTTGGAATCCTTGCTCATACTTGATGTTGACAGTCTTTACATTAGCCATTCTAGTGGGTTTAACTGGAATTTGCGTTGACCTTTTGTGCTTGCACCCTTTCATGTGATCTTTAGCCATTCACTTACCATTTTTGTGTGAATGTTGTCTTTTGCCTATTCTTTTCAAGTAGGTTTCTTATAGATAACATATAGTTAGGTCTTTTTTAAGCCACTCTGACAATCTCTGTCTTTTAGTTGATATATTTAGACCACACTTCAGGGTATGATTAATTTAGTTGGATTAATATTTACCTTTTACATAACTGTTTCCTATTTATTGACTTGTTTTTATTTTCTTCCCTTTATTATTTTTTTGCCTTCTGGTTTTCATTGAGTATTTTATATGATTTTTTTTATCCTCTCTTAGCATATTAATTATACTTCCTTTAAGCATTTTTCAGTGGTGATTGCAATATACATTTACAACTCACTCAAGACCACTTTCAAGAAATAACAGTATATTGTTTTGTGTATAGTGTAGGTACAATACTTTCTTTTTTAGAAATGTCAGTCATTTTTTTTTAATTGGTACAATACTTTAGAGTATTGTCTTTTTCTTGTCCTTTATGACATTGTTATTCTTCATTTTACTTAATCATATGTAATCATATGCAATAATCACCAAATACATTGTTAATATTATTGCATTAGATGAAGTTATCTATTAGATCATTTAGGAATAAATATAAAATAATTTTATTTTACCTTCATTTATTTCTTTTCCAACAGTCTTTCTTTCCTTATGTAGATCCAAGTTTTTGATTTATATAATTTTGCTTCTCCCCAAGGAATTTTTTAAAACGTGTCTTGCAGAATCTACTGACAATAAATTCCCTTGGTTTTTGTCTGAGAAAGTCTTTATTCCTCCTTTACTTTTGAAGGACACTATTTATATAGATTCTAGGTCGGTGGGGTGTTTTTTTTTCCTCCCTTAACATTAACTTTAAATATTTCACTCCACTTTCTTGCTGCTTGTATGGTTTCTGATGAGAAAGAAACATTTATAATTCTTATCTATATTCCTCTATAAGGTGGGTTTTTTCCCCAAGACTTTTCTCTTTGTTTTTGGTTTCCTGAAATTTGAATAATATGCTAAGGTATTTAAAATTTATTGGGGTGACAGTGGTTAATAGGATCATATATGTTTCAAGTTTACATCTCAATACAAAAGCTGTATATCGCACTCTGTGCCCACCACCCAAAGTTAACCTTTGGGTGGTGGGCACACAAATGCATCCCATTTTTCTTCGCTAATGTAACTGGTATTTTATTGTCAATATGTAAAATACATTGCATATTGACTTTGTAACTTATGATATTGCTATGTTACTAGTTTTTTTAATTCCTTAGAATTTTTATGTACATGATCATGCATCTATGAATATTATTTTATTTATTCCTTATCAATCTGAATGAGTTATTTTATTTCTTGTCTTAATGTAATGTTTAGGACCTCCAGTATAATGCTGATAGCGATGATAACATCCTTAATCTCATTCCTGCTTTGAAGGGAAAGTAGTCAGTCTTTGTTAGTTGTACATTTTTCTTAGATGCCTTTTTTCAGGTTCAGAAAATTCTTTTCTATATCTCATTTGCTATTTTTGGGTATCATGAATGGATGTTGAATTTGGATCTTTCAAGATTTGTATATTTTAGCTAAGATTTGTATATTTTAGCATAAAGTTCACAATATTTCCTTATCCTTTTAATTTCCCTTGGATCTGGAATGATTCTATATTTTTAGTCCTGATATTAATAATGTGTGTGGTTCCCTCCCCCCCACCACCCATTGGTCTAGTTAGAGGCTTTTTAATATTACTGATCTTTTTAAAAGCCAATTTTTGGTTTTACTTCTGTATTGGTTGATTCTTCTGTTTAATCGGTTTCACTCTTTATTATTTCCTTCCTGTTTATGTTGGGCTTAATTTGTTTTTCTTGACTTGAGTTTTTTTTGTTTTGTTTTATAGCCTAAAACAACATTTATTATTGTCAAGATTTATCTAACGTTTTCTGTGAGTCAGGAATATGGGCCTGCCATAGCTGGGTCCTCTGGCTCTGGGGCTAGGGCTGCTATCAAGATATTAGTAGATGAGATGTTGCAGTCATCTTCTGGGGACGAAATCTACTTCCAAGCTCACTCAGATGGTTGATGGCAGAATTATTTACTAAGTCAAATGATTAATTATGAAGGTAAATTATAAAGATAGAATTTTTAGACATGCATAGCCCTAGAATGTTTACTTTCTGTTTACCATCATTTAGGTAGTTGTTTTAAGGATGTACTCCTGTAAACTAAGAACAAGGAAGACAGAACTTTAAAAAAAAAATTGAGCCAATCCAGAATAATAATGAAAAGAAGACTCAAGTTAACAGCTGTTCTGAAGGCCTACAAAGCATTCCAGATTGACACAGGAGGAAAGAGGGTTTTAGGAAGGAGATCTTGGGAAGAAAAATAGGGACTAGGTAGAATGAATGGTGTCATGAAGATTTTGGGTAAAATTTGATGACATAATATAGGACAATGATGTGAGGAAAATAAAGGCAGTTACAAATCTCATGGGAAGCAAAACTGAAAAAAGAAAATCATGGTCTAACCCTAGTTAGAATGTGGCATAATGTTAAGAAATTGATAAGAGTATAGCCCTGGCCAGGGTGGCTCAGTTTGTTGAGCATCATCTCATTCACCTGAAAGGTCACTCACTGGTTTGATTTCTGTCCACGTGATGGATTCAGTCCCCAATTGGGGTATGTACAAGAGGCAACTGATCAATGTTTCCCACTCTCCCTCTCTCTAAAAATCAATACAAACAAAGAAATTGAAAGAATTCATTTGATCTTGATTCTAGGAACAATCTTTTTCAAGTGATCTTAAGGTTGTAACAGACCATAGAGTAAAAAATGAAGTATGTCAGGGTTACATTTCCTTACATAGTGATAACAATGTAAATGTTTATTAGTTTTCCACTTTGAGTCAACCTTTGGACAGGACACGAATGGACAAAGCCCAGAATACTGCTGTTGCAGGGCAGATTGTAATAACCATAAAAAAATAAAATAACAGAGGGAGGGACAGAAGGAGAGAACAGATTACTAGCACTAATAGCTTTGTCTTTCAAAATGGAGAATCAAGAAATAATTTCATATTGACAAAATAAGCAATAAACTGTAAGTGTAGTATTTAAAGTTCAAAGATCTGTAATAATAAAAGCATAATATGCAAATTGACCGAACAGCAGAACGACTGTCTGGACGACCTTCCGGATGACCACACTGTGACATGCACTGGCTCCAGGCCAGCCAAGGCGGGTGCGATGCAATTGGTCAGGGGGCCCTGCCATCACTCCATGACCACCCCGCAGAGGGAGGCCCAGGCCACCCTTTGCGGGGTGATTAATATGGGGCCTCTGCAATCGATTGCCCCAAAGAGGGAGGCCCAAGCCATTCTCTGCGCGGTGATCAATTGTGGAGCCCCGGCCAGGTGGGCAGGGCCTCCCTCTACTGGGCGATTGATCGCGGAGCCCCCCCATCGGTTGCCCCAAAGAGGGAGGCCCAGGCTACCCAGCCTGCAGCACTGTGGTGGGTGGGCAGGGCCTCCTGGCTGGTGGCCACAGAGGGAGGCCCATGCCACCCGGCTGGCAGCACTGTGGCAGGTGGGTGGGGCCTCCCTCTGTGGGGTGATCGATCTGGGGGCCCCGCAATCAATTGCCCCACAGAGGGAGGCCCAGGCCAGTGATGCTGTGGCGGGTGGGCGGGGCCGCCAGCGATCCTCCCCTCAGAGGGTGGCCCAGGCCAGGCAAGCGATTGCTCTCCACGCCTGTCGCCCACAGAGGGAGGCGACCGGTGGCAGGGGGGTGGGGCCAGCTGCCAGCAGCCCGGGGAAGGAAAGACCTGATAAGCCCTGATCACCGGCCAGGCCTAGGGACCCTACCCGAGGGGTCGTGGATTGCGACAGGACGCAGGCCGGGGTTAGGAACACCCCCCCTACACACATGAATTTCATGCACCGAGCCTCTAGTAGTTACATAAGAATTATAATTGCTAGCACATATTTTAAACAGGACAGAAAAAAGGAAGTGTAAGAGATAAATTTTAAAGTTTTCACACTAGAGGTTAGTTTATTTTTAAAGTTGATAACTCAGAAGTAGTGTTATAAGCATATATTTGGGTTATGGAGATAACCATTGGATAATTAAATTGTGTAAAGATTTGGATCTGAGTGGAGAGACTTGCTTTTATCATGTAAACTCCTTTGTAACATTTGATGTGTTATAGTATGTGTATTTGATAAAAATAAAATTAATAAGTTAAAAGAACAGAAGTAATTTAACAAAAAATAAACTTAACTACATGTATATAGGGAACTTTTGTTTCTAGTGTTATTCCCCCACAGGTAGCAATTTTATTAGTTTTTTTGCTTACCTGTCTAGTACCTTTTTAATGCAAATAAAGGCAAATATACGTATTTTTTCTTTCAATTCTAATACAAAAGGTAGCATATTTATACTGGTCTGTCGTTCTGCTGTTCGATCAATTTGCATATTGTGCTTTTATTATTACAGATCTTTGAACTTTAAATACTACACTTACAGTTTATTGCTTATTTTGTCAATATGAAATTATTTCTTGATTCTCCATTTTGAAAGACAAAGCAGTAATCTGTTCTCTCCTTCTGTCCCTCCCTGTATACTGGTCTACATTTGGATTTTTTTCACTAAAACATAAGGAATCTTCCTCAACCCCCCCCCCCCCCCCCCATTCTCATTTTTAACAGCTGCAAAATATTTTGTGGCTATAGAAGTTATTTATTAGGTCCTCTGTTGATGGACTCTTATGTTAATTTCCAGTATTCTAATAAAGTTTCTTATGAATAATTGTGTTCATCTGTCATTTTACATATATGCTGTTGTATTTGGGAAGTAGAGTCCCAGCATGGGATTGCTATATCAAAGGTTAAAGGTGTTTCTAGGTAAATAATGACAGATACGCCTCCATTAGGTTAGTACTATTTTGCGCAGTACAATTCTTGCCAAGATTATCCTGTTGAACTTTTGTTTTTCTTCCAGGCTTATTGGTGATAAATGTTATCTCATTTTAGTTGCATTTTTTTTTTATGGGTGACATAGAGAATATTTTTATATCTTTAAGGGATATTTTAAATTCCTTGTCTTTGGGATGCAGGTTCTTATTTTTAATTTTTCTGTTGGCTATCTTTTTCTTTTCAACTTTTAGAAACTTTTTATAAATTAGGGAGGGAAAGTTGGCCTCTGTAATGAATTGCAGATATTTTCCCCAGTATGTCATTTGACTTGCTTATGAAATGTTCTGCCATGTAGGTGTTTGATTTTTGGATAATTGAAGTTAGCAGCAGCAGCAGTAGTAGTAGTAGTAGTTGTATAGCTCTAGATTTAGAGTCATATGCTCTCCCATTCAAGGTTATGAAGGAACTCACTGATGTTTTCTTAATACTTGTATGATTATTTTTCACATTTAGATCTTTTGTTTTTAATCTTTATTGTTGAAGGTATTACATAGGTCCCCATTTTCTCCCACTGGCCCCTTATTGCTCGCCGCCATCCCCACCCCAGGCTTCCACCCCCCTATTGTCTGTGTCCATGGGTTATGCATATATGCATACAAGTTCTTTGGTTGATCTGTACCCACCCACCCACTCCCGCCTTCCCTCTAAGATTTCTCATTTAGATCTTGATTTATTTGGGTTTTATCCTAGTGTGTGGCGTGAGAAATGGAGTCAACTTTATATTTTTCCAAATGGCTACCCAGTTGTCCAAATAACAGTTAATTATAAAGTCCATTTTCTCCACTGTTAATTGATGGTATACTCTGGTACTTTACCTTTTGCTAATGTAGCATCATGACCTTGGGTATAAAACTGGTTATTCTAATTGTCAGTTCACCTGAGATAGAACACTAAGACAGAGGAGGGAAACTTCCTTTTAAATAATATATGTTAAGTTCTTTATGTATATTTTTGCCTGGAATCCTCACAACAACACTATGAGAAGATGTTTGTATTTTTCCCATTTCAGATGTGGAAACTGCGATACAAAGATAGCAAGTAACTTAGTCATCACATAGTAAGAAGTAGAGCCAGGATTTGAATCCTGGTGTGACTCCTTAATTAAGCTGTGCCGTTTAACCTTGCAACACTGTGTCCTATCTCTGATTTTATGGAGGCAGCAGGGAGCCTTGAGTTTTTTACTCTTTCAAATCCTTTGCTAATGCAGCAGCAGCAGCAGCAACAGCATGACTGTGGAAATAGAATCTTAACTAAAGAAGTGTGTCTAGGTTCCAATCTTACCAGAGAGCTGCAAAAAAAAAAAAAGAATAATAATAATAGTAAATAAGTAAATAAAGACTAGCTTAGCCATTTGAGCTTGGCAAGTGCAGAAAATAGTTAATGTATCAGGCTAGAGACTGTTCTTAGAAAGGCTGCTTACAACTTTATAAGGTTGGCCCTTGGTTGGAATACAGTTTTACAATGACAAGTAAGAGTGGCTCATTGTGCCTAGACTGTGTAAGTAGTGTGGTTTATACTTTCTTTCTAGGCGTCTGGAAATTTGGTACATGCTTGGCAGGGAGTGTCTTTGTGACCAGCCCCCAGTAAAAACCCTGGGTAGTGAGTCTCTAATGACCTTTTCTAGTAGATACAGTTTCCACATGTGTTATCACAAATCATTGCTGGAGGAGTTAAGTGTAACCCATGTTCACTGGGAGAGAACTCTTAGAAGCTTATACCTGGTTTCCTCTGACTTCCCCCATATGCCTTTCTCTTTTGCTGATTTTGCTTTGTTTCCTTGCACTGTAATAAGTCTTAGAACACAACTATATGCTAGGTTCCGAGAGTGCTTTTTAGAGAATTATTGAACCTGGTGGTGGTCTTTAGACTAATTCTAATCACTGACACTACATGTTTGTTGTGATTTGGGCAGTAGGGGATGTGTCTGTGCATGTGAAGCGGTGGAGAGAGGGAGAGAATGAATGAATGTACACAGAATATGAGAGCTCTATAACTTTGGGAGGTTAGGAGCCACAGTAGCTGGGACTAACAGCAGAGAAGAGTTTTCTTCTTTACATGCAGAGGAAATACTGGCAGATTAACTGGTTTCTGCTCAGTCGCTATTGCAGATCGGAACTTCATTCAGCAGCTATACTGCTAGTGATGACATGTTGGAGCAATAGCATCAACAGCCAAGGAGCAGTAGTAGTTGAAGAGAATCCACCTTTTAGACTAAGTTAGATTTCAGAATTTGTCATTCAAGAAAGGGTTCTTGCTTAAGAAAATAAGACATTTTTTTCTGACAAGTTGTATACAGTCTTGGGTGAAAGAGGAAATAGCCAAATAAATAATTAGTCATAGGTTTCAACACCTTTCTCAGTTATTCATAGAATAAGTAGACAGAACATCAACTTCTGTTCACCAGCTCCCCTCCAGCTTTAAGAAAAAAAACAACAGGATTTTATCCCTATCCTGCGAGGTATCAGTATACAAGAAGTTATTTTATTTTATTTTATTTTTTTTTTATTTTTTTAACAAACTTATGAGTGACTATAGTTATCAATTGTTTCATACTGGTTTTTTGTTGTTGTTGTTGTTGTTGTTGTTTTTTAAACATATAGTTTATTGATTTTTTACAGAGAGGAAGGAAGAGCGATAGAGAGTTAGAAACATTGATGAGAGAGAAACATTGATCAGCTGCCTCCTGCACACCCCCTACTGGGGATGTGCCCGCAACCAAGGTACATGCCCTTGGCCGGAATCGAACCTGGGACCCCTCAGTCCGCAGGCCAACGCTCTATCCACTGAGCCAAACCAATTAGGGCAAGAAGTTATTTTAAATGGAAACTCTGCATATCTATTATAATATTAGACCAATTTTGGTGAAACTCTATGTAGTATCACTTTTATTTCTGTTTATGGAAAAACATAGTAACAGCAGGATGAACATGTTTTCTGTTCTGGAAGTGTTCACAAAGGTTCACTAGACTATCTGCTAGAATTATAGAGGAGGCAAACTATCTTGGCTTCAATTTATAATGGAAATTTCAGTATTTAAGATACTTTTCTTAAAAAAAAAAAAAAGATAGTTATAGGATCATGGAAAATTGTGAAGTATTGCCCTAGCTGATTTGACCCTGCGGAATGAAGGGTTCCTGTTTCGATTCCAGTCAAAGGCACATGCCCGGGTTGCGGGCTTGACCCCTAGTAGGGGACATGCAGGAGGCAGCCAATCAGTGATTTCTCTCATCATTGATGTTTCTATCTCTCTCTCCCTCTACCTTCCTCTCTGAACTCAATAAAAATCTATTTGAAAAAAATTGTGGAGTATTTTTGATAATCTCTTTTTTATACTTACAGTATCTTGATAGACTAAGACAAATGATCTTATTCTTGAGTTTCATATCCATTTTAGGTATGATCTGAAATTTAACCATGAGTTAATGGTTTATTTTCAGAATCTTTCTTACATGTTATTTTAGTGGCTATTTCTCAATTGTGTGGATTGCCTTTTATCATATTAATAATCTCACTTTAATGTTAAATAAAACCACTTCCCATCAAATTTGATAATGAAACACTTTATTTGTGCTGCTTAATTACAGTATTCTTTTGCTTTGTTGGCCCTGTGTATTTAATTATTCTTCAGCAGGAGAGAGCTTCAATAATTGATACTTGAGGCAGTGAAGCTGATTGGTGTGTTGACTTAGCCAGAGAGCTAACATGTCCACAGAACAACTCCTGTACTTGTGTAAATTTACGACATGTTTCTAAGGAGACTGTTGATCTAGCATTGTCCATGCACTTTCCCTCTCACCCCCACCCCCATGTCGTCTTTATTATTTGGCTTGTTAAAGCCTTTTATATAATGGTAATTTGTTGACCTGTGGTACAATCTTTTTTCTCTCTATTTTTAACAATTTCCTTCTCTTGGTCATCTATAGTCACTCATCCAACAAGCTTTTCTTTCTTTTCTTTTTAAAATTCTTTCATCCTGCTTATCTTCCATCTCTTAAACGATGATCTCTTATAGCAGACTTAGGAGAGAGGTACTTTACGTAGGTCTGCATTGCTCTTCCTATACTATAATGGAAATTACCTTTCAGACACTTTTTGCTTATCTATGGACCACCATTGTATAGAAGGACAGTGAGAGGTGATAGTGTAAGATAGGGATGAGCTCTGAGAATGAGCTTTGATATTTGACAGCTTGATCAATCTTTTCTGCTCTTGAGAGTTGAACATAGGTGATGGTAATGACTGTTCTAGGCTAGCATGAAATCTCTCAAGGAATCCTCTGGCTCAGAATGATATATCCCATCATACGTGTGTGTGTGTGTGTGTGTGTGTGTGTTTAACTATAAAAGCCAAAAAAAAAAAGAGTTTCACAGCAAGTTGTAAAGATACTATATAGGGAGGTATTGTGTACTGTTCACCATTTCCCCCAATTAAGATGGTTACATCCTATACAATAAAAGCCTAATATGCAAATCGACTGAATGGCAGAATGACCAGTGGAACAACCGGTCGCTATGATGCGCACTGACAACCAGGGGACAGACGCTCAACACAGGAGCTGCCCCCAGCCCGCAGGCCCCAGGCCAGCCAAGGCGGATGCCAGTGGGGGCCCCCCAATCGCCTTGCCAGTCACCCCACAGATCGACCCTGATTGCCAGCCAGGCCTAGGGACCCGAATTTCATGCATCGGGCCTCTAGTCTTAATTGTAATACACTATCAAAACAAGCATATTGACATTGATTCAGTGTCTTTGCATAATTCTGTTTCATCTCATTGCTTGTGTAGATTCATGTAACTGTCACCACAATTAAGATATAGAACTGATTCATCACCACAAATATCTCCCTAATGGTACCTTTTTATTTTTATTTTTTTTATATTTTTTATTGATTTTTTACAGAGAGGAAGGGAGAGAGATAGAGAGTTAGAAACATCGATCAGCTGCCTCCTGCACACCCCCTACTGGGGATGTGCCCACAACCAAGGTACATGCCCTTGACCGGAATTGAACCCGGGACCCTTCAGTCCGCAGGCCGACGCTCCATCCACTAAGCCAAACTAGTCAGGGCTAATGGTACCTTTTTATAATCATATACCCATTCTCCCCACAACCATCTCTGCCCTCTGGCAACCATTGGTCTGTTTTTTATCTATAATTTTATCATTTTGAGAATGTTATATAAATACAATCATATAACATGTTTTTGTTTTGAGCATATGATCTTTTGATATTGATATGTATGATTAGGTTTTTTTTAAAATTTCAATTGCAGTTTACATTTAATATTGTTTTGTATTAGTTTCAGGTGTACAGCATACTGTAGTTTAGTTTTTTTAAAAACCATGAAACTGTTTCTAGTGTTATTTTACATTCCTATCAGTAATACATGAGAGATCCAGTTTCTTGCACATCCTTGCCTACATTTGATAGTCATTTTTAATTTTAATTGATTAAGTATGTGGTGATATGGTGCTATCATGATCTTAATTTTCATTTGAAGTGATCTTTTTGTGGTTTTAATTTGCATATCCTTTTTTAAAAAAAATATATTTTATTGATTTTTTTACAGAGAGGAAGGGAGAAGGAGAGGGATAGAGAGTTCGAAACATCAATGAGAGAGAAACATCGATTCAGCTGCCTCCTGCACACTCCCCACTGGGGATGTGCCCGCAACCAAGGTACATGCCCTTGACCAGAATCGAACCTGGGACCCTTCAGTTTGCAGGCCAACGCTCTATCCACTGAGCCAAACCGGTCAAGGCTGCATATCCTTTTTTTAAAAAATTTTAATTAAATCTTTATTGTTCAGATTATTACCGGTCAAGGCATATCCTTTTTTTAAAAAATTTTAATTAAATCTTTATTGTTCAGATTATTACAGTTGTCCCTCTTTTTTCCCCCATAGCAGCT
>NW_005354595.1:362080-387300 GCF_000412655.1 Myotis brandtii
AGACACCCTTATGGGGCAAGACTTGCTTCAGTGGAGCTTTGGTGCTCACTGAGTCTGCTCCCTTAGTGTGTCCCTTATGGATCTGAGGAGTTGTAATCTGGATGGTCCCACTCTGCCCACTGGGTACACTGGTTCTTGGATCTAAGGAGGTGCTAATTTATCCTCTGCCTGAGGCTACCCAGCAGGAGGTACGGAGAGATCTGCAGATTCTTCTTCTTTGTTTGGGGTTTGGAGGTGCCCAGATGAGGCCCAGCTGTGAAGCAATGCAAGCTGCTGTGGGGCCGTGGGACTTCTTTTGGATGTTCGGGGTCTCTCTGACCCAGATGCAGTTCGTTAGGTAATTTTAGATTGCAAAGGGCCAGGCCATTCATATGCAAAAGCCTCTGTGCACAGTTTGGGTGGGGCAGGGTCTCAGGGAATCAACAGGGTGGAGCAAACAGCTAGGGCTGATCTTCAGCCCTGCCCTAAGAGGCCCTGGGTCTCAGTGTCCCGCCGTAATGGTTGCAAGCACCTCTGAGAGAAAGCTGCCCTTGAGTTCCACCCAATGCCAGACAGTCCAGTTTCTCCCCGTATGAGTCTGGGTCCCCAGAGACTCTCCCTGAACTGGAGTTCAGAGCCATCGGGAGCTTGAGACTCCCTCCCGTTTGAAAAAGACAACCTTGTCCTCAGTTGCCAGCCCTTTTAGAGTGCGCCTCCATACCTCTGCACTTTACTTCCACACCTCCTCTGAGTCTCAGTGTGCTTTTCTCTTTCCTTCTAGTTGTAGAATTTCCACTCAGCCAGCCTTCCTGTGGTTCTGGATGATGTCCGTTTTGTCTTTTAGTTGTATTTTTGAAGTGGTTGTGCGAGACAGCAATTTCAGGTGTTTACCTATGCCGCCATCTTGGTTTCTCCTGCATATCCTTTAATGATTAATAATGCTGAGCATCTTTTAATATGTTCATTGGCTATTTGTACATCTTGTTTTGGAGAAATACCTTTTCAAATCATTGCCTTCTTAAAAATTGGGCTATTTGTCTTTAATTATTGAGTTTTAAGAATTTATATGTTCTGAATACTAGTCCCTTGTAAGTTACAAGATTTTCAAGTATCTTCCCTAATTCTCTGACTTATCTTTTCATTTTCTTGATTGTGTCCTTTGAAGTACAATAGATTTTATTTTTTATGAAGTATAATTTATCTGTTTATCTTTTTTTCTTTTGTCACTTGTGCTTTTGGTGTTAAAAAACCACTTCTGTAACCCAAATCCATGAACATTTACCTTTGTGTTTCCTTCTGAGAGTTTTATAGTTTTACATTTAGGTATACACTCTTTTTGAGTTAATTTTTGTATATGGTGTGAGAAAGGTATACAACTTCCATTTTTTGCATTTAGATATATAGTTTCGATGTATAATTTAGTTTTGACTATAATTTTGAACTCTCTTTAAATGCAATAATAGCATGCATTCCTTTTTTAAAAAACATTTTTATTGCCCTAACCGGTTTGGCTTAGTGGATAGAGCGTCAGCCTGTGGACTGAAGGGTCCCGGGTTCAATTCCGGTCAAGGGCATGTACCTCGGTTGTGGGCACATCCCCAGTAGGGGGTGTGCAGGAGGCAGCTGATCAGTGTTTCTCTCTCATTGATGTGTCTAACTCTCTAACCTTCTCCCTTCCTCTCTGTAAAAAATCATTAAAATATATTTAAAAACACACACACAAAAAAACATTTTTATTCATTTCATAGAGGGAGGGAGAAGGAGAGGGAGAGGGGGAGAGAAACATCAATGATGAGAGCGAATCATTGATTGGCTGCCTCTTTCATGCCCCCTATTGGGGATAGAGCCCACAACCTGAGCATGTGCCCTGACCTCCTGGTTCTCAGGTTGATGCTCAATCACTGAACCATGCTGGCTGGACATTCTTTTGTGACTTTTTATGTTTGTGAGATTCATTTATGTTATTGTGTGGAGCAACAGTAGTTCATTGTCTTTGCTATAAATTGTTGAATACATTTACAAAAGTTTATTCACCTATTTTATACTTAATGCCATTAGGCTGTTTCCAGTTGGCTAGTAGAAATAATGCTGCTGAGAACAATCTCAGATGTTTAGGTGCACATAAGCAGGCAATCTCTTGTGTGTATCCATAGGAGTACAATAAATAC
This sequence comes from Myotis brandtii, assembly GCF_000412655.1. Classification (NCBI taxonomy): domain Eukaryota; kingdom Metazoa; phylum Chordata; class Mammalia; order Chiroptera; family Vespertilionidae; genus Myotis; species Myotis brandtii. Next base: position 364,228 of record NW_005354595.1, read on the forward strand.
ATAGGGATCCTAGGATATTCCATATAATAAAATTTAGTAGATTGGGTCATTTTTCCAAAGTTGTCCCAATTTACACTCCCTCTACCAATATGTAATAGTTCTGTCGCTTTACATTCTTATCAACACTTGATATTTCAGTCTTTTTAATATCCTAGTATTTCGTTGTGGTTTAAACTTGCATTTCCCTGATGACCAAAGTGGTTAGGCATTTTTTTGGTATATGTTTATTGGATATGGTATTAGTCATTTCAATGTGGCTGAGAAAAATACATTTATTTACTTACCATGTTGGTGGTCCTTACGTAGCTATACATGTTTTTGTTCTAGGAATCATGCTGAAAGAGCAGCCCCTGTTTAGGATATATTCTTGTTTCAGAGGTAAAGGGGGAAAACTAGTAGAAAACTACTATCTTTTGAAGATTCTGTTTGGATTTAGTGTAGGTCATGTCCATTCATATTCCATAGGCCAAGGCATATCTTAAAACCATACTCAGGGTCAGTAGACCAGGGAGGTGTCCTCCTTTCGCAAGAGGCATTAAAAGTCACATGGCCATTGTTGGGGTGAATAGTTTTTTCACAGAAAAAGCAGAGGGCACAAATACTCTGGAATAGTAATGAAGTCTACCATCTTATTTCTGAGGTGCTTCTTCAGTTCTCTTGTCATGTTCTGTTATTCTTGACTGTTTCTTATTAATTCCTTGTGGGGAGTTTTTCCTCCTTTTTTCTTAGTAAGTTGTGGATATAAATCTTTTGTTGGGTATAGATAGTGAAGATATTTACTCTCACTCTTTGACTTGCCTTTTTAATCCGCTAATGTCTTTTGTTAAATAAAATTTTTTAAAGTTGAGATATATTTGACATGTTTTAGTTTCAGATTAGGTATACAACATAATGATTCAATATTTGTATATTATTGTAAATGAAATTCTGAATTTCATTGTTGTCTAGTTTATTGATATTTTCCTTTATAATTGGTTTTGTTTCTTGTTTAATAAATCTTTCCCTACTCCAATATTATAAAGATAGCTATTTTCATTATTTTCTAGAGTCTTTATTATTTTGTTTTTTACATTTCAATCTGTAAACCACCTAGAATTAATGTTTAGTTGACATTTTAACATATTCCTTCAAGTCTAGAAAAGAGCTAAAATGATCTCTAAGTGGTTTCTAAGATCAGATTAACTCAATTTACATATAGAAATATTGATACTAAATTCACATATGTATAGAAGGTATATCTGTTTTCTAATATAAAAACATGTTGGGCATATTTAAAATTTTTACTACATTTAAAACTGCAAAAATTCACCTTTCCATATCCGTAGGAAGTCAGTAAACAACTATCTTTGGCTACCAACATCACTATTTCTCAGATATTATCAGGAATATGTGAGGCTATAATTTCCATCTTTCTGAAATTTAAGAGTTTCAGTTTTATTTTATCTTAGAGCTTACTTAATTTCTTTCTCTTGTCCCAAGCTGTCTCTATAAACTTCTAGCGAAAGAACCAAAGAGAATAATTTCTAGATGTGTAGTACAGAAATTGTTTAAATAATTGTGTTTCTATTAAGCAAACACGTTAGTAGTTTGCCTTTCTTCAGCAAAAACTGAAGTTGTTCCTTACAGAAGAGGTACTTACATCTAAACATTAAATATATGTTGTGGCACTTTTGCTTCTCTAATATTTGTAGGATAGTTTGGGGATTAAGTTTTATCATCTAGTAGACCAAAATATTTCTTCTTAAAAATTGACCAAGGTAAGCAAATAGTAACATTTTAAATAGGTTAGTTTTAACACTGTCCATAGTATTTTTGTTGTTGTTAATCCTCACCTAAGGATATTTTTCCATTGATTTTTAGAGAGAAGGGAAGGGAGATGGAAAGATAGAGAGAAACATCATTGTGAGAGAGACACATCGATTGGTTGCCGCTTGCAACCGAGGTACATGCCCTTGACCGGAATTGAACCCTGGACCCTTCAGTCCGTGGACCAGTGTTCTATCCACCAAACAAAACTGGCTAGGGCTGTGCATAGTATTTATTATCTTTCTTAAATGTAAACTTAAATCTTGGTAATAGATCTTAGGGTTATAATGAAAAGTCTATCTGACTTTTCCTTTGCCATTGACCATTCAGGTTTGGAATTGGTCAAAACTCTTACCTGAAAAATAGAGTAAGTATTTACTTAAATAGTAGTTTAAGAAATAGTACACATTAAAGATCATTTTGAAGATTAATGGATGGAAAAAATCAGTGAATAAAAGAACTTGGCCAATATAGAAATAAATTACATCTTTGTGTTCAACCTAAAAAAGAAGGTATCAGAAAACCAGAATTATTAGGGAGTGCTGCACAAAATATTTGCATTCACATATATTACAGAAACTTAACGTACTTAATATACTAAATATTCTTAATGTACTAAGTGTAATTAAAAATATACTACAGCCCTAGCTGGCTTGGCTCAGTAGATAGAGCATCGGCCTTCGGACTGAAGGGTCCCAGGTTCGATTCCGGCCAAGGGCACATGCCTGGGTTGCGGGCTCCATCCCCAGTGTGGGGTGTGCAGGAGGCAGCCAATAACTGTCATGTAGATATTCAGTAATTTTTCTTTTCTATAAAGTTCACTTCCAACCTTTAGCCTTTGTGATTCTTGAGTACTTCCCCTTAAATGCCTTGATATTCAGGTGAAGTAATTTACTGACTTTTATGTTTTTAGTAGTAAATATGGACCGTTATTTGAGATTTGTTTTATTAACAGAATATTACTCTTGCCTTTCAGCGGGGATCTGATGAGCTTCTTTCTTCTGGCATCATTAACGGACCTTTTACCATGAACAATTCTAGTCCTTCTATAGGTGTGTATGGTGAGTTTTCTTTTTTTTTTTTTCCTTTTCAAAATCTGAAATGTTTTTTTTCTCCATGGGTTTCCCCCCAATTTTTTAGAGTGCTCTTATTTTGCTCATCTTATAAACATGTTGAAGTTCCACTACCTATATATATAAAAGGCTAATATGCAAAGTATCCCTTCAGGAGTTTGACAGGGAGACCGGAGTTTGATCGCTCACTATGATGTGCACTGACCACCAGGGGATGGCGCAGAATGAAGGAAGGCCCCAGCCGGCAGCTGGGGAGGGGAGGTCCCGGCTGGCAACCGGAAGGCCCCGATCGGCCCTGATTGCTGACCAGGCCTAGGGACCCTACCCGTGCACAAATTTCGTGCACCGGGCATCTAGTTTATGTATAACAAAAACTAAAATTTATTGCAGTAAAGTTCATATATGTGAAATTAAGAGTTATAGTTCTCATAAATTTTAAGGATTAATTTGGGTTTAATTTGATAATTCCTTTTTAGTTTGATGTTCTGTGTGCTACACAGTTGTGATAAGGCTATCAATAAGTTGGTGACCCTTCACAATTGAGTAAAAGAACTAGGTGCAAACTCTTGTAGTATTGAGTGATGATGGATTTAGAATAGAAGTGTTAAAATTTTAATATGCCAACATGATTTTTAAAAATTGAAACATACCTTGTGGGGAGGGGAGGGGCTGAGAGGAGGGGGATAAAGGGAAGGAAAATGGGAAATATCTATAATATTATCAATAAAAAATATATTTTTTTTAAACATTGAAACGTAATTCACATCCCATAAGGTACCACTTGATTTAAAAATAGTTTTGAAATTTGGAGACTGGAGACTGTAAAACAAGTTGGGAAAGTGTAACACTGGAGGGAGAGAGAGCCGTTAAGAGACTATTTATACAGTAGCAGTAACAATTATGACGGAGAGAATTAGAGAACTTACAGAAGGTGAAAGTGATCGTTGTTGGTGATTACTGTTGGTGATTAATGTTTGAATAAGAGATTTCATTGATGATTTCCAGGTTTTGGTCTTGGAAAACTGAATAGATGGTGATGCCACTCTTTATATTAGAAAATATAGGAAGACCAGAATTGGACAAGATAGCAGGTTCGGATTTTTATTATTGAATTTGACTTTCTCTGGAACATCCAGATGGAAGTGTCAGGTAGATAGTGGGTTCTTCTGGTCTCAGCATTGTGAGAGACATTTGGAAGTGAATATCATACACATTGGCAGCTGAAGCCATGAGAATGGAGAGTCTCAGAAAAGGTGAGATTTTTATCTAGATGTTTTTGGAGTTATAGGGAGTTAGGGAACAAGTGGACCTCAATTTCCAGACCCTGAGATACATGGGGTTTGGGAAAGTGAACAGCCTTTATGTGAGGACACACTGAGAGAGGTGGACCAGGTTTAGTTAAGGCAAAAGATGAAAAGAAAATTGAATGAAGAAATTAAAAATATATGGAAATTGGTCAGCCATGATACATTGCTCTGAAGGAAGCATGTCAAACTCACAGCGAGTTTGACATGCTTGCTCTAGAGGACTAAATGGAAAGATTTTGTAGGCAGAGCAACAGCATAGGATTTGTTCATGTAGAAGTATGGACCATGTAATACGGGCATGAGACTAAATCAGCTTTCTCAAACTTGAGCTGGCATCCAAATCACCTAGAGGGCTAGTTCAATAAAGCCTGATTGCTGAGTTCATCCCTAGAATTTCTAATTTATTAGATCAAGGGTCGGTCCTGATAATTTGCATTTCTGCAAGTTCCCAGGTAAAGGTGATGCTGCCATTTGAGGAACCATACTCAGAACTACTGGATAAAGGAAAAGCTAGAATATGAAGTTCTTAAACCTTTTGATCTGGTGGGCTTAAAAAAAAAATTCTGCCCTTATTCCCCAGAGTTATAGTATATCGAGGGTAGGGCCTATATGTTTGTTCTTATTTTAAAGATTGAGGTCAGGTAGTCTTTTTGGTCTTGGTTGATTGATTACTTAAGAAAGAAGTATGAGATCTAGGTTTAGCAGGCGGCAGTTTTTGTTTTTGTATTTTGAATTTCTTCTTGTATCCCATTTCCTAAGTTCATTGTTTCTTTTCCTGAAGCGCATATCCTCTTTAGTAGCTGTTTCAGCAGAGCTCTGTAAATGGTAACCTCTCACACTGACTAAAAATGTCCACTTCACTATAGCTATTGAATGATAGCTATTTAGAATTCTAGGTTGATAGTTATTTTCTCTCAGCACTTTGAATGTACTGTTTTACTCTTTTGGCTTCTATTGTTGAAAAGTCTATTGTCAGTTTATGTTATTACTTTGTAGATAGTTTTCTCTGTAGTTATTCTTAATATTTTCTCTTTATTTCTGTTCTGTGGTTTCACTATGCCTAGGTATGCATCACAAGTTCTCAACCCTGGATGCTCAATAAAATAGCTTAGGAAGCTTTGAAGAAAATACAGATGCCTTGACTTACCCCACACCAATTTTAAAATCTCTGTTGGGGCTGGGACTGGGGTGGGTCTAGAGACTCTAGATACTGTTTTTTATTTGTTTTTAAAGCTTCTTAGGTGAATATATATATAAATATATATATGGTTTGTGCAGCTGGAGTTGAGGACCATTGCTGGAGACTAATTGCCTCCTGGATTTCTGTTTTATGAAATGGTAAAGGAAATCCTTCAGACTTGAGGAAAATGATACCAGGTGGAAACTTGTGTCTACAGTGGTAATTATGTGGACACATGACTTTCTCCTTTTTTTTTTTTTAATTTAAAAGATAATTGAGGGAGGATTCTGGGAAGATGGCATAATAAGAAGCATCAGGAATCATAACTGCCTACCTAGACAACAATTGCACTGCCTGAATCTGTAACTAATTTGGAACTCTTGAGTCTGTTGAAGGCTTGCAAGTTTCATGGGGAGACTTGGAAGGTAAATTATGGTTAATTTTCAGATCTTAGCACAGTAGCTGCTACCCGTACCACCCCCCCCCCTACCCCCCCAGTCACATGGAGCCAGCTGTATCCCTGTTTCAGGAGTAGCTTACAACAGCTTGCGGGAGCTAGGATGGTCAAAAAAAGACCTTGTCCTTTAACTTTTGGGGATCTGTGCTCTGATAGATAATTGCTTCATCTGATACACACTTGCAAACAAAGAGGCAGGCAACCATTGTTCTTGCCTCTCCTGCTTTGTTGCAAGCTAGGCCTCACTCCCCCCAAATGACTACCATGAGATTTAAAGAGCCAGTGCTCTTCTCCTTCCCCCACTTCATTTTTCCTGTTTATTTCCTTTTAGGGACCAAACATTAAAAAAACAACTGCATCTACAGGGAAAATTAGAAAGTGGTCATACAGGAAAAGGCTCTGGTGAAACCTGAAAAGACCTTAGTTTACACAGCAGGCTCATTGTTGGCCCAGAGACAGCCTATAATAATAAAAAAAAGAAAGACAATAAATAAAAATAATTCAGAACCCGGAAAGCCTCACAGAAAGGGAAGAATCTGATTTCCAGAGTTACCACATTCCCAAATTTGATGAAAAACGTGAATATAAATATCCAAGAAGTTTAATTAACTCAGGCAAGATTAACTCAATGAGACCCACACTGAGACACATTATAATCACACTTTCAAAAGACAAAGTATCTTGAAACAGCAAGAGAGAATGAACTCGTCACATACAAGGGATCCTCAGTAAGAATAAGGGTAGATTTCTCATGAAGAACTTTGGAGGCCATGATGCAGTGAGCCAATGTATTAAAAGCGTTAAAATAATAAAACTGTCAACCTGTAAAAGAATCCTATATTTGGCATAACTGTCAGTCAAAGGTGTTTTTTGTTTTTTATGTTTGTTTTTTAGTTTAAATAAATTTTCTGCTACAGAAAGAAAAATTTATAGATTAACATCCCTCATGAATGTGGACACAAACATATTCAGCAGGATAGTAAATCAAATATCTTATATAACACTAGAGGCCCAGTGCACAAAAATTTGTGCATGGGGGGCGGGTCCCTCAGCCCGGCCTGTGCCCTCTCGCAGTCTGGGACCCCTCGGGGGATGACCACCTGCTGGTTTAGGGCTGCTCCCCGGGGGATTGGGCATAAGCTGGCAATCAGATATCCCTCTGGCAGCCCGGGAGCCCTCGGGGGATGTCCATTTGCCAGTGGAGAGCAGGCCTAAGCTGCAGTCTGACATCCTTAGCGCTGCTGAGGAGGCGGGAGAGGCTCCCACCACCACCGCTGTACTGGCAGCTGTCAACCTGGCTTGTGGCTGAGCAGAACTCCCCCTGTGGGAGCGCACTGACCACCAGGGGGCAGCTCCTGCATTGAACATCTGCCCCCTGGTGGTCAGTGTATGTCATAGTGACCAGTCATTCCCAGTCTTTCTGCTGTTAGGGTCAGTTTGCATATTACCCTTTTATTATATAGGATAGAGGCCTGGTGCATGGGTGGGGGCTGGCTGGTTTGCCCTTCAGGGTGGGGGTCCCCACTGGGGTGCCACTGGGGTGCCTGACCAGCCTGGGTGAGGGGTTGATGGCTGTTTTCAGGCTGGCGACACCCACTTTAGGGTGGGGGGTCCCCACTGGGGTGCCTGGCCAGTCTGGGTGAAGGGCTGAGGGCCGTTTTCAGGCTGGCCAAGCCTCCCCAGCGACAGAAGCTCCCAGCCTCTCCTTTTTTTCTTTTTTTTTCCTGGGATTTATTTACCTTCTATAATTGAAACTTTGTAGCCTGGAGTAGAGCTCAGAGCCGGCCAGAGCTTGGCTTCCTCCATCGCCAGGGGCAACCCAAGGCTCCAGTTCCATGGCCAGGGCTGGCTGAAAGCAGGTATCTGGGGTTTATTTACCTTCTATAATTGAAACTTTGTTGCTTTGAGTGTAGCTTAGAGCCGGCCGCGGCAGACAGGGAACCTTGGCTTCCTCCATCGCTGGAGCAAGCAAGCCTCCTGCTCATTCCAGCTCCATGGCTGCCGGCCGCCATCTTGGTTGGGTTAATTTGCATATCTCGCTGATTAGCCAATGGGAGGCATAGCGAAGGTATGATCAATTACCATGTTTGTCTATTATTAGGTAAGATAAGCCTAATATGCTAAGTGTCCGGTCATCCAGTTGGCTGTTCAACCAATCAAAGCGTAATATGCTAATGATATGCTAAGGCCGCTCAACTGCTTGCTGTGGCATGCACTGACCACCAGGGGGCAGATGCTCCGATCAGTAGGTTAGCTTGCTGCTGGGGTCCAGCTGATCGGGACTGAGCAAGGCGGGCTGGACACACCTTGGAGCCCTCCGTGGCCCCTCCCCACCTGGCCGACCTCCCACATCCTTTCCTGGCCCCGACCGTGCACCAGTGGGGTCCCTCAGCCTGGCCTGTGCCCTCTCACAATCAGGGACCCCTCGGGGGATGTCTGAGAGCCTTTTTCAGCCTGACAGCAGAACAATCGGTCGCTATGACACACACTGACCACCAGGGGTCAGACGCTCAATGCAGGAGCTGCCAGAAGCCGGGCTTACGGCTGGCAAGTGCAGCAGTGGTGGCAGGAGCCTCTCCCGCCTCTGCAACAGCACTAAGGATGTCCAGCTGACGACTTCGGAGAATGGGCCTAAGCTGTCTGTCGGATATCCCCCAAGGGCTCCCGGACTGAGAGAAGAGGGCGCAGGCCGGGCTGAGGGACCCCCCCTCTCCTGAGTGCACGAATTCCGTGCACCGGGCCTCTAGTATACATATAATATGGAAAAAGAGGGGAGATAATATATCATGATCAAGGAGGGTTTATATCATTTTAAAAAATTCAATTCCCATTTATGTTAAAAGCCTTAGCTAATTAGGAGTAGAAGGGAACTTTTTCAACCTGATAAAGGTATGAAACTACAATAAACGTTATACTTAGTGGTGTAAGACAGTGCTTTCCCTCTGAAATTAGGAATGATGCAAGGATGTACAATACAAGGTCAACATACCAAAATTGTATTTCTGCATACTATCAATGATTAATTGCTACATAATTTTAAAGTGTTATTTACAAGTCCATTAAAAATTATGAAGTACGTAGGGCTAAATGCACCAAAATATGTGCATGATCATTCCACTGAAAACCATAGAACGTTGCTGAGAGAAAGTAAAGAAGGCCTACATAAATGCAGAGATATCATGATGTGTATAGTTTGGATGACTCAATTATTAAGAAGAGAACTCTTCTTAGTAAGTACCTGATTTCAAGAATTCCTGTAAAGCTATAGTAATCAAGACAGTGTAGGACCTATGGTTTAATTGAGGAGCTGGTGATTTTGGAAGGAGGACTGACAAAAAGGGGCACTAGGGACCTTGTGGGGATGGTGAAATTTTCCTATATCTTGATTATTGTGTTCATATGGGTGTATATGCGAGAAGTTGTCAAACTGTAAAATGTGGGTAGATTTTATTTTATCTAAAGTATACCCTAGTAAAGTTGAATTTTTTTAAAAAATCCATATTTACAGGGTAGTTTACCTCATAGATTCCTCCAGTTTTGAGATGGGAATATATAATTTTTAAAAAGCCTCTTCCATTTATCTCTTTGGAACATGACTAGTAGGCATTCAGTAGTTTTCAGTATATTGTTCAATAAAATACAAGATTGATGTAAGCTAAGTATTTTGAATACTTATTTTCATAATAAAAATTTTGGAAAGTGTGATGTATCCTTTTTTTTTCTAATTTTTATTTGTTTGTTTTTTTTGCTAAAAGTATTACAAAGGGTATTACATATGTGTCCTTTTTTTCCCCCCGCCCTTGACAATCCCCTGCCCTCCCTTACCCCCCCCCGTGTCTTATGTATTAGTTATGCTTATATGCATGCATACAAGTCCTTCGGTTGATCTCTTACTCCCCTCCCTTCTGCCCCCCAACCCTCTCTGGCCTTCCCACTGCAGTTTGACAATCAGTTTGAGGCAGCTCTGCCTCTGTATCTATTATTGTTCAAAAGTTTGTAATGGTCTTTATTATCCATGAATGAGTGAGATCATGTGGTATTTTTCCTTCATTGACTGGCTTATTTCACTTAGCATAATGCTCTCCAGTTCCATCCATGCCGTTGCAAATGGTAAGAGTTCCTTCTTTTTTACAGCAGCATAGTATTCCATCGTGTAGATGTACCACAGTTTTCTAATCCATTCATCTACTGATGGGCACTTAGGCTGTTTCCAGATCTTAGCTATGGTGAATTGTGCTGCTATGAACATAGGGGTGCATATATCCTTTCTGATTGGTGTTTCTGGTTTCTTGGGATATATTCCTAGAAGTGGGATCACAGGGTCAAATGGGAGTTCCATTTCCAGTTTTTTGAGGAAACTCCATACTGTCTTCCATAGTGGCTGCACCAGTCTGCATTCCCACCAGCAGTGCACAAGTGTTCCTTTTTCTCCACATCCTCTCCAGCACTTGTCGTTTGTTGATTTGTTGATGATAGCCATTCTGACAGGTGTGAGATGGTACCTCATTGTTGTTTTGATTTGCATCTCTCGGATGATTAGTGACTTTGAGCATGTTTTCATATGTCTCTTGGCTTTCTGAATGTCCTCTTTTGAAAGGTGTCTATTTAGATCCTTTGCCCATTTTTTGATTGGATTGTTTATCTTCCTTTTGTTAAGTTGTATGAGTTCCCTATAAATTTTGGAGATTAGGCCCTTATCAGATATGACATTGGCAAATATGTTTTCCCACGCAGTGGGTTTTCTTGTTGTTTTGTTGATGGTTTCTTTTGCTGTGCAGAAGCTTTTTATTTTGATGTAGTCCCATTTGTTCATTTTCTCTTTAGTTTCAACTGCCCTAGGAGCTGTATCAGTGAAGAAATTGCTTTGGCATATGTCTGAGATTTTGTTGCCTTTGGATTCTTCTAGAATTTTTATGGTTTCCTGTCGTACATTTAAGTCCTTTATCCATTTTGAGTTTATTCCTTCGGTTGATCTCTTACTCCCCTCCCTCCTGCCCGTGATGTATCCTTTTATACAAAGAACTAGAGGCCCGGTGCACAAATTCATGCACAGGTGGGGTCTGGCTGGCCTGCCCCGATCGGGGCCTATTGGGCCACACCGGCCCGGGGGAGGGGCCACAGGTGGTTGGTGGGCCGGGCTCACTCCTGATCGGGGTTAGGGGGGCTTATTGGGGGTGGGGCCAGTTGGCCCCTTCCCCTGGTCGAACTCCCGGTGGAGGGGACAATTTGTATATTAGCCTTTTGTTATATAGGATAATTCTTCAAAGTTATGTATTCAGTGTAATAGAATTTCTTCATTTCCTGTTGACTTTTATTGAATTATGGCTATATGGTTGCTAATATATATTTTCCACTTTCAGATTATTATACTTATCAAATATTTAGATACAGCCATTTTTGGGTCATAAAGTAACCCAAAATTGATTTTTTAATTTCATAAAGTAACTTTTTTGATTTCAGAAAGTAACTTGCCAAGACTGGATATCTGGGCATAGCCTATGCTCATAATATAGCTATGGCACTTTCATAATAATATAGAACAATTAACCTACAGTGGTGATTTATAATTGCACATTTTTTAAAATAAAAATGTGTTACCACTGGCCTTTATTTGATAGTGCAGCACAAGCCCAAATAGTTGTAGTATTAATCTTTTTTCTCACACATAGTTTTACAGAGATTATGTATACCTCTGTAAAAGAAACGACCTTCTTAATGTTCTTTCATTTATTTTAGAATAGTCTGGGTAAACTGATATAAACCTCTTGCTTTTAAAATGTTTTTTCCAGTATTTAACAACTTTTTCTGGTTAAGAAAACACAAGGTGGTGGTATTTTAGTCTAGCCATTCAGATCTACAGGGAGGGTGCAAAAAGGCACCCTGGCTTTTACTCCTATCCAGGGTGTGATGTTTGGTATTCTTAACTAGTGACAAAATTATAAGCCACATAAATTTGGACATACATTGAAAATTTATAATGTAAATTTGCTTGCTTATTTCTAGGAATGATAAGACAAACGCTTTGAGATTTAGCCTTAGTTGGGTGGCTCAGTATACATCAAAAGGTAGCAGGTTCGACTTCCTGTATGCCTCGACCCTTTAATACAGTTCCTCATGTTGTGGTGACCCCCAACCATAAAATTATTTTCGTTGCTACTTCATAACTGTAATTTTGCTACTGTTATGAATCGTAATGTAAATATCTGATATGCAGGATGTATTTCCATTGTTACAAATTGAACATAATTAAAGCATAGTGATTAATCACAAAAACAATATGTAATTATATATGTGTTTTCCGACGGTCTTAGGCGACCCCTGTGAAAGGGTCGTTCGACCCCCAAAGGGGTCGTGACCCACAGGTTGAGAACCACTGCTGTAAGGGCACATACTAGGTTGTGAGTTTGACCTTGGTCGGAGGCAACTGATGGATGTTTCTTTCTTCCTCTCGAAGGAAAAAAAACTTGATTAAAAAACCACACATATATACTTGGGTGAAGATTTTTACAAGGTTACATTTAAATTTTAGTTTGAATAATGCATTTTTCACCTGTTCCAGGGGTCCTCAAACTTTTTAAACAGGGGGCCAGTTCACTGTCCCTCAGACCGTTGGAGGGCCGGACTATAGTTTAAAAAAAAAACTATGAACAAATTCCTATGCACACAGCGGCGGCAAAAACACCCGGCGGGCCGGATAAATGTTTTCGGCGGGCCGCATGTGGCCCGCGGGCCGTAGTTTGAGGACCCCTGTCCAGCCATTTACAAAAATAAATCATCTCTGAACCTCCATCTCTTCATGTGCTAAAATTAAGATTTAACTGAGTATATTTCTATATGTCAACTCAAATAGGGCAGTGTAAATGAAAACAGTGTGAAAACTAGAAATGAATGGACAGAGTCTTTAGAGCAAGAAAATGACATGGTACACTATTTTAGGTTGATGGCGGCAAAACACCCGGCGGGCCGGATAAATGTTTTCGGCGGGCCGCATGTGGCCCGCGGGCCGTAGTTTGAGGACCCCTGTCCAGCCATTTACAAAAATAAATCATCTCTGAACCTCCATCTCTTCATGTGCTAAAATTAAGATTTAACTGAGTATATTTCTATATGTCAACTCAAATAGGGCAGTGTAAATGAAAACAGTGTGAAAACTAGAAATGAATGGACAGAGTCTTTAGAGCAAGAAAATGACATGGTACACTATTTTAGGTTGATAATGTAGGATCTGAGACCAGGCAAAAGGGGAGTGAGACTAGAGAAGTAGAAGGGGACAAGATCGTAGATGAGGTTGGTGACATTGAGAGTGGAGATGAAAAATATAATTAGTCATTTTGGAGGGAAAACTTACTTCATGGTGATTGATGAGAAAGAAGAGGGAAAAGAAGGAATCTCTTGCCTACCAGATTATCAATATCTGACTGCCAATTATTTTTCACAGTCTGGCTAACCATTTGCTATACACAGACACAGAATTGTAAGGACTTCTAAGAATTGATAGTCTTTTGGCTCTGTGTAGGATGCTGCCTGCATTCATGAACGTAGAGAATTTGGGAGAAAATGCTGGTTTGGTTAATAAGTCAACTATTCACCTGTAAGCAAGTAGAGTTCCATGCCACAGATACGGGTATAAAATAGTATTACCATAATTTTTATGTGGTACTCATGAAATTTATTTATTTAGGAGCACAGACATCTGATTGTAAAGTTCCATTAATATTTGGGAAAATGATCATTTTAGGCCTTTTGAAAGATAATATTTTCTTCCTAATAGTGCTAAGTATGGTATTTAGTATTTAAGAAAAAACACACATAACTGTAGTGAAACCTTTGGCTTTCAGATAATTTGCATTCAGTTTTATACAGTGCTATATCTAGGGGAGGGGGACATTTCTGGATCTTACATATATAAATTTGAGTATTTGTTACAGACTTGTCAGTCTAGTTATTGTCAGTGTTAAAATAGTAGGATTTAAATGAAATTTGTCTGTGAACTGGGGTAATTATTTTACAGCAGTGGTTTTCAAGCTTTAAGGTTGCATCAGAATCATCTGGAGAACTTGTTAAAGCACAGGTTGCTGGGTCCTGCCTGTAGTAGATCTAGGGTAGAGCTGGAAATTTGCATTTTTAGCAAGGTGATCATGCTTATGTTAAAAACTATTATATAATAAGGACTAAGATTATTCTCAGAAACCACAATTTAGCCTCAAAAAATAACTTTAAAAAATAAATAATCTCTAAGAAATAGACTTAATTTTCATAAACATATAGCTCAAATCCAAATCCCTTTAGGGTATAATAAATATAAAATTTTTGTTATAGTGTTCCCTAAAAGCTATTGTTCGTACTTATTTAGCAACAGAATAAATTAGAAAAATATATTTTAAAATACTGTAAGGACATTATAAATGTTCTCTATTCACAACAAATAATTGATTATTTAGAGGTATTTGGTGCTTCTAAATATGTAATTAACTTACCCAGTAATTTCCTTGAAGTTAAACATGCTTATATTTTTAAAGATTTTAATACCTGTGTGAAAAAACCAAAAACCTCTTCGCTTAAAGATGAATGGTTCTTTTCTCCTCTTACCCCATCTATCCCATTATCCCCAAAATTTCAAAACCTGAAACTCTTGGGAGGATCAGTATTGTCACGATACATATGATTAATATAGTATGTCTACCCAAATTAGTTTCAGTAATTTTTTTAAAATCTTATTTTTTTAGCTAATGGGAATGACAACAAGAAATTTAAAGGAGATAGACCTCCCTGTTCGCCTTCCCGTGTTCTCCATCTTCGCAAAATTCCAAGTGATGTCACCGAAGCAGAGGTCATATCATTAGGTCTACCATTTGGCAAAGTAACTAATCTTTTGATGTTGAAAGGAAAAAGCCAGGTATGTAATATTTAAAGATTGACCCATCGTTATATCTCTGGGTATTAGTGTTAAAGATGATTTTTATTTTTTTGAACTTTTCTAAATTGCATTTTCTAAATTTCATTCTATTTACATAAAGTAGTTTTTAAATTATAATTTTTTGTGTATGACAAGAAACAACAGATAAAAATATTAACATTGACTGGTCTTTTTCCCTTAATAAAAAAATTTATATTTTTAATTACAAAATGGCTTATGAAAATATCCTGTGATTACCAAAAGACCCCAACAGAAAAAGAGAGAAAATATAAATTATACCTCATTTGGCAAATTACAGGACATAGAGGTTTTCCAAAATCTATATAGAAATATTTATACTATTTTAGTTATAGAATTAATAAGTAGCTTCTTCGATAATTTCAGAAGTTAATAGGTTTTTCTTAAGATGAATATGCTTTTGTGGTGATCATTTCAAAAATATAGTACATGTCATATTGATTGAATAATCGCATGCTTTCTTGTTCCATCTCAGACCTCACTGGGATGAATTTTTTAGTTCTCTCCTAGTTCTCTTTTACACTGAGCATTGTTGCAAAGAAGCGGACAACAAATTGAGCTAGGCCCTAGACATTGTGTAGTACATTGGGATATGTCCCTATGTTTCTTACACTTCTCATGAATAAGTTTAAGAAGCACATTTTAAATGTATTTATAAATAAGTTGCTTGATTAGCAGTAGACTTGCTAGAGGCTGGATGATGATGTCTGAATTATGCCCAGACCTTTAGTAAGCTATAAACTAACATCCCTGTTTAATTCGGACGAGATTATTAAGATCTGTAGAAGTTAAATAAGGTGTTAGTCCTTGTTGTGTCTACATACTTAATCTCCCATCTCTTGGAGATAGTACATGTACCTAGATCTTTATTTTAACACAGTTGCCTTTGTTGAGAATACTAGGTTTGCATGGTTTGAAAAGAGCCAACATGGCCATGTCTAATGGTTGTGATATGTGTAACAGCCATGTATCACGTATATTATCATATTTCAGTAGTATATCCTATACATTATGTCAAATGGCTGTGAGAGGCAACAGGCAATATCATACTTTCCTCTGTCGCTACTGTTAGTTCTGGGGTTATATTTATCGGTAGTGCTAATTGACTTATGTTGATTGCTTGTCTTTTGTTTATAAATACTATTTGAAAAATATCTTGTCAGTGATATACTTTAGCAGGAGATTCAGATGTGAGTCACTAGAACTACTTTTAGGCGTAATCTTTCCCATGGTACTTGGAAGTAGAGTGTTGAGGGCATAATGGGGATTATTTTCACCAGTCTTTCTGTGGGTAGTAATTTGATTTTCTTTCCACCCACATTATGAAAATTGATCCTTTTGACTGGATACTTTAGAAAAACAGAAATAAAACCTTTACTGGACAATTCATTAAATATGAATTCTTAGGTTTTATATGCTTTCAGGAAAAAACTTCTTATGACAAGAATCATGTACTATTCCAAATACATTGTTTAGTTTTTCCTTTGTGTGACTGATGTTAAACATTGAGTTAATTCATAATATGTAGTAAAGAGTTTGTAGGAAAAGACCCTCTCCTCATATAGTGAATATTATTAAAATACTACAGTTGTACAATTTTTTTTTTGTTGAAAAGATGATTACAAACAAGGTAGGAGATACTGCCATAGCTATTTTTACCTTGATCATTTTTATCCTTTTTTACAAATACTAGAAAAAGTATATTACTGATACAACTGGATAGTGGATTTAAAGTGTATTGTGGATTTTTATACCTTTTAGATGGTATAAATGACTCAAAGTCTATTTCTTGAAGTGGGAGGAATTTTATTTGTTTATTGTGGATCAGTTAATTAATTAATGGTATTTGATCCACTGTTGTTGGCTAGCATTACTATTTAGTAGATTGTTTTTAGTTCATTTAATCAATTCAGTTGTGACATTTGATTAATTCAGTTAAGCATCATATTTAACATTAATTAAGTTAATAGCCTAGAATATTTGCCAAATGGAAACACTTGCCAAGTAAGTAACAAAGAAAGTTAAATTTATAGGTATGTGCCATTTCCTGTGTTGAATAAATTTTGTTAAGTACATACTTTATAAATTATAAATGTTTTATATATAATTTGAATTGCTAACTAAATGCTTTATTGTAGTAAAAAATGAATTGAGTTGTCTAACTAGAAATTTGCGTTGATTTAAAATGCATTTTAAATTTAAGATGTTCGTAAGGTGGTTCTGAAGGTTCAGAGTGATTAGTGTATGTCTATATTTTATCTTCCTAATGAACCATTAAGATAGGTGGCAAAACCTGCCACCTTAAAGCTTTATAAGTATCCTATTCCTGTCATATAAGTTACAGGAGTCCTGATAGCCAGAAGAAGCCATATATAGAATAAGATATAAATACCAAGGTTTGTCTTCCATCTTAACTCATCCTATGTTACTCTGCAAATATTATTAGTAGTACAATGATTACAGATAAAAAAAATTTTGCTTGAATGATTTGACTTATTATAGGAAGTTCTTCTGTTTCCCTAATTTGAATAGTTGAGCCTCTGC
Organism: Myotis brandtii; assembly: GCF_000412655.1. Lineage (NCBI taxonomy): Eukaryota > Metazoa > Chordata > Mammalia > Chiroptera > Vespertilionidae > Myotis > Myotis brandtii. The sequence continues at coordinate 381,530 of NW_005354595.1, forward strand.
TCCTGAATGCTCTATTTAATTGTATTCATAAACTGTTTAATAAAGGGTAAAGAAGAACAGATGGTCATGCCCCATCTCTGAGACTGTTTTAGCAAAGAACTGTTAAATCTCAACTCCTGAAAGCATCCATTCATAGTGGTGATGCACACATTTTTAAAATATATGTATATTTATTGATTTCAAAGAGGAAGAGGGAGAGAAAGGTAGAAACATCATGATGAGAATGAATCATTGATCAGCTGCCTCCTGCACGCCCCCTACTGGGGAGTGAGCCAATCTGGGCATGTGCCCTGACCAGGAATCAAACCATGACCTCCTGGTACAGAGGCCAATGCTCAACCACTGAGCCACACTCGCCAGGCCACACATTTACTTTTGCCTTTTTAATTACTTCTAGATTTAGGAGAAACAAAAATAAGAGAAAAATAAAAAACTAAATAAATAATCGAATCAATTTCTCAATCCCAAATCCTTTACTGAACTCAGCTTTTCCAGTATGTTCCCAATTAATATCAGCAATACACATTGAAGGAAAAGTCTTTTCATTCTCTTCATCACATTGAAGCAAAAAATCTTTCCATCCCCTTCTTTCATGAGAACAAATATACAATTACTATATATATGCACAGATATTTATACAGATATATATGATTTATTTATTTACTTTTCTTTTTTTGATCTGGTCCTTACCTTGTGGTGAGTGGCTTGAGTGGGTACAAGGTGGAGCTGCATGTGTGTGAGGGGCAGAGATGGATTGGTAACCACAGGATACCTAGTCTGTGTGTAGAACAAAAACAATTTAGTTACCCAGAGATAACTAACGAACATTTTGCTAACATTTTGGTGTGTGCCTTTCTTTATTCAGATGTATTATTGTCTATGTATATAATTTTATTTAGGTTGACAATGCATGAGTTTAGAGCAACCTAGAATGACAAAATAGTTCTTAGCTGTCTTTCAAAAACCATGAGTTTTCACTTTACCTTCTTGTGTTTATTGCAGGCTTTCTTAGAAATGGCTTCTGAGGAAGCTGCTATTACTATGGTGAATTATTACACTCCTGTTACTCCTCACCTTCGAAGCCAGCCTATTTTTATTCAGTATTCCAATCACAGAGAACTTAAGACTGACAATCTACCTAATCAAGCTGTAAGTATTAAAGGCATTTTTAAAAATAGCTGTAAGCACCTATGGTATAATAGCTTAAGGTTAATTTTCTGTTTCAGAGGAAAAACAAAAACGTGTTTTTTTTAATCCATCTTAGCATGATTTATTAGTAAAGATTGTGTATGTAAATTTCTTACCCGAAAGCTTAAACATAAGAAAGTGAAGCCATGTTTGAAGATTAAAGTTATGGTGTTAAAAATGGCAGATATTTACTTTTCTCATGTAACTGTTTACATGAGAAAAAAAATTAAATTGTTATGTATCTCTTAAAATCTCAGATCTAAAGGAATTTTAGAAGTCAGTCATTTCTTTTACAGAATATATAACAAAGGCATTGAGAAATTGAGTGATGTTTCTATTGTGATGTTACGTAACTGAATTTAAGATGTTAATAAGAATATGTATAGATATGTTTAGTAAATGATTTATAACTTCAAGATGAATGTGCAATGTAGAATATCAACATTTCTTAGCTATTTTCCAGTTTTTATTTTGGTGTAGTTCATGTTGAATCTTTTGTGTCTCTTCAGGTTGATTTTTAAGTAATTAAAATAGTAATTTGAAGATTTTTTATTATGTTAAGTGCATAATGTTTGGCCCCTATGTTCTTGCTCTAGGCAAAAGAACTCCTCCAGCTCTTGATTCTGTGTTGAAAGTTATTTATAATGTAAGCTGTTGAATTTAAATTAGTTTTCCATATTATTAAAAATGGACATTTCCTTATACAATCTTTAATTTGTTCTAAGAGATACTAATCTATATATATTTATAAAAGCCTAAGCGACCTTTATGACCGAACGATGGGTCACTATGACGCGCACTGACCATCAGGGGGCAGACACTCAACACAGGAGCTGCCTCCTGGTGGTCAGTGTGCTTCCACAGCCAACCTCCCCCATCTGGCCAACCTCCCGTGGTCCCTTCCCCCGGCCGGGCCCTGGGCTTAGATGAGGAGCCAGGGGTGCGTGGCAGTGGACGCGGCCCCTTTCCCAGGGGGCCGAGGGCTGGCTCCCTCCTTGTGCACGGCAGCTGACCTCCCATGCCCCGTCCCTCCCCCAGGCCAGCAGGCCCCTATCGGCCCGCTGCCCACCCTCTGCAATGGCAGCGAGGTGGCGCAAGGGAAGGAGGAGGGGGGCAGGTGGGGAACCACGCGATGGCAGGGCTCCAATGATGGCAGTGTCGACATTTAGCATCTGTTCCTCTGTACCCGGCCTGGTGACCGTTGCCTCCTCTCCCGACCCTGATAGATGAGATATTATATCTTATTGTTTACTGATTTTTATTTGATTACTCATAAAGTATTTATAGCAATTTCTGTTAATGTGGGTTTCCAAAACCCCCATTTAAAAAATTGCGGTAAAATGTATATAATATAAAATTTACAATTTTAACCATTTTAAAGTATGCAGTTCAGTGGATATTAAGTACATTCACATCCTGCAACCCATCACCAACATCCATCTCCAGAACATATTCATCTTCCCAAACTGAAACTCTGCACATTAAACACTAACTTCCATTTTCCTCTCCCCTTAGTCCCTGGCAACCACCATTTTACTCTCTGTCTCTTGTAAGTTTTGTCTGCTTTAATAATATAGTTTTTAAAATATTTTAGTACAGCCCTGACCGGTTTGGCTCAGTGGATAGAGCGTCAGCCTGCGGACTGAAGGGTCCCGGGTTTGATTCCGGACAAGGGCATGTACCTTGGTTGCGGGCACATCCCCAGTAGGGGGTGTGCAGGAGGCAGCTGATCAATGTTTCTCTCTCATTGATTTTTCTAACTATCTGTCCCTCTCCCTTCCTCTCTGTAAAAAATCAATAAAATTTATTTTAAAAAAATATTTTAGTACAAGTCATATCTCTTAAGATTGTATTAAAGTTTCTGATTTTGATACCATACTCATACAGACCTAGCTAAGCAAAATTTTAAAAAAAATTTGCCTATATTCTCCTACTTTTACATTTTAGTTGTTTGTATTTTAATATGTAAATCTTTATTTTATTAAATATTTTTGGAGTGGGGAGTAAGGGTTAGGTTTTGGTCTTTATTTTACTACCAGTGACCAGTTTCACTTTTGTTATTTAACTTAATATGTTTTATTTCTCCAGATATATTAGAATTACTTTGGTAACTTCTACCCCAAAAACACAATTGGAATTGAATTTATTTTATAGATTAATTTAAAGATAATTAACGTATTTTTATTGCTCACTGATCCTTTAAAGAGGAAATTATATTTTGTTTCCTGTCTTTGAGTAGATCTTTTAATTTTCCTTTATGTAAGTTTTCTCATTAGTGTGATTCCTAAATATATTAGTATGTCTTGAAGAAGAAATAAACAATTTAAAAGACTCTTAAAGATAGGATTATTCTAAAGGGAAACAGTGAGAAATCCCAGTTGCTTGGCAACCAAAGCCAGCCCAAATGACCTAGTTTATTCTTCGATAGCCTTGATTTCTTCCCAATATCCTTTCTATTTTGTTACTTTTGTGCAGTTTTTATGCATTGATGTTTCATAAAATACAATAATTTTTCTTTTATTCAAAGTTCTATGCCAAAGCTGAATTTGAAATTGAAGGTACCTGTTTGCATATATAAAATGTATTAGGTAACTTTATTTTAACAGTTCTGGGAAGCTGATAAATTAAATGTTTCATTCTCTCTTGTTCTCTGAATCAGGATATCCCAAAACATGCCATAAGTTCTTTTCCAGCTTATGGACACACTTGCCAAAGGGTCAGGTGAATATCAAGTATTTCTATCCCTTGACTTAAATTAAAATTATAGCTAAAAATTTTATATTTTAAGGTACATCATCTGAGAAATGGTTGTGTAATAGCAGTCAATTATTGTATGGACAGTTTTTCTTGACCTTGTGCATGGAAGTTTATAAATCCACAAAGAGATGACCATGGGAAGATTTTTCTCTAAAAAGTCATCAAACTGAACACTTAAAATCTCTGTATTTTTTTTAATCTCTGCATTTTTATGTATACTCATTTCCTTCTCAATTTTAGAAATGCCTTCACAGAATCTAGGCATGTTTTAATTTTACATGAAGTACATTTCTCTCCCATGCCTCAATAAAAATTTGTTGGTTTCATACTGCTGCTATTTCCTTTATTTATAGTTAGTGTAACCATTCTAGAGGGTTTGTTGCGAAACATTCAAATAGGATCTCTTATAATAGGAATTCTGTGTCATAATTTTTATCATCAGATTCACAGAATCTCTTCATATTAAGAAGACATTTCTCATTTTCCCCCTGACTTTTCAGTGGTTGTCAGTAAAGAGTATGCCTCAATTTCGTTTTTTTTAACTTAAATGTGTGGTATTTTTTTTTTCAGGTGTTATTTCTCAGATATTTGTTGTCAAAAGCATTTCTTGCATGCCTACTACTCTAAGACCTTTGTACTCAGTGCTCAATAATACAGGGTATATTGAAAACTCCAGAATGATTAGGACAATTTATACCATGGCTTTTTATATTTCTCCACTATGATATCCCATATGCCAAAGAGGAAGGATTGAAGAGTAATACTAGCAACCACAAGCATATATGTAGAATTGCTTAATATAAAGGATAAATAGAATTTTTGGAGAGATAATGAAGTAAAGTCAGTGAAGTGAAGTTTACTTTTGTTTGTGCAGGCTTAATTTTGATAAGATTTAATCATCTTAATCTAAGAAGAAAAGGAACCATACTTAGAACCTCACTGTGATGATATCTTCCTAGACAAATTTCAAAATAAAAAATTCAGTTCTTCAGTTGCACTAGGCACATTTCAAGTGCTCACTAACCATATGTGGCTAGTGAAGGGGTGGGCAAACTTTTTGACTCGAGGGCCACAATGGGTTCTTAAACTGGACCGGAGGGCCGGAACAAAAGCATGGATGGAGTGTTTGTGTGAACTAATATAAATTCAAAGTAAACATCTACACTAATAAGGGTACGGTCTTTTTTTTTTAGTTTTATTCATTTCAAAAGGGCCGGATCCTTGCCCACGGCTGCTCTAGAGTGATGCTTTCTTAATGCAAATAACTCACCTGCATTGGCTTTAAGGTCTTCAGGTGTGACCATGACAACAAATCGGATTGCACGTTCATTTCGAAACATCTCGTAGGACCACCGACGGATAGACCGCATGCATTTCACTGCTGCAATGCCATTGTTGGCAATAAGAACCTGGGAGAGTTAGGGGATGGGAATTGGAGAGAAAAATAGAAAAAGCAAGCAATGATGGAGAGAAAGAGGTGAGACAATTTTTGTAAATCTATCTTATTTTGAAAAGGCAGATTTTCTATAGGAATTTGTATTCCTGGTCTAGGTAGTTAAGAACTAGCTCCCACATGACCAAGGGATATTTTAAAATGTTAGCTAAGGAAATACTTCAATATGTGCCTGACTCAACCTTATTCCTTTCTAGCTTCCTTCTTTTAAAAATCCTCACCCAAGGATATGCTTTTTTTTTAAATTGATTTTTAGAGAGAGAGGATGGCTAGGGAGAGAAACATCGATGTGACAGAAAAACATCAATCAGTTGCCGCCTGTATGCACCCTGACTGGGGATTGACAACCCCACAACATGGGCATGTGCCCTGA
>NW_005354595.1:388327-391225 GCF_000412655.1 Myotis brandtii
TAGTTTTATTCATTTCAAACGGGCCGGATCCGGCCCACGGACCGTAGTTTGCCCACGGCTGGGCTAGTGGCTATCATATTGGACAGTGTAGATAGTGAACATTTTCATCATCACAGGAAATTCTGTTGGACAGCACTGTATTTTATCTTCCATGCCTCTACTTTTGTATGTGTGTGCGTGTGATACAATTATAGTAACTGCTTTAATCCCTTGTCTGCTAATTCTAGCCCTGTGTCAATTCTGGGTCTTTTTGGATTGATTGACACCACCACCACCCTCTTTCATTTAATTATGGGCTCAAAATGGTGGAAGTCTGAATCAGTTTTCAAAGTTGAAAGAAGTAGAACCCTGTTTTCTTACATAAAATCTTACTGGGGAGCCCATTGTAAGTAGATGGCATAAACCACCATGTTGAAATGGGATTGTAGTACTCAGTGTCCACATGTAATTGGCTTTCCAAGAGCATAGTTTTAAAAACCAATGTCATAAAATATTCAAATAATTATTTATATATTATTCTCAAAGATGATGATGCTTTGGAAATTGAATGTTTGACAGTTGTTTTACCTGATACATAAAAATTTGTATATGGCATAAAAATGATACTAAAAGGTATAAATAAAAGGTTTATACAGTCATGTGCCACTTAAAACAGCAGGGATATGTTGTGAGAAATGCTCATTAGGTGATTGTATCGTGTGAATATTATAGGGTGCATTTACACAAACCTGGATGGTATAGCCTATTACACACATAGACTATATTGTATAGCCAGTTGTTCCTAAGTTATAAGCCTGTTTAGCATATTAATGTACTGAATACTATAAGTAATTGTAATACAGTTGTTAGTATTTGTGCATGTAAACATATCTAAAAATAGAAAAGATACATTAAAAATACTGTATAAAAGCCCTGGCTGGTTTTGCTTAGTGGTTAGAGTTGGCCAGAGGACCAAAGGGTCACAGGTTCGATTCCTGGTCAGGGGCACATATCTGGGTTGCAAGTTTGATCCCCGGCCCCAGTTGGAGCATGTGTGGAAGGCAACCAGTTGATGTGTCTTTCTCACATCAATGTCTCTCTTTCTCTCTCTCCCCTCCCACTCTCTGTAGGAATCAATGGGAAAAATATCCTCAGGTGAGGATTAACACACACATAAAAAAAATACTAAGTAAATAAATAAAATATACTATATAAAAGGTAAAGAAAAAAATGCTACACCTGTTTAGGGTACTTATCATGAATGGAGCTTGCAGGCCTGAAAGTTGCTCTGGATGAGTGAGGGAGTGGTGAGTGGATGTGAAGTCCTAGGACATTATTGTATGCCACTGTAGGCTTTATAAACACTATACACTTAGGCTACACTAAATTCATAAAGCAACATAAAGTTAAATAAAGCACAAGAGAACATGATGCAGTAAACATGAGGTATGTGAGACTGTTGCCAGCATAATATGGCATACTGTTTTTATAGCAAACTTTTTTTTTAAATAAGTAGAAAGAGTACCCTCTAAAATATTAAAAATTGTAATACATAGATAAGCCAGTAACATAGTCGTTTATTATCATTGCCCAGTATTATGTACTGGCACTTAATTTCATGTGGTAGTTTTATACTAATGGCAGCACAGTATGTTTGTTTACACCAGCATCTCCACAGACACGAGAGTAACATGTTGTGCTACGACATTATGACATTCAAGATGTCACTAGGCAATAGAAATTTTTCAGCTTCATTAAAATCTTATGTGACCACCATCATATGTGCAATATTTCCTTAATGTTGTTATGCAGAGCAAAATAGATGTCCAACTATTAAGCATACAGAAAGTAAAAGACGGCCAATTTTCACAAAGGTACTTATTTTAAATATAAATGTTATTTATCATAGCAAAATGCTGGAAAGCTACTTACCTCACAAAGTGATGGTATAGTAAGTAGTAAAGTAAATATTCAAATCGTGAAAACAAAACAGAAGTGCTAATATTATTTATTTTAATTCTTACGTGAGGATATGTTTTTTATTGCTTTTTTTAGAGAGAGAGAGAGAGAGAGAAACATTAATGTGGAAGAAACATCGATCGGTTACCTCTCATATGTGCCCAACCAGGGATCGAATCCACAACCTGTTGGTATATAGGATATTGCCCCAACCAACTGAGCCACCTTGCCAGGGCAAGAAATGTTAATTTAAAACAACATACAAAGTACTGTGATCTTTAAAATTTCAAGTAACACCATGTGAAAATGAAAGTAACTGGGGTTTTCATTTTGTTGCACAAACATTTTATCAACATTCTTAAGCAGTGATAAGTATGGAACAAAAGATTGATGAAAACTTGCATTTAATTTCAATAATCATTAACTGTGCCTTTTTTCTTTAAATTTTCCCTTCTTCGCCTACTTCATTTTTTTAAAATAATGATTTTAAAATTTGAGACAATAGCAAAATTAGAAAAGTGTTGAACTTTTGATTTCTTGAGGCATTTGGGAATAAATTGCTAATCTGGTCTGTCTTCATTTTCTAACACTTTTATCGTGTTTTGCCTACAAACGGGTATTCTACACAACCAGAATACAGTGGTTAAAATTAGTAAATTAGTCTCCTTTAATCTGAAACAGTTCCTCAGTTTTTCTTTGACTGTCATGACCTTGATACTTGAAAATTAATAGGCAATTTATATTTTAGGATGTCCCTCAAATTGAGTTTTTCTGATGTTTCCTTGTGATTAGATTTAGTGGATAGTATATATCTTTATGTTCTTTTTTCCTCATTGCTTTGTATCAGGTGGGACATAATTTAAATTTGCTGCATTACTGATGATGTGCTCTTTGATCACTTGATTAGGCTGGTGTTTGCCTGACTTCTCCACTGTAAAGTTAGTATTTACAAAGCGGGGA
>NW_005354595.1:391237-433118 GCF_000412655.1 Myotis brandtii
GAGTATTTGAAGAAAGGTATTTTAAGGCAATGTAAATATATTCTTCCTTATCACCTGTCAGTCTATATCAGTATGGACTAAAGGTCTCCTGTTTTATGTGATGGGCTATTATTTGTTATAATCATTATTATTTCATTTTCAAATTGTCCTATATTTGGCAAGTGGGACGCCCTTAGAGTTGTCTTCTGTGTCCTTTTGGCATCTCTCTATAATTTGTGTGTATATATATATCTATAATAATAAAAGCGTAATATGCAAATCGACTGAACGACTGAACAGCAGAATGACTGTCCGGACGACCTTCCGGATGACCATGCTATGACACGCACTGGTGCCAGGCCAGCCAAAGCGGATGCGATGTGATTGGTTGGGGGGCCCCGCCATTGCCCCACGATGGCCCCACAGAGGGAGGCTCAGGCCACCAGCTGGCAGGGTGATCGATCAAGGGGTTGGAAGGGCCTCTCTGATCATGCAGCCCCTGCCAGGTGGGCAGGGCCTCCCTCTGTGGGATGATCAATCACAGAGCCTCATGATCGATCGATCGCCCCCCCCCCTCCCCACAGAGGGAGAGGCCCAGGCTACCTGGCCGGCAGCACTGCAGCAGGACCACATTGGCTACTCACTCCATGTGGACCCCTGCCTGGCTCTCCTTGGGCTCTGACATTCCTGGCCAGTTTACTCTCTTCTGGATGCCTTTCTTACCCTTTTCATGCTCTTCAGGTTCTGATACCCCCAGTGAGCCACCCCCACATAGAGGGGTTTTAATTAATGAATTTTTTTATTGATTTCAGAGAGGAAAGGTGAGAGAGATAGAAACATCAATGATGAGCAAAAATCATTGATTGGCTACCTCCTGCACACCCCAACTGGGGATCGAGCCTGCAACCCAGGCATGTGCCCTGACCAGGAATAAAAAAACAACACACCAAACAATAAAAACAAAAGGCCATGCATTCATTTTTTGCTTTCCGTACTCCACATTGGGAACTTGACTTGGTTTCTTTTAGTGGAGTATAATATTTAGAAACTTGTCTGCCTAAACCTGCTTGGGCTCTAACATCCCATGCCCGGTTATCTCTCCATTGTTAACATTCTTATGCCATTGAGGCTTTCATAAACCTCTTGTTCACCATACTCAGACTGTCTTTACCACATTGGCTACTCACTCCATGTGGACCCCTGCCTGGCTCTCCTTGGGCTCTGACATTCCTGGCCAGTTTACTCTCTTCTGGATGCCTTTCTTACCCTTTTCATGCTCTTCAGGTTCTGATACCCCCAGTGAGCCACCCCCACATAGAGGGGGCTTGTTTGGGCTCAGGTTCCCCTTGCTAGGCAACCCTACCACATGGATGCTCTCCTAATATTGCTCAGGTTCTGATGCTACATGCCAGGATGCCTTCCTATAGGGATGCCCTCCTTACCTCACTGAACCACAGCTCCTTTCCTCCATATTTACATTTATTATTTGCCACCCAAAGGCTTTAGAATTTAATTGTTCAGGAAGGGTTAAGGCTACTTGAATGGTTTTTAAGTGGTCTTGAATATTATTTTCACATTGTTTTTTTTTCCTATTTAAATATTTTGAATAAAAGTCAAATATATTACTTTACATTAACTAATTTTTTAGGATTCATGTATTGCTTCTATGTAATTAAAGTACTCATTTTGGATTGTTTTGTAGCGAGCCCAAGCTGCACTGCAGGCTGTCAGTGCTGTCCAGTCAGGAAGTCTGGCCCTTCCTGGAGCTCCCACCAATGAAGGCACAATGCTACCTGGGCAGAGCCCTGTGCTCCGGATAATTATTGAAAACCTCTTTTACCCTGTTACTCTGGAAGTTCTTCATCAGGTAAGGAGGGACCTTCTTAAGAAAGCAGAGTCAAATGTGCCTCTGTAACTTTAGATGTTTTATATCTTTAGTTTTTTGGGTTGTTGATTTTGTTTGATGTATTTGTTTAAATTTTTAAAAAATTTACCGTGTTTCATGCAAGAAGTAGTATCAATTAGGGATAATTTTGATACTCCCTGTTTTCTAACTTAAATACTTGATTTTAAAAGATGTGTAAGACATTCTTTTTTTTTTTAATTCCTAGACATGAAAATAAATAAAGTATAGAATCTATAAAAAGCACTGGTGATAGTTATTCCTGACAAAGTAAGATCAGTATAGAAAATAACTAATTTATTCCTGTTGACTCTTTACATTTGAGTATTTTTATTTTAAAAACTCTGAAAGGAAGGTATACAACAATTCTTTACATGTAACATGGAAATATGTTAGTGCTGACTGATGCCCAATGTAGCTTTCATTGACTACCCGTAATATGCCTAACCCGTCTTGATAAAAGACATTCTACCATATTTTGGCCTACTATGTGTATATAGAATTTAAGGATTGGGAGGTCACCTCGTTGTGTAATTTTATAGTGAATAAAACTGAAATTCAGATAATTGATGCATTGTAGAGAGTAATTGAAGAGCCAATTAGAACTCAAGCCTCCTAATGTGAAGTCCCATGCTTGTTATATTTTTAATACTCCATATGTACATACCTTCAAAGTTTAACATGTAGTTATTTGGTAATCTGTATACATAAATATTTGGCATCTAGCCCAACAACTTCAGTTAATTTTGTCCCTTTTAGCTGCATAATGATTTCATTTCATTATACTTGTCAATCCATGTATTAAAATACTAAAACATGTTATTTGCTTATTTTCATATCTGTATCTCAATATATATTACCAGTATAAAACCAGGTCAGTCCAGGATTATTTAACTGCTTTTCTGATCTTTGTATTTGTACTAAAAGTGAAGAGTGATTGAAGTATGTATGTGCATGTGTATTTACGAATTGAAATGCTCTTAACTCTATTCTCACATTTTACAAATAAGGAAACAGGCCTTCTTTAGAAGTTACACTAGGTTTCCACAGTCACTGTGCTAACTGGTGATAGAGCTTGGATACTTTCCTAATGCAGCTCCTGTGCTATGCATATAAATATCAAAACATACCATTTATTAGGCCCACTGTGATCCCTATGATAGTTTTCTGAGTACCATTTTCTTAAATATGCATTTGTAAAGCATGTCCTAGGGAAGACTTTAACAGAGGTATCCATAGCCACTTTTGTTCCCTGAAAGGGTTCAGGAATTGCTCAGGTGATTGCTTTCTTTTTTCTGGTGGATTTTCTTCTCTTCTGTTTATTCCACAAAATGGCACTGAGCACGCTGTGATCCATCAGCAGTGTTTGTTTGTTTTTGGTACTGTAACCCTGTAGCTACTGCTAACGTACGCTGTGTTACAAAGGACATTCTTGGTCCTGTGGCTCAACATTGCCATCTGTCACGGTGAGTTTAGCCAGGGTCATGTGGTTTGGTCCTGTCGTTCCATTTATTATCTTCATGACAGCAGTAACAAACCTTGTTTCTCTCCCAAAAGATCATGTGGTCCTTCCGGTGAAGAGTAGTAATTCTGAGGATCCTCAATAGTAACTTTGGGGGTAGGACTCTCGGCCTTCAGTTATAGCACTCCCTTGTTTCATGCTCCTTCCCATTGTTGTTGAAATCAAACCAAATTCTTTACCAAGGCCCTAGGGCCCCCACATGCAGACCTCTCCCCATCTCTTTAACCCCATTTCCTAATACTTCTCTGCTTATTTAGCACCCTGACTTTTTTGCTTCATTGATCTTCTCCCCTTCCCTCCAGCTTATTCCTGTCTTAGTCCATTTTTATTTTCTATTATTTAAGCTTAGAACACTCTTCACTGAGATAGTCACTTAACTGGATTTTACATAATTAGGTTTTCACTTTATTCACCTCCTCAGAGAGTCTTTCTCTAATTACATTAACTAAGCCCTCTCCCTCTAGTATCCTGTCTCATTAACCAACTAAAGTGTAGTGTAGCCTAAGCATTAAGGATACAGGGTTTGGAGCTGGTTTGAATCCTGGCTCTACCACTTACTACTTCTGTAATCCCGGGCAAGTAACTTAGCTCATCTATGCCTTTTACTTACTTACTAGTCCATAATGGAGATGAATTAAGATGGTCTCTAATACCTTCATTGTGAGGTTTATATGAGTTAATGCACTTAAAGCACTTAGAACAGTGCCTGCTGTATATTAAGTGCTCAAGAAATTTTATCTGTAATTATCAGATGCTAGTAAATTTCACTGTAAGGAAATGAGATGTAATTTCATAAGTAATCGCATAAAATGCAATGAATATTGAGATGGGATCATACATGGAAATGTGGAGTTGCTTGCACCTGTTACAATTAGAGGATTGTTTTATATTCTTTGCTGAAGAGTTGGCATTAGCTAAACTGCTCTTTAACACCTGTAGGAGCTTGTGGTTGTTCCTTTAGCTCAGCCGTGGGCAAACTACGGCCCGCGGGCTGGATCCGGCCCGTTTGAAATGAATAAAACTAAAAAAAAAAAAAAAAAAGACCGTACCCTTTTATGTAATGATGTTTACTTTGAATTTATATTAGTTCACACAAACACTCCATCCATGCTTTTGTTCCGGCCCTCCGGTCCAGTTTAAGAACCCATTGTGGCCCTCGAGTCAAAAAGTTTACCCACCCCTGCTTTAGCTCATGGTAAAGGGATTGAGATGGGAATGGTGCTATTTCAGATGATGGACGTTAAGAGAGATGTTTTTAATATGTCATTTGAGCAGAGGCTTGAAGGATGTTAGGGTGTAAGTTGTGTGTACGTGGTAGAATTATGGTCAAGTCAGAAAAAGCAGCAAGTGCAAAGTCCTGAACATGAAGGTGTGCTTAATGTGTTCAAATATCAGAAATAAGGCTCTGTCGGTGGAATATAATAAGTAGGAACGTAGTAAATAAGAGGGTCAGAGAAGCAGTTAGGAGCCATATTATGTAAATAAAGATTTTATTATCTTACATGGAAGTAAGATGGGAAACCATTGGAGGATTTTGGGAAGAGGGGCACATTTACGTTTTAACAGAGTCACTCTTATTGCTGTTATAAGACTACAGACAATAGTACAGTGAAGGCCTGGGGATGGGGTGGGAGCTGGGTGGAAGGGGTCAATGAAAAAAAGGGACATCTGTAATACTTTCAACAGTAAAGATAAATTTTTTAAAAAAAGAATAAGCTGTAGGCGTAAGTTTTATTATCTTAATGGAAGTAAGATGGGAAACCATTGGAGGATTTTGGGAAGAGGGGCACATTTACGTTTTAACAGAGTCACTCTTATTGCTGTTATAAGACTACAGACAATAGTACAGTGAAGGCCTGGGGATGGGGTGGGAGCTGGGTGGAAGGGGTCAATGAAAAAAAGGGACATCTGTAATACTTTCAACAGTAAAGATAAATTTTTTAAAAAAAGAATAAGCTGTAGGCGTAAGTGAAGGCTCTTGTCATAATCATGTAAGAGAGGGTGGAGACTGGGGTAAGGACGTGGGCACTGGAAGTAGTGGTTACGGATATATTTGGGAGGATTTGCTGATGGCTTGAGTAGGTGTAGGTTATGAAGAGAAAGAGAGTAATCAATAATGTCTTCCAGATTTTACCTGTGAAATGGTAAAGTAGAGCTATCTTATACTAAAATAGTAAAGACTGAGGGGAATAAAGATTTGGGGCAGGGGTAGAAGGTAGGGCAGGAATCAAGAGTGTGTTTTGGACATGTTTGATAGATCTATTACACATCCTAAGCAGGAGATGTTGAATAGACAATTGGCAAATAAACCTACACTGGCATAAGAATTCTGGGCTGGAGATTTGGTAATCATCAGCTTATGGGTGGTAATTTAAGGCCTTTGGATTGTATGGCATCACCTAGGATAAAGGACTGATCTTTTTGAATTGCAGAATAAAGAGAAATAACTTGCAAAATCTATTATGGTATTAAATAAAAAATTAAAACTAGTAATATAAAATTCTGGTTCTTAAGTCTTACTATTTTGTTGGCTACAAAAACTATTACAAACAAATTGTGTTCGGTGTGCCTGATATTTTTTAAAGTTCTAAGATGAATATACTTTATACAACTGAATACTAGTGAACATTTTTAGTTTCTGGCAAGTTCTACCTATATAAATATCACCTTGAAAATTAATTTTACCAGAATTTGAGCTTCAGTATTTCTTTAGTCCCATTTTAAAGTCCAAAAGAATACAACGTACAGGAGATATCAAGAGTTGAGTCTATGCGTTTATATTTATGACATCAAAATAAACATATTAGGGAAATAAAGTCAGAGACCTTATAGTCAATATATTAGGGAAATAAAGCCAGAGACCTTATAATCAATAAAAATAAATCTGAATATATTGAACTTTCCTGAATGTTAATCTTTTGAAACCAAATTGTTTAAAATTTAGTATTTTGATAATTATGAAATAATGTTAAAAATCACACTTTAGACGTTCCTAGATTTTAGATATTGGTGCTCTTAATTTTCTTTATTCAAATGTATCAGATTGATTGAATTTTGCAGCTATTCTCTCAGTACGTAAATACAATCCAGGGGACTCTAGAGAGCTATCTATGTTTAGCCAGTTAAGTCAATTTATATCCACTTAGCATTTTCAGATAAAAATCACATACCTGTCAGTGAGGATATCTGTAGGTTGTTTTCCAGATTAAATGAGAGAATGAATCTAATTAGCATATTATACTTTTATTATTATAGATTTAAAATTCTATTGCTACTCATTTATTTGGTGATAAAAACACATAGTTGACACACTTATACAGATTGATGGTGCATGGTGTGTGTGTGTGCACACACTTCACAATATTACCAAGGATGAAAATTAAGAAAATATAAGTAAGAACTTTTACCAAGAATGCTTATACCTATATCTTAAAGAAAGATACAAAATAAAATTCAAACTGAGAAGGTAAATTTGGTGTTCTTTTATGAATTTCAAGAGTATTATCTAGGTGGGGTGGATGGAGGTCAGTGAGGTTTGAAAAGGGGGAACATCTGTAATACTTTCAACAATAGAGATAAATTAAAAAAATAATAAAGTAATGACATTTGGTGGGGGGGGGGGGGGCTTAGGGGGCGCAGAATATTATCTAGGACACAGGTTGTACTGAGAAGATACCTGTGACAGGACCAAAATTTTCATTAAAAGAAAAAAGCAAAATAATTTCCTTAAGTTTTACAAAACACAATTAAATGAGGAATTAAGGTACCAAAGTTCTAAACCCTGAAATAAGACCATAATGAAACTAACTACAGTTTTTTAAAAGTTTCTAATTTCAATAAAGAGCTCTCAGACTATCTAATTTTAAGGAATGGCATTTTCTGGTGAGCCCCTTCCAAGACATTGGTTTCACAAATCTTGAATGATGTTATTTCCTAGAAGTGTTTGACTCTAAGCTAATTATATGTTAAGAATGTCTTGTCAAAAATGACTATTTGGACTTTAGAATACTTTATTTTGGGCATGGTAAAATACACATAAATAAATTTTACCATTTTAGCCATTTTAAGACATTTTTCATCTTTCCATGCTACAACTCCTGTACCCATCCTATCTAATAAAGAGGGAATATGCTAATTGACCCTCACACCATCGCAAAGATGGCAGCACCCACAGCCAATAAGGAGGGAATATGCTAATTGAGTGCCCCGACCTCAAAGATGGCGGCACCCACAGCCAATAAGGAGGGAATATGCTAATTGAGTGCCCCGACCTCAAAGATGGCGGCACCCACAGCCAATAAGGAGGGAATATGCTAATTGAGTGCCCCGACCTCAAAGATGGCGGCACCCACAGCCAATAAGGAGGGAATATGCTAATTGAGTGTCATGCCCTCAAAGATGGCGGTGCCCACAGCCAATAAGGAGTGAATATGCTAATTGACTGCCACACCCTCAAAGATGGCAGCACCCACAGCCAGAAGATGGTGGCGCCCAGTCCCCTCAGCCCCCCAGCCTCCCAGGGCCAGCCGAGACTTAGGTAACCAGGGCCAGCTGAGGCTTGCGCTGCCGGCAGTGGTAGCAGCAGAGGTGTGATGGGGGCATCGCCTTACCCTGATCGCCGGGTCACCTCCTGCCCCTGGGGGCTTTCAAACTGTGAGAGGGGGCAGGCCAGGCTGAGGGACCCCCCCACCCTCCAGTGCATGAATTTTTATGCACCGGGCCTCTAGTCCTATATAATAAAAGGCTAATATGCAAATAGACCGAATGGCAGAATGACTGGTCACTATGACGCGCACTGACCACCAGGGGGCAGATGCTCAACACAGGAGCTGCCCCTTGGTCAGTGCACTCTCACAGGGGGAGCGCCGCTCAGCCAGAAGCCAGGCTTATGGTTGGCAAGCACAGTGGCAGTTGTGGGAGCCTCTCCTGCTTCCGCGGCAGCACTAAGGATATCCGACTGCTGGCTTAGGCCCGCTCTTTGAGTCCCTGCCTTTAATCTTTTTGGGTAACTTCCCAGAAGTGGAATTGTTGGTTCATATGGTAATTCTGTTTTTAAGTTTTTGGGGTTTTTTGAAGAACCATCATGAATATTTTCCATAGTGCACAGGGTTCTATTTTCTCCACATCATCTCCAACACTCAGTATTTTCCATTTCTTTGTTTGTTTTGCTAGTAGCTATTCTGTTGGGTTTGAAGTGGTATCTCATAGTTTTTATTTGCATTGCTTTAATGATTAGTGATGCTAAGAATCTTTTCGTGTTTTTATTGGCTATACAGTCATCTTTTTTGTAGAAATGCCCATTCATGTTTTTTGTTCATTTTAAATTGGGTTTTTGTTGTTGAATTGTAATTCTTTATTTATATTCTGGATATTAATCTCTTATCAGATTTATGATTTATAAATATTGTCTTTCATTTTGTGAGTTGCCTTTTCACTCTGTTCATAGTATTTTTAATGTACAAAAGTTTTTAATTGTGATGTAGTCGAATTTATGTATTTTTTCTTTTGTTGCCTCTGCTTTAGGATATTCTTTCTGATAATAAGAAAGCAGAGCCATTTGCCCTATTAACAATACTCAGACATAATCTTTGATAATAGGAAATTTTTACCAGCTTAGGGAATACTTATCTTTTTATTCTTAGAAGCAGAGGACAAGTTTCTGGGTCATTAAGATCCAAATTTAAAATGGGATGTCAGAGGAAAACAAAATGCATTGTAGTAACCCTGGCCATGAACCTTTGTTTTGGTGAAGTAGAACAGTATTGTAAGAGCATTGATAACCAGATATCTGTCAGGAAACCTTCCCGAACCCTTGTTTATTCCTCTTCTCCAATACCACTTACGAGGGGCCTTCCTTGACCACTCTTGGATGTCTCCAACTTCAATTCTGGTTTTCTCTCATCCCTTTTTCTTTTTTAAATTCATAACCTTTTTTACAACTGGACATTGTTATTTATTTGCTTAGTTACCATGTCTTTTCTCTGTTTTGTTCACTGCTGACTTTCCAGTGCTTAGAACAGTACTCTGTGAGTCTTTGAATTAATAGAGCAGTCTCTATTGAACATCTTGTAGTTTGTCTGTCTCTAAAATCTCAAAAAGTTAGAGGCGATTCTCAGAGTGAAATAGTTGATCAATGTGACTCTTTCACTTCCATTCATATACTTTTCACCCCATTATCTTATAATATTAATTATTTTCTATTGTAGACTCCCATTTTAGTATTGTGCCACTTATGACATACTATAAAGTAGGTTAAATATTTGAGTGCCTAGGGTTAGGCACTGTTTTAAGCCATGCATGGGTGTTGAAACTTTTACATCTTAGGTTTGATTTAAATTATTTTGGTACCAACAATTTTAACAGAGGAAATTATTTTCATTTAAAGATGGGATTCATGAGTCAAGCTGTATTTATAAAGATATGTGAGTTTAAGTTTTTCCTTAGATTTAACCTAATGTGAACTTTTTTTCAGATATTTTCTAAATTTGGCACAGTCTTGAAAATTATCACCTTTACAAAGAATAATCAGTTTCAAGCCTTGCTTCAGTATGCTGACCCATTGAATGCACAGTATGCCAAAATGGTAATTATTAACTTTTTTCATTTTTCAGTTGTTAATCAGTCACTTCAGTGATACCAAAGGAAGCCTTCATGTCTTCTCCCTTGCTCCCATTTACCATGTGTTTTTTAATTGTAGTAAGATAAACATAATATAAAAATTATCATTTTCAAATATACTGTTTCATATGCTCTTTTTTATAACAAGCTAAAAATTACTTTCTTCATATGAAATGGTTTCAAAGCACCTATTATAGCTCAAGATCTCTGGGACTCATTTCTGTTTGTCATATTTGAAGTCTAACATTGAGCACAGTGCTCCTGATATAATCTAACTAATAAAGTAAAATTATCCTTGCCCTTATGCTTTCATTTACTTCTATTAAATTATCCAAAGATTGATTTCACTATTTTTACAACTGTATTTCTTGTTGAATGTTATGAGCTCTGAATTGGTGAATACATTAAATCTTAGGAAACCTGCTGTGTCAACTCATAGTCTTTTTTTTTTTTTTTAGTTCATGAGTGCTTGATTGTTGACAAGATATAAAATTTCACAGTTTGGTTATATTTGACCCATCTCCTGTTGAGATCTTACATCTCTAACCAGAATTCTATCTTACATCAGTGTCTGAATTGTTTCTGAATTCTTTTCAAAGATAGGGATAAAGTTAGTTGTACTTTTTTGTACCACACAGTGTCTACCTCTTGATTAGGAATATAGCCTTTATATTTGTACCCTCTACCTCCACATACATGTAATTTTGTGCCTTTATAGTGGCATACTCATCTATAAACTATTATAAGTCAGGGTTTTTTGTATATTTTTGTCTCGGTTTCTGATATTTGATAAATTTTGGCATTTGTACATAAGTCAGAAGTGACTACAAATATTCCTTTGGTAAATTTTTAGTATTATGAAGGAGGAGGGATTACTGATTTTTAGTCTTGTTCCAGAACTGACTTCAAATTTCCCTCAGTTTATTATTTATTTATTTTTATTTATTTACTTATTTTGTTAATCCTCACCCAGGGATATTTTTTCCCATTGATTTTTATTTTATTTATTTTTAATATATATTTTTATTGATTTCAGAGAGGAAGGGAGAGGGAGAGAGATAGAAACATCAGTGATGAGAGAGAATCATTGATTGGCTGCCTCCTGCACGCCCCCGACTGGGGATCGAGCCCACAACCCAGGCATGTGCCCTTGACCCGAATCAAACCTGGGACCCTTCAGTCCGCAGACCAGCTCTCTATCCACTGAGCAAAACCGGCTAGGGCCTATTGATTTTTAGAGGAGTGGAAGGAAGGGGGAGAGACAAAGAGAAGTGTCGCTGTGAGAGAGAGACATCCATTGGTTGCCTAATGCTCGCTCCTTGCCTGGGGCGGGGGTGTCTAGCCCGCAATTGAGGTACATACCCTTAACCTGGAATGGAACCCGAGACCCTTCAGTCCTTGGGTGGATGCTCTAACCTCTGAGCCAAATCGACTAGGGCCCTCAGCTTGTTACTCAAAGTGCTAAAAAATAAATTTATAAGAGAAGAAAATATGATAGATATTTCATGTATTGCTTTTCTAATAAGTACCATTTAGAAAGGCTTTATTTTATCTTAACCTTTATAAACTATACTAAACTATACTCATTCTTTAAAAAGAATTAAAATGAAGTGTAAAAATATCTGTAAACATTTTTTGTGGACAAAATAATCATAATATCAGCTAATACAATGTACAGTAATGCATAATAGTTTTCCAAGCCTTTACATTCCCTCTCTAATTTGATCTTTACCAGAGACAAGATAGAGATTATTATCCTTATTTTACAGATGGAAAAACTACAGTTAGACATTTTCTTTTTCTCTCTTAGGTGCACATAGTGACAGAGGTAAAAGTAAATAAAGGTCTTTGGCTTTTAATCCAGTGCTCTCTGCTTTATACCTGATAGCCATTCTCTGTCAAAGTAGAGACTACTTGATTTATCAGTGTTGTTGTCTTGCAAAACATCAGTCCCTTTCTTACATGCTTTAGGCACTGGATGGCCAGAATATCTATAATGCATGCTGCACTCTGCGTATTGACTTCTCCAAGCTTACCAGCCTTAATGTGAAATATAATAATGACAAAAGCAGAGACTTCACTCGCTTAGACCTTCCTACTGGTGATGGCCATCCATCCCTTGAATCCCCTATGGCTGCTGCTTTTGGTGAGTAGTTCTGTTTTGGGTCACAAAGCAAGTTTTCCGAAGTTACACATTTCATTTATTAATCCATGTTATGTCAATTAGCGTTTTTCTTCTTATATTCTCCCAGGTTTTCTAAAAGATAGCAAGGATCATAGAACAAAATTTGTCGATTAATTAAATTTTAATACTTGTAGATTCTATTAGTTGGCAAAACAAGTAAATATCTAACATTGAGAATTACAGATTTATTTTCTAACGTAAATATTATTCATTCTCTATCAACCATTCAACAGTGTACTTCAAATTAATAGTCTTTTACATATTAACATTAGTTTAAATATGTTGGTTTATAGCCAACAGAATATTGGCTTAAGTGCTCCTGAGAGAAATCCTTTTTTAAGTAGTGATATATTAAAACAAGGATCTAAATTAGTGGTATGTTCTTCCTTTATTCAAACAAAAGTTTTTATTTTGTTTTGTTTTTTAAACATCAGAACTTCCATCTTTACCTTAAGTTTGTGGGAAGTTGCATTTTTACATTAATAAAAATAGTCTTCTGAATTATCTCTGTAAATGTTGCTCTGAAGGGCTTCCTCCTTTTATTTAAAACTAGTTCTCAATACATTTATACGTACTTTTTAAATAAAACTTTATGTTAAGGAAAAAGCAGTGGATGGCCCGGTTGGATATATCACTAGGTTAATGTGTGCTACTTTTTGGATTTGCAACTTTTCTAAGTGTGGTTTATATTTAGATAAAGTAATAATTGTATTACCCTTTGTGATTTCCCCAAATGACACCATAAAATACTGTTTATTGAGACCTTAAGTGATATTTGTTCTATCTTCATTTCACAGAGAAGAACAAAAACAAGTCTTATTAGCCAAATGGTTGTCTAAAATTCTCGAGAAAATACTTTGTAACTTTTATTTTTCTTTTCTTTTCTTTTTTAAATATATTTTATTGATTTTTTACAGAGAGGAAGGGAGAGAGAGTTAGAAACATCGATAAGAGAGAAACATTGATCAGCTGCCTCCTGCACACCTCCTACTGGGGATGTGCCCGCAACCAAGGTACATGCCCTTGACTGGAATCGAACCTGGGACCTTTCAGTCTGCAGGCTGACACTCTATCCACTGAGCCAAACCGGTTAGGGCTGTAACTTTAATTTTCAAGTATAAAAGCCCTTTGTTCTTTATAACTGAAAAAAAAAGTCGAGTGAACTGTTAAGTTCATGTTCCTAAAGTTGTTGAAGTTTCTGTTTTGGTCTGACCAATTTTTGTGTTTTATTTGTTACCAGCCTTTACTTACATGTCTGATTCTGCAGAGCCAAAGGTCTTTGTAATTATTGTTTCAATCACACATGATAGAAATTGAGGTTATCATTCAAGTTTGCCAAAACTGGCTGTCAAGTGCAGAACTACACTTACTCCAATAACAGAATATATACTGTTGGTGTAATTAATGTTCTGCATTGTGAAAAAAGGACATTTAAAAAATACAATTAAGAATTTTGGTTTCTGAATATAGTGTCAGAATGTTAACATCCTTTTTCATTGTGTTAATAAATTCATAGTCGTTGCAAAGTGATGCCTACATCCTAAGATAAGTGATTCATCCGAGAACAATGCTTTTTTATGTATTGTGTGGAAGTTTACTATTCCCTTTTTTCTCTCGGCTTCTGAAACACCACACTCTTGACCTTTTTCCTACCTCAGTGTGTTCTTTCTCTTTTTTAAAGGTTGACATTTAAAATTTCTAGGGTTACGTTTTAAGCACTTTGTCCCAGTTTTTAGTGATACTTACAGGGTCGTACAAAGGTGGGTTTGCAGTTGTTCATATGGAAAATAATACAATAATTAATAAATAATGATACAAGAATAAACTGTTTTGTGTACTCACAACTGTAAACCAACTTTTGCCCCACCCTGTATTTTATCAATAGAAAAGCTTATGAGACATGTAAATATATTTTAATACTTATGTAATTGTTACATAGGTTAAAAAATCAAATATTTATACATACCGAAGAAGCACTCTTTGTACCCTTCTCATTAATTGTGCTCCCAGTCTAAAGATAATCAGTCTAAAATTTTATGATAATCATTCTTTTGCTTCTTAGCTTTTTGTTTTTACTTTGTTGTTGTTTTTACTATTTATTATGCAGCCCTAAGTGCTAATTTAAAAAAATGTCTTTTTCTATATTTAGAACCTTACATAAATGGAATTATGCTATTTGTTTTTTGTGTGTGTGACTTGTGAGTCATTCATATTTATATATGTGACTGTTGCTTATTCATTCTCAATACTGTCAAGTGTATAGATTCCCATTGTGTGAATATACCACAGTTGTGTTTATCCATTCTATTGTGGATAGACATTTGGGTTATTTTAGTTTGAGGCCATTATGACCAATGCTGCTCTTGATTAAGGAGGTTGAACATATTTTTATTTGTTTATTGGTCATTCTCCCTTATGAATTTGTCTATCTCTTTTGCCTAATTTTATGTTTGGTTTATTGCTTTTTCTTGTTTATTTGTAGGATTTTTTTTTTAATCTCTCAAACACTTTTTTGGTTATATGTGTTAGTTATATGCATTTCTTTTATTTTTGGCTTTATAGTATTTTTATGTAATCAGATTTATTTGCCAGTTTCTTTATGTTTGTGTTTTTTGTGTCTTGTATAAGAAATCTTTTGTTGCCCTGACATCATAAAGCTATATACTTCTATTCTAAAATTTATAGTATTTTAGTAACTTTGTTTTGAAATAATTTACGTTGCAAGAATAGTACAAAGAATTGCCTTATATCATTCATTCATATTCCTCAGTTATTAATATCATGCCACATGTGCTTTATCGTCTCTCTGAGTGTGAGTGTGTGTGTAAGTAGGTAGGTAGGTTTTTTACCCCCCTGAGTCACTGGAGAGTAAGTTGCAGGCATAATGCCCCTTTACTTCTAAATACTCATTGTGTATTTTCTAAGAACAAGGTCATTCTTACCTAAATAGAGTTAAGTTATCAAAACCAGGAAATTAACATTCATACACTACTATTATCTAATCCATAAACCTTTTAAATTTTTGACAGTTGTGAAAATAATGTTCTTTTATAAGAGAATTTTTTCTGGTAAAGATCCAAACCAGTATCAGGCCTAATTTATTTGTCATATCTTTTTAGAGTCCTTTAATTTGGAACACTTCTTTGTCTTCCATGACCTTTTCATTTTTTAAGAGTTCAAGTCGGGTATTGTGTAGAATGTCTCTTAATATGAGTTTGTGGGGTTTTTTGCTGAAATAATGTGTCTTTCTCAGTTTATTATGTCAAGAGACACATGATGCCAGTTTATTCTATTCTTGGTGATAGTAACTTTGGTCATATGGGTGAGGAAGAAACTTCCCTTTTCCCTCAAAGTCCTTCCAGCTGGTCTAATAATCAAATCTACGTGAGGCAAATTAGCAAGAAATAACAGCCAGATGTAAGTGCACACAGGGGAGCCCCCACATTCATGATAGAGTGAGAGACCCCACATACATGAGAGGTTCAAAGACAGAAAGAGGAAATGAGGTATATATGAACAAATGAGGCAATATGACATTCTGCCTTGGGGCTTCAGAAGGGAGGAAGGTCATCGCAGGGCAATAGAGCGGATGTGAATTCAGTAACTAGTAGTTTGCCCTGCCATATAGGTAGATCATAAAATGTTATTTAATTCTTATTATATGCAAGGCCTCTAATTTAAATTTTTCTAGGGAGTTCAATGGTGGCAGAAGTTTCTCTTGAGTCTGCAGGGTCTCTGTTGCCTTGATCTCAGAATAACCTGCATACCATAGAGGCATGTCTTGAACCCCTACAAGCATTTATTAAAGTGGTTTCTGACAGGTTTCTTTTGGGGTTTGTTATTATAAATAACAATGATAAACTGATTTCAATGCTGTCTGTTAATTTATCTGGCCTTAATTGCTATTTTGGGTCTACATTTTCCAAATGCAAAATATCTATTCTTAATCATCCAAATCTTAGAACTTTTCCTTAAAGATTTGTATAAACTTTTCATAAAGATACTAACATATTGTCCAACAGATTACTTTGCTAAAATGTTTTTTGTTTCTGCTTATTTGAGGAGCACAGATTTATGGAAACTTAAATAATTCTTTTTTCAAATTTTAACAGATATCCTTATTAATCATTATATTCTACTGGGAAACAATTATTTAAATTTTGACCCTGATAATTGGTTGCCAGTTCTTGTATTTATCACTATTTTATGTTCTGTGATAGTTATCTCAAAATTTTCCTCATTTTTCTAAAACCTACTGCTGTCTGACTCATACCCCTCTCAGTAGGCATCTGTACTGGCCACTTTGTTGTGTTTGAAAAGAATATCTCTTGTCCCCCCAAATCTCTGGATTTACAGCAATTAACATTTATTTCTCTCATAGCATCAACACTTAGGCAGCTGTGAATCTGCTTTTGCAACCTTCATTCATATACCTTTGTGATCCAGGGCTTGGGCTGAAGAAGTCACTCCATTGGAGACATGCATTCTTATGGCAGAAAGTAAAAATAAGAGAGCTGTTTACACTATAATGCCTCTTAAAACTTCTATACAGAGGCAGCATGTCTGTGTGTTCCTATGACATGATCAAATGCAGTGGGAATTGCGTAGAAATGCATGCTCCTCCAACAGGAGGCACTGCAAGTCACATGGAAGGGGCAAGTGAATATTTGGCAACAGTAATAAAATGTACCACATTTCTTCTTTTTTTAAAAAATATATTTTATTGATTTTTTACAGAGAGGAAGGGAGAGGGATAGAGAGTTAGAAACATCAATGAGAGAGAAACATCGATCAGCTGCCTCCTGTACACTCCCTACTGGGGATGTGCCCGCAACCAAGGTACATGCCCTTGACCGGAATCGAACTTGGGACCCTTGAGTCCACAGGCTGACGCTCTATCCATTGAGCCAAACGGTTAGGGCTGCCATATTTCTTCTTATGTTTAACTTTGTATTGTAAATTTTTATAATTACTCATATCCATATTGAAGTCCCTTTGTTGTCTTTCTTTATGCCTTGACTATAGTTATTCTGTTGTAAAGATGAATCATTTTACCTTTGATCTTCGGTTGACTGGAATGTAAGTTTAGCAAGGGCAGAGATTCTTGTCTGCTTTGTTCAGTGCTTCCTTAGTGCTAGATAGGCTTGGCTCATAATATGCTTTCAATAAATATGCTTCCCTTCTAATTACATCAGTTATTCTGTCATTTATTTTGTGTTTTCAGTTCTCTCTGCTAGCTCTACCTCTGAAGTCTCAATAACTATATTTTCTTGAATTATTTTAATAAATCACAGCAATATATTCAACTAATTCTGTTAAATCTCTTTCATGAAGAAAATAAACTTACATAAGCTTTTAACTCCTCTGGAAAATACAGCCTATATTCTTCTATAAATATATTCATCACCCTATTATTAAAAAACAAAACCCTCCCTTTGGCTCTCACAATCTAACTTTTCATTGCTGCTCTAAAACTGTTCTTTATCTTTCACATTTCTCATTCTTTTTAACCTCTGTTGAACCCCTTCTCCAAAATAACTTTGATTCTCTAGATCCCGAAGAACTAGAATTCACTTTTTTTCCTAGTTCGAAGGCTGGTGTTTTTTTTCTCTTTTAGAATGTCCCTCTTCTTTCCTCTGCTATTTAAGTGTACCAATTGATATTCCCAGGTTTTGTTTTTAGCTCTCTTAGTTTTTTTGTCGTGTGCCCTTTTCAGTGGGACTCTCATTCATTCGGCTTCATTTATTTCTACGTAGATGATTTATAAATCTCTGTTTATTGTTATTCTGTTTGCCCCCTCGTTTCCACTGTTGGACATTACCATTTGAAGGTTTTTACCTCCACCTTGACATGTCCAAAACCAAATTGTTTTCCTATTAATACTGACTCCTCCATTGGAACTAAGTCCTGTTTTTGTTGATGATGCATAGTCACCAGGTTTCTGAAAGGAAAGGTACCAGCATTTGTTTAGCATCTAGTGCACACTAACCACTGTGCTTTTCAATGCATAATGCCTAGCTCAAGTTTTACCTCCTGAGAAACCTTCTCCAAAAAATCACAGTGAATCCTCTGTGATCCTTTCTTCTTAGACCACTTGTAATGCATTTGTATTTAAACCACTAGATCCTCAGCATATGAATCTCCTCAAATTAAATGTTTAGTTTGTAAACCTCTCAGAGGCAAGGATTTGTATTTCATATTTCCTTTTTATCAATTCAGTACCCCATAGGTATACAACCCAATAAGTTTTTATTGACTTTTACATAGAAACAATCCTTTAAATAAGGGCAAGAATTTCAACCTAAATAACAAACTAATAACTCAAAACTAAGTAACAGCTAAGCTGTACTCTACACCTTGAACTCAGTTGAAAGGGGTTCGCCTCTGGAAGTGGCAGAGACTCTACATTAGCGATCACCTATTGAATAAATTTTTACTTTACAACAGAATTCTTTATCAACAATATGCCCTTATATAGCCATTTTATATTGCTTTGATAACCATATTTATAGAAGGTAATATATTTATTTTAGCTTCTCTTTTCCATTAGGTGCACCAGGTATAATTTCCTCACCATATGCAGGGGCTGCTGGATTTGCCCCAGCCATTGGATTTCCTCAAGCTACAGGTGATTTTTTTCAAAGTTCAGTTTGAAATGATTTTTTCTGATGTCCTATATTTTTGGTAGAGTGGAAGGGAATGGGCAGAGGAGGGTGTCAAAGGGGAGGGAGAGGGAGAGAAACATTGATAGGTTACCTCCTGCACACGCCCTGACACATTTTCTTCTTTATTTATTTTGCTTTTGTCTTTATTTATTTATCAAGTGTTGTAATCTTCAGATAACTAAAATGTGAAATGCTTTTGATGTTTTAAAAAGGTCTGTCAGTCCCAGGTGTTCCTGGAGCTCTTGGTCCTCTCGCACTCACCTCCTCTGCTGTCACTGGAAGGATGGCCATTCCTGGGGCTGGTGGTATACCAGGAAATTCTGTTCTGCTTGTCACCAATCTCAATCCTGATGTGAGTTGGAAAGCATTGTAACATAGTCTTTCAGAAGAGGTCTGTAGTCGCTTCTGATCTAGAGTTGTATTCAAATAAATTTTAAGTTTATTTTAAGAATATTTATTAAAATTCATCACTAGTATATATAGAGGAAGTATATAAAGTAAATGCTTTAAACAAAGTCAACTGTTATTATTACAAGTAAACTTATTTTAAAGTTTTACGTATATTAGTCAGACACCTGTATTTTGTATTATCCTTTCAGCTTATCACACCACATGGGCTGTTTATCCTATTTGGTAAGTTTCTTTTTTTTCTATTTTTAGTATTATCTATGATATGGATTGAATACATTTCATCATTCAGTAATATTTATTGACTGTCTCTATGTGCCAAGTAGTGTGTTTGACACTGAAGATAGAGTATTAGTAAGTAATTACAATAAAATTTTATTTAAAAAGGGAATGTATAGCTGGGAGTCCTAACCTAGCTGAGGGAATCAGAGATGGTATGCCAAGAGAAATTATAGTTAAAACTGACTTGTGAAAAATCATAAGCATTAACCAGGCAGAAAAAGGAGGGCAAGTATTCTTTCACAGGCATTAGCAGTGAGAGAGCGTCTGGAGCAGGGAAGTGAAGGAAGTCCAATGGAGAGTATAAGGGACAGACATGTTGAAGCTGTACACGTGGGTGGGACACATCATGAAGAGCTTGTAAGCTAAATTATGGAGCTTGGTTTTAACCTAAGAACCATGGGAAACCATTGAATAGTTTTAAGCAGGAGAGAGTAATTATGAGCTTTAGGTTTTACTAATTTCCAAACTTTCCAATAGTGTTTTTCTCAGTTAAAAAAAATCTAGCACAGCCCTAGCCGGTTTGGCTCAGTGGATAGAGCGTCGGCCTGAGGCCTGAGGACTGAAGGGTTTCGGGTTTGATTCCGGTCAAGGGCAGGTGTCTGGCTTGCAGGCTCAGTCCCCAGTGGGGGGCATGCAGGAGGAGCTGATTAATGATTCTCATCATTGATGTTTTATCTCTCTCTCCCTCCCCCTTCCTCTATGAAATCAATAAAAATATATTTTAAAAAAAATTTAGCACATACTCCTAATTTATATATGACTCATTATTCATACACTTCATCCATATTCACTGTAATCATTATATATAGTGTAATATCTACAAATATATGAGCAATTACATAAGCAGTATTTAATATCTTAAAGATTTTTTATTAATGGTGAAACTTTTTCATAAAAACTTTTTCATTAACATTTAGTGAGAAATATGATATAATATGCTTCATTATTTTCAGAAATCTTTTTTATTTTCATTCAATATTCTAAGGTCTGATTCTAAATTCACTTTATTTTAGTACTTGATCTTAATGGTTGTCAAACTGAAAAAGAAACCTCATAAATAAATGGAAGTGTTTCATTGTTGCTATATCTAATTATGATACTAATTTTTCAGTTTAATTCACTAATTTTTGTTGTACTTTGAAAAATTCAATTTTTCCTCTTGTTAAATTAGTTGATCTTGAAACTATTGCATGAGAATATTTTTAACAAATGGAGTTAAAACTCACTTCCATTTAGAAGAATTTTTAATACAATAAAAAATTGTTGTAAATTTTTTGAGTGGATAATAGGTGTTTTAAGCTGTGTTTTTGGGGTGTCATTTATAGGTACACAGCAATACGGAATTGTGCAGTCATTATTATCAAAGCCCAGTTTTAGAACATTTTGATCATCCCACGGAGATCTTCCATGCTCATTTGCAGTAAAAGTTTTTATTGATGACACATTTCTGTTTTCAGTAATGAAATCATGTATTAATGATACATTTTTATATCTCTTTAATAGTCCAAGCACATTTCTTTCTAAAAGTAGTTAATTTCTCACTCATTTAAAAAAATATCACCCTCAGCTTGAAGAACAAATTGTGTGTGGGGGATTGTTTTTAAAAAAGTAATAGCTATTTCAGCCACTTGTCATTTCTGAAAAGAACAGAAAATTGGAATAATCTTTTTGTTTTAAACTTTAAAAGTACCACTCATCTCTAAGTTCAGTTGCTCTTAGGTGCTTGCCCACAAGATAATCAGCACTCCTTTGTGTGCCTTGATAATTTCCATAGTCGTTTTCATCACATTACAAAGTATGGTAATGATGCAACTACTTAAGGGTCTTATTTTGGTAACATTGGTGATACCTATTAGCACATAAACTGCAGTATATTTTAATATGCTGAATGACAAAAAGGAGACAATGTCCTTTATATTACAGAAACTTCTGCCTATAATTTTATATATATGTTAAAAATTAGTAAAATGTAGTGTTTCATATTGGTTTTATATATAAACAAACCTGTGTTTAAAAAAGTTTATTTTCCTTCCACACCCCAATGAATCATTTTGCCTGTTCTTTGGGATGTAGGACCCAGTATGGGGAACACCAGTGTAGAAAACTTGGATGTAAAAGATCAATTAGGAGGCTGTTGTGATGATAGCTTTGATGGTAATGAGGATGGAAGGAAGTAGGCAAATGTGAGAGATATTTAGACCATAAAACCAATCAGTGCTGGTGATGGATTGAATGTAAGAATTTAAGAAAAGGCCTGGCCGGCGTGGTACAGTGGTTGAGCATCGACCTATAAACCGGGAGACCACGGTTCAATTCCTGGTCAGGTCACAGGCCCGGGTTGTGGGCTTGATCCCCAGTGTGGGGCATGCAAGAGGCAGCCAATCAATGATTCTCTCTCATCATTGATGTTTCTATCTCTCTCCCTCTCCCTTCCTCTCTGAAATCAATAAAAATATATTTTAAAAAAAGAATTTAAGAAAAGGAAATCAAAAGCTGAATCCCAAGTGTCTGACTAGAGTAAGTATTTAGATGATGGTAATAACTATGAACAGAGTTTGTGAACACTGAAGTAGGAAGAGGAAAGGGGAGATCCGGAACATAGAAGGGATACAAATTTGGGAGCATGTGTATGAAATAGCTCAGGGAATATATACAGGGTCGGGCAAAAGTAGGTTTATAGTTGTTCATATGAAAAATAATACAATAATCCTATATAATAAAAGGCTAATGTGCAAATTGTCCCCTCAACTGGGAGTTTGGCCAGGGAGTGGGGCCGGCCCACCAACTGCCCGCAGCCCCTCCTCCTGACCTGCCCTGCCCCCGATTGGCCCCCCTCACCCTGATCAGGGGCTGGCCGACCAGCCAACCTCCCTTGTGCCCTCCCCCCGGCCAGCCTGACCCGATGGGCCCCCATCAGGGCAGGCCAGCCAGGCCCCACCTGTGCATGAATTCGTGCACTGGGCCTCTAGTTAATAAATAATAATACAATCATAAACTGTGTTTCATGTACTCACAATTGTGAACCTACTTTTGCCCCACCCTGTATAATAAGGGGGAAAAAAACTTCTTTAAATGTATTTGTAAATACTACATAGATATTAAAAATTGTTTTGTTTTGTCTTTTTATTTAGGAGTATATGGTGATGTACATCGAGTGAAGATTATGTTTAATAAGAAAGAAAATGCTTTGGTTCAGATGGCAGATGCAAATCAAGCTCAGCTAGGTACTGATGATTAATAGTAATAACAGTGGTGACCTCCCCCTTTTTATGTGTATTTTTCTATAAAATGAGCAAACTTACAGCTAGTAGGAATATACTTTACCAAAAAGTATTTCTTTGTGGTAGTATCTTCATTATTTGTATCTGCTTATGTTTTATAAAGATTAAAAATATTTATTACTCTTTGAAGTTCGTTTTCTACTTGTTGCTATTTAGAAATTTGACTCTAGGGTTTTTCTGTAAGTTTAAACTATTAAACATCACTTGCTTTGTTTAATTTTATTATATTTTATTATTTATTTGTTTTTATTCCAAATTAAGTTTTCTAGAACGGTTGCATGGCATAAAAGTTTGGGCAAACTTCGTAATGATGGCACACGACAGTGTCATTCTATGGCCTCTCTGTTCATTGTTATAGTGGCTATTTAAAATGTTACTACTTGGAACTTTTATAAAAAATACTTTGCTTGAGATTAAACTAATTTATTCAGTAACCGTTTCCTGAACACTTGTTATGTTCCAGGCACTCTGGAACTTCCTAGGAAGAGAGTTGTTTTTTGTTTGACTGCTTTTCTTTTGTTATTGTAAAATAAATTATCTAACACATTTCTATATGTAAGAGTTTTAAAATTTAAAACCATTTTAACCCACAAACTGACAATATAATTTTAAATGACTAAATAAAAAGATTTTATGATAATTTAGACAAATTTTATAGAGGCTCTATCTTAATACCCAAACTTTCCTTATTTTCTTCCTATGCATCAGCAATGAACCATCTGAATGGTCAGAGACTTTATGGAAAAGTGCTCCGTGCTACACTGTCCAAACATCAGGCAGTTCAACTTCCTCGAGAGGGACAAGAAGACCAAGGTCTGACTAAGGATTTTAGTAATAGTCCTTTGCATCGCTTTAAAAAGCCTGGCTCTAAAAACTTCCAGAATATTTTTCCACCGTCAGCCACTCTGCATCTTTCCAACATCCCGTATGTACCTAATTAGTTATTATCCTACTGTTGGTTAATAATTAATATAATGATTATTATAAACAATATGTTTTAGGGGAGGTAAAAACTCTGAAATTAGCCCTAGCTGGTTTGGCTCAGTAGATAGAGCGTCGGCCTGGGGACTGAAGGGTATCAGGTTCAGTTCCAGTCATGGGCACATGCCCAGGTTGCGGACTCAGTCCCCAGTGGGGGGGTGTGCAGGAGGCAGCCGATCAATGATTCTCTCATCATTGATGTTTCTCTCTCTCTCTCTCTTTCTCTCTTTCTCTCTCTCTTCCCCTTCCTCTCTGAAATCAATAAAAATATATTTTAAAAAAAACCAACTCAAATTATTCTAATGCAGCAATTGTCCTACTGACTAATTCCTTGTGAGAAGATTAATTTATTATTATGGCTTAAGAAGGTTATATCTTCAGTCGTACACTGCAAAAGTAAGGATAGCAGTATTTTAAAAAATTTCTTACAAGTAGAAAATTAGCAACTAGTTACCTTTCAGTTATAAAAGGGCATAAAAATAAGTTTATGCAGAAATATTCCATTGGCACTTATTTGTTCATTCCTTTGCATAGATATAAAGACTTCAGTAATCAACATAGCAAAGTCAAATAATTTATGGTTTTTTGTTGTTTTTTTTAATCCTTCCATGGGTATGTTTAGAGACAGGGAAGAGAGACAGACAGACAGACAGAAAGTCAGAGAGACATTGATCAGTTGCTCTAGTACGTGTACTGAGGGGTTAGAACGCAAAACTTAGGTATGTGCCTTGACTGGGAATTGAATCCCAACCAACTGAACCTCCCAACCAGGGCAAATAATTTATGTATTTAAGAATTTGAAGAATTTTTAATTTTTTTATCTATAAGCTGCAAAGCCATATATAATGATTAATTTTAACTAATATGTTAATTATTATTTTTGTGTGTGATCACTCTATTAACTGGCGTTGTAGCAGACTTGTTCTTTTTAAAAATATATGTATATATTTTTATTGATTTCAGAGTGGAAGGGAGAGAGAGAGAGAGAGAGAGAAACATCAATGATGAGAGAGAATCATTGATCTGCTGCCTCCTGCATGCCTCCTAGTGGGGATCGACCTGCAACCCAGGCATGTGTCCCTGACCAGAATCAAACCGGAACACTTCAGTCCACAGGCCGACACTCTATCCACTAAGCCAAACCAGCTAGAGCCAGACTTGTTCTTTAGTTGTCTTCTAAGTCTGGGATTAATAGACTACCCATGGTCCAAAACCATCTGTTTTGGTATGGCCCATGAGCTAAGACTGACTTTTATATTTTCAAATTGGGGGGGGTGGGGGGTGGGGGGGGGCAAAAGGGAAATAATTTGTGATTTGAGAAAATTATATAAAATTTAAATTTCACATTCCATAAATAACGTTTCATGGAGCACAACCACACTTGCTCATTTATATACTATCTATGGCTGCTTTTGAGCTATAACATCAGAGGTGGAGTGTTGCAACAGAGACTGTATGGTCATCAAAACCTAAGGTATTTACTATGTGGCCCTGTATAGAAAACATCTGAGCCCGGCCTTGGTGGCTCAGTGGTTGAGCATTGACCTTTGAACCAGGAGATGATGGTTTGATTCCTGGTCAGGGCACATGTCCGGGTTGCCAACTCGATCTCCAGTGTGGGGGACGTGCAGGAGGCAGCCAGCCAATCAATGATTCTCTCTCATCATTGATGTTTCTCTCTCCCTCTCCCTTGTGCTCTGAAATCATATCCTGATTTAAAAAACAACAAAAAACCCTGTTTTGTTTGTTTGTTTTAATGGTAGCAACTCCTGTTCTAATTCTTGAATTCCTTGACCAACAAAGATGGCAGTTTTGTATAATTTAATCAAATACATGAAGGGGGATAAGCTTTGGAAAGAGAGAGGTAAAAGCTGTGGGAAATGGTTGTATGTGTGCATGTGTGTGGAAATTTAAAGACTCAGGGAATGAAGAATGGTGAGATTTTGGATTGTTACTAAGAATGAGAAAAGGAGATGAATAAGAACAGAAAATAATTACTCAAAATAGTACTGAATACTCAGGCTCCAAGCTAGTCTCCAGTTAGCCTAGTGAGAGAAACCTTGAATCTGAATTGGGCAGGGCTCTAACCTTAGGCCCGCTTGGAAACTAGAGGAGCCACTTAAGAAAAAAAAAAAAACTAGATTTGTGGATCTAGAAATTTAGCAGCTCATCACTATAAAGTCTGTAGAGTGGCAACATATTTAGATACTGAGGCAGGCTCCTGTCGTTACCTTTCCCGTTACCTTCAAGCTGGTCTCAAGTAACTACTGTAATAAAAGTTATGTGAATGTAGTCTCTCTTACTAAGTCAAGAACTTTCACCTTTTACCTTAAAAGAAGCACTTTATGGCTTCTCTTTGGCATATCTGAATTGCCAGCATCACTGCTTTTGCACTTTGGGGCCATTAATAAGTAAAACAAGGGTGACTTGAACACAAGCACTGTAATACTGTGATCGGCTATCTGAACACCAAGAGGGGTACTAGTGACTAACAGGCATGTACCGTATACTGTTTGGAAACACTGGACAAAGGGACGATTCATGTCTGAGGCACAGTGGAGCAGGATGGCAGATTTCATCACACCACTCAGAATGGCACCCAATTTAAAACTTATGAATTGTTTATTTCTGGAATTTTCCATTTAATGTTTTTAAACTGCTGGTAGCTGAAACTGTGGGTAAGGGGCGGGGGGGCTACTGTATTCTACTTTTTGTCTCTATCAATTTATCCGTAATAACCTTTGAGATAAGGTCATGAGTTTCATTTTATCAATGAAACTGAGAGGCTCAGGTTAAGTAACTTACTTCAAGTGATATACCAAGTGAATGAGAAATAGAATGGGAAGACAGACCTGTCTCCCTGCAGAGCCAGTTATTTTTCTGCTATACCGGCCTTGCTGGCAGTTGTGAAGTGAGTCTACTTTTAGTCAGTTGACTCTGGAGCGATAGGCCACTCACTGTATTAGTCATCTGCTTCATAACAGATCACCCCAAAACGGAACACAGTAATTAACGTTCATTATCTCATACTGTAGCTGTGAGTCAAGAATCCAGAAGTTGCTTAGCTGGATTGTTTTGGCTGAGAGTCTATCATAAGGTTGCATCTGAAGATTGAACTGGGGCTAGAGGACTGACTTCCAAAGTGGCTCATTCATGTGCCTAGTTATTGACAGGAGACCCTCAGTTGCTTGTCACAAGGACCTCTCCATGTGGCTGCTTTAGTGTCCTCATGAAATAGCAGCTGGTTTCCTCCAAAGCTAATGATTCAACAGAAGGTGAGGTGGGAACTGCAGTTACATGTGTAATTTCTATAGTACCTTTAAAGGTTACAGAGGGCATCCCTATTCAGTGTGGCAAGGGTATATTTGAGGGCGTGAATTCCAGGAAGCAAGAGTAATTGGGGGCCATCCTGGAGCCTGGCTATTAACACATATTCATTATTATCCTGAAAGCAGTTTAAAATGTAGAACGCTGGCCAGCTGGAGTGACTCGGTTGAGTGTTGTCTGGTGCACTGAAAGGTTGCCAGTTCGATTTCCAGCCAGGGCACCTCTGGGGTGCAGGTTTGATCCCCATTTGGCAACCCATCTCTCTCTCTCTCTCTCTCTCTCTCTCTCTCTCTCTCTCTCTCCTCCTCCTCCTCCTCCGCCCCCTCCTAAGCATGTCCTTGGGTGTGAATTAAAAAAACAAAACTAAAGTGCAGAACTCTGGACTACAGTGGACTACAGTCAATAAGTTAGAACTAGCTTTGGAAGTACTAGAGTTAATTACTGAAGTCTGTGGTGTAAGTACTAATTCCTTTGAAAGAATAAATACAGGGGTGGGCAAAAGTAGGTTTATAGTTGTAATACAAATAAATAATACAATAGTTAATAAATAATAAAACAAGAATAAACTTTCTATCCCTTTGTACGCCATAAGCGTCTGTAGACACAAGGATGGTTTCCATTTTGAACGCGTGGCAGTTAACTGGCTAGTACTCACAACTGTAAACCTACGTTCGCCCACCCCTGTATAGAAAGATATTCTTGGTATTCATGTACCTGTCCACATTGTTTGCAAAAGATTTAAGACAAAATTCTGTTTTTTTGAGGACATGTATATGGTATGTGTCAACCTCGAACATCTTCAGGACAGTTCCAAATCATGTCTTCATTGCATGGCTTTAGTCTCTATGAAATGTGAGGTACTCTGGAGATTTAACAATTGCAAGTTAATCTTTGCTTCATTTGAGAATTAGGGCGCTAAGATACTTGGTTGACTCTGATGTTTTCACAGACCTTCCGTTACGATGGATGATCTGAAGAACCTTTTCACAGAAGCTGGATGTTCAGTGAAGGCTTTTAAATTCTTTCAGTAAGTCCTTGATTTTAAGAAACACATTAACTTTATTTAATATGGTATGCAAATTTTAGGGTCATTTCAAGAAGTCTTCTAGGGTGGGAGAGAAGGTTTATAGACAAAATTAATTCTATACCCTTTTTAAATTTCTTATCCCATTTTTAGGAAAGATCGCAAAATGGCCCTTATTCAGTTGGGATCTGTGGAAGAAGCGATCCAGGCCCTCATTGAGCTTCATAACCATGACCTTGGAGAAAATCACCACCTCAGAGTTTCCTTCTCAAAATCTACAATCTGACTTTCTGTGAATTTTTCTTCTAAGACTGGACCATAATAGCAGTTAAATGTTCAGACATAGACTGAAGCAACTCAAGACCAATTCTGCCTCTTTTACAAAAATGATTTTTTTCTGAGTTTGCTGTTTAAGTATATTCAAAAAATTAAGGAATGTTTTCCCCCCTGCCAATATGTGCTCAAAGGGGTGTTTTTCTTTTATATCTTAGTTTCTATGAAAATAATCTTCAGGAAAAAAAATTTTTTCAGTAATTCACTTCCCCATATTAAATTGGATTTCAAAAGGACAGACTCTTTTAGTTTGGGACCAGATCAGCCTTATACATTTCTAAACTCCTTTGTACTTTAAAAAATTAAATATAACAACTTTTAAAATTACTTGATATAAGTAATTTCAATTTCTTACAACCAAGTTTTTAACTTTATGATTCAGAATTTGTTCATGTATAAATTACATCAATTATTTGGCATATATTGATGGTTATACATAAACAAATTGGTTTGTGTTGGAAGCATATTTGTAAACTTCATGTTTTCTTTTAGTTTTTTTCCCCCCACTGGTAAGACACTCCTATGAATATTGCATATCTTTAATTTTTTAAGAGTATTTGGAGAAATGAAGCATCTCAGCTGTCCCAAGGAAATTAAGTGGAATCCAACCAGGATCAATTAAGGTGTCAGAAAAATCAGTAACTTTCTTTGGAAAAATCATGTTTTAAATTTAAAATGATACATATGCTGAGTAATATAATATGATCTTAGAAAACTAAAAAAAATTTTACTTATAAACTACTTTTTTATAATTGTTTTCAGAAAAAAAGTTTACAGTCTTAAGGAAAATATTCAGGTCTATCATATGGTTTGACAGATTTTTAAAAGTTATTTTTGGTAAGGTCTTCTTTTAGAAAAAAATTAATCTCAAGGGTTTTTTGTACCACTATAATCTGTAATACTTATTC
The DNA here is from genome assembly GCF_000412655.1 of Myotis brandtii. NCBI lineage: Eukaryota > Metazoa > Chordata > Mammalia > Chiroptera > Vespertilionidae > Myotis > Myotis brandtii. Next base: position 420,654 of record NW_005354595.1, read on the forward strand.
AGAATTACTGTGTATTTACTTAATTTCTAATTATGTGCCTTATTATGTGCTTATGATACAATAGGTTAGAGTTTTATCTCAGTATCTTGAAAGCTATATTGTGGGCTTGGTGAGTGTTTCCCTTTTCTTTCCCTGTTTTGGTAAGGATTTTAAAGGATTTTTCATTGCTATTTTAAGTAGTTTTCAATAAGTGATCATTTTTATCCAAATTTATGGTGCTTTGGTGCAGAGATGGGGTGGGGAAGGATAAATGGTTTAGACAATAATTCACTGTACACCTGTAGGCCTCTTCACATTTGACCAATAGCAGTCATTGCTGTTATGGCATACTGATTTGGAGCTATGAAATGGAATCTCAGTTTTTGGATCTTGTCAAATCTTTATCATTCATCAGATTTTGTCTCAGGATTACTTGATTTTTCTCAGTACTCAAGCAGAACTTGCTTTTCTTTGTTAATGTAGCTTCTTTACTGAGTGCCCACATATGTGGAGTATGGCAGAGTGGGTTCCTTCTCATTCTCAGTCCCATTCCCTTTTTTGGTTGAATGTAAAAGTGCATTTTAATGTGGCTTCAGTGATTGTATAATGTAAAATTGTTTCTTTTTAATGAGAAACTTAGCTTTTGTTAATTACTCCTTCAATGCTTGATCAGATTTTTTAAAAGCGGGATTTGTCAAAAGGGACATTTTTGTCCACCACTTTTACACTTCTCAGATTCTCAGAGTGGCTCATCTCACCTTTAAGAGTAATATCTCAATCTCTTTGCTATATTCCAGCCATTTATTTGAACACAGGAAGGGTTTTACAAAAGAAATTTTACAAAAAATTGGAGACACAGGAGATATTATAGGTTGTTAAAAAGCAGAATTCACTCAACACTGAGCAATAGAAGGTAGGTAGAATTGGAAGGAGACTACTAAATTGAGACCTTTTGGGTGCATCAATTTAGCATTGGCTGAATAGATAGGTATAATCACTTATCAGATTTTTGATTTTTTTCACTTATGAGATATATTTTTAGCTAAACACTGAGTAAAGGGGAACGGGAAAATGTCTTTGAGACAGCTCCCAAAATTTACTGCCTTTTTCCCTCCATACAGGCACTATTAAAGTTTTAGTGACAGGTTAAATTGGATTCTTTCATTTGCTTTGAGTTACGAATTTTTGTGTAGTTTAAAGTCATGATTCTCATAATCAGCGTGTAAGTGTAGCAAAAGTGTAGCAGAAGGGAGATCATAAGGGTGTTGAATGTAATTTTGAAATAGAGCATGGCCTTTAAATCTGAGAGAACGTTTGAATCCTTTTCAGGGATTTGTGTATGTGTGTTTATATAAGTGTGTATAAAACTTATATACACTTATAAGTTTTATATAAGTATATATATAAAAAAATATATACACACACACACACACACATACACTCTTCTGATGTTGTACATACATATACACATTACATACCTTTAATTTATTGACAAAGAAAATCAAATTAAGATTTGGAAAAATGAGATATTCTTATTTAAAGTAGTGTGTTTGAAACCATCAATTTGTGTCTAAAATTAGCTGTAGCACATGGATGTTATCTATACTGGGCTGTTTGCTGTTTGACTTCTAGAAGTCTATAGTGTTTGTGTTGGCATAGTTTATGTAAAAAGATTTTAAAATATCAGGGTAGTGGAAAAATTAGATCTTTGTATTTTTGTTTTTGGCATGCATTTATTAGATATCTTCTAAGTCATGTTTTCACTGTTCAGCTGACATAGTATTCTATTTTTAAGCTTATTTACTTTATTTTAAGGAGTATGTCTTATCACTTTTGGAAGTGTCTTCACTTTTACACAAAGTATATATATTCAGGACTTTAAAAAAATAGCAGTACATGTTTAACAAGTAGCAATTTATGCCAAAAAGTTTTTCTTTGAGATTTAAGTAAGTTGCAGAGCAGTAAAATGTGTTTAGTGTGAAATACAAATAGAAAAATGATCCAGTAACTAAATTGTTAACTTATCAATTAAGAATATCAGCATTTTACCCAATAGCTCCTACAGAATGCCATAAATCCTTTAAGACTAAATATTGTAATCTTTTATTTGTAGTAATAATATTTCTGATTTTTTTTTTTTGTCAAAAGATGCAAATATCATCATTTTTAGAGACGTATTTCTTTCTGCTTGCCTAATTCCTTATGGGAGCAGGGCAATGCCTACAATAGTAATCTAGGTTCTGCCTCAGTTGGTTAGAAGTAACGCTAATGAATGTCTCTGTTCGGTTTCATGTAAACATTTCAAAGCTTCCCTGTCCTTTGGCAGCAAAGTTTATATATACACTAGAGGCCCGGTGCACAAATTTGTGCACCAGTAGGGTCCCTCGGCCTGGCATGAGGGATCAGGTGAAACCTGCTCTCTGACATACCCTGAGGGGTCCCAGATTGCAAGAGGGCGCAGCCAGGCCGAGGGACTCCACTGGTGCACGATCAGGGCCGGGGAGGGACGCAGAAGGACTCCAGGGCGTGTCTGGCCCATCTCATTTGGTCCCAATCGGCTGGACCCCAGCAGCAAGCTAACCTACCAGTAGGAGCGTCTGCCCCCTGGTGGTCAGTGCACATCATAGAGAGTGGTTGAGCAGCCTTAGCATATCATTAGCATATTACTCTTTGATTGGTTGAACGGCCGACCGGACAACCGGACACTTACCATATTAGGCTTTTATTATATAGGATTGAGTAAATTATCATGTAATTTCTCTTCTGTTCCCACTAAATATTTTTGGACAAAAGATAACAAGCTCAAAAGTATGTGCCCTCCACCCCCAATGAGTCACTTAAAAAACCTGAAGTTTGCCAAACTATTAGCCTATTTCTTAGAAAACTGAATGTGTACTGCTATTTTTAAAACCAAAAAGACAGCATGACTATGCGTAAAAGCATTTTTTCTTAGCCTTTCCTTTGTCTTGATCTGTTGTTATCAAGAATACTGCCAGACTTAAAATATTCTACTATTGTCCTCAAAGAAATACAATTTAGATTGCACAAAACTTTTCCTTTAAAGACAATATAACTCAGCTGTCTTTTAAAAGAGCTGTGTTGTTATCTAACTATTTGCAGTCTTTTTTCAGAGCAAATTCTAACAGTTAGTTGTGAATTGTTTAAAAAAATAGAAAATAACTAAAATATTAGTGTTAGGGGTTTTATAGAGGGAGAAAAACTAAACGGGACCAAAGTTTATGTGCCTTCTTCAGTAGTCTTAATTGACCTTTTCTTCCTATTCGAGACTAAGGTAGTATCAGTGTTCTGGTTTTCAGGAAGGATGTACTACGTAGTTTTAAAAGAATGTTATCCCGCAGACTATTCATACAAGGGAAGAATTGTAACTGTGTAAATGCAGCCTCAGTTACACTTTTGCCTTTGTTGCATAATATTTATTATATTGCATTGTGCAGGTTCAGGAACAGAACTGCTCGCTCTAGATCTTTGTGGTAGTCATCTTAGTTTCTGTAACCTGAGGCATGTGTTCCAGAGAACAGGGATATTTGTCTGGTCCAGTGACCTTGGTGATACTAGTCACAACTGAAAGCTGCTTATGGCAAGCCCGATTCAGCACTGTAAACAGATTTTTGTTCTTGTATTATTTTCAATTTTTGAATCTATGTAGTAGTTGTAATAACAGATATTTAAATAGCTATTTTTGATGTCAGATTCTGGCCTTTTCCCCCCTTCCCATTGTTACCCAGGTATTTGACAAATTCATCCCACATCCAGAAAGTACTAATTGTAAAGATCGCTGACCAAGCAAAGTTTTGCATCAAAATGTCACCTCATTGCTCTGACCAAAGACTGACTTCTGGTTGTAACTCCTTTCTATTAAGCATTGTTTCCCAAGCTCCTTTCTGAAAGAAGACCCAGCGCAGAGCGGCCTTTACTTTCTATTTCCTGATGGTGAATAGACTACTTGATATTACTTAGAGAAAATGGGAGTTTAAATGTGAGCAGAGTGGGTTAGGATGACAAGGGTTGGATGGGCATTTTCAGTACTGTACTTAAGAAAAAAAAATAGCACAGCTAAGGAGCCTATGACATTGTCTCGTGTTTTGCGTGGTCTGTTCATAAGATTCCCTTTTTCAGTTTATAAGAATGTTCATCTAACAGAAGAAGATGCTGTAAATATTTGTAACAACATTTTTTTTAGCCAGGCCAAAAAAGAAAAAAAGGGGGGGGTTTGGGGAACAAGTTAACATATAAAGTGGTTTTATATAAAACATCGATTATCTTGTATATTTTGATAAGCAGCAGTACCAGCTTCATTTGTAACACAGTTTGTGGCATTGGGAAAAAAGGATTCTGTTATTGTTGATGTGAACTATGTTATAAATGCAAAGAGATGATAAAATATTAAAAAAAACATATTTTCTAAATGCGTCGTGCATGGTTAATTCAAGCTTCTGTACACTACAGTGTATTCCATTCTCGTTCAGTTTGTATGTTTGCCAACTATTACTTGATTATCTCTAATCTCTTTTCCTAACAAGTATAGCATTGTAGCATGCCTTTTAATAAATGTCATGACATCTGTACGCTCTTAAAATTTTTTCTGTGTTCTTGTCTGTACTTTGGGTTTCCCCTTGTCTTATCTGTAAATCTAATGATGTTATATTCTTTAAAAATTTTCATAGCCATACATCTAAACTTGTCATAATAGCAAGCACATATCTATATAACTTCAAAAACTGAAAAACCTTAAGTCTGCTAACCACCTTTTAAAATTAAAGAAAATGCCCTAGCGGGTTTGGCTCAGTGGATAGAGCGTTGGCCTGCAGACCAAAGGGTCCCAGGTTCGATTCCGGTCAAGGGCATGTACCTCGGTTACAGGCTCCTTCCTGGCCCAGGCCCTGGTCTGGGCTTGTACAGGAGGAAACCAATCAATGTGTTTCTCTTACATTGATGTTTCTCTCTCTCTCTTTCCCTCTCTCTTCCACTCTCTCTAAAAAAAAGGCAATGGAAAAATATCCTCGGGTGAGGATAAAAAATAAAATTAAGGAACAGTTCTCATTTGCGGAGCAAACTGCTTTTCTAATTGTCCTGTAATGCAACTTTCTCTATGGCACCCCCCCCCCCTTTAGTAAAGTGCACGTTGGCACACTTGCATGAGTTCTCTCTCTCCATCTCTCTCTTCACCTCTCTCTCTCTCTCACACACACACACACACACACACACACACTTGATATATGTGCAATGCCAAACAAGAGTTGGAACACTTTTTCTAGTCTAGTTCAGTTTTTGGCTCTCCTATGGGATTAGTGTCCATAAATCTTGAGACAGGAGGCGTGATCTCAAACCATGTTTGTGTCCTTTTTAATTAAAGAGTAATACAGATATCAGCTGCCTACATATTGCTTGTCCGTAGATAAATGTTTTGTGTCTGGGTTCTTTTAAAGAAATATTGGATTGTAGGAGTCTCGGCTCTTTTGGAAGAAAATTTATTTTTAATGGATTGGAAAATTAGGTAAACCTTGATCTTTGCTGGCTCACCTGTAAGCTCTATTATCTCCATAAATGTAATTAGATCAATTTTTTTTTTTAAAGCATAAGAGACATTTTTGTCAGGAAAAGATAAAGTAACCCTATGGCCAAGTGAGGTTTTACAAACTTGGCCATGAATGCTTGTTTACACAGCACATTACTTATAACCATCACCAGGAATCATGCATTTTTTAGGATAAATGGATCTAAGCTCGCCTAGTTCAGTTTCCACTTTTATAGGTAAGTGGCACAGAGAAGGAGGTGACTTGCCCAAGGCCACGTGCCAGTTCGTTGCGGAGTCTGGACTAGAAACCAGATCTCCTTGAGATTATCCACGACACTCTATCATACCCCAGGTATTGTGCTGTGAGGGTTACGACCTTGAAGGTCTGTACATGGAATTGGGATGTTTATACTACCATAACCAGTCGAAAGACTGCACAAGTGGTGGTGGTGTTTCTGCTGAAGGGTAAAAATGCCTACCTACTTCTGAACATTTTAAATGAAAAATGTAACCAAGTTGTAAGTCTGAGAAAACTAACTTTAAAAAAATGTAGTTACTATTTGTCTGAGTTTGCTAGGGCTGACGTAACAAAGTATTCCAGACGAGGCAGTTGAAATAACCGGAATTTATTTTCTTAACAGTTCTAGAGACTAGAAGTTTAAAGTCAGGTGCCAGCCGGGCTGGTTTCTTCTGAGGCCTCTTTCCTTGGCTTAGAGATGGCCCTCCTCCCCCGGTGCCTTCACATGGCCTTTTCTTCTCTTTGTACCTGTGCCCTAATAAGATACACCAGTCATATTGGATTAGGGCCCACCCATCTGACCTCATCTTATCATAATTATCTCTTTAAAGACACTACCCCCAAATATAGTCACATTCTGAGATACTGGAGTTTCGGGCTTCAATAATTTTTGGGGGGTGTGGGGGGACACGATTTAGCCCATAACACTAATAAAAATTACTCATTTAGCTCCCCTCATACTGATTGTACCAGCAATTGATCTAGGTGCTGGGTAAGATATAAAGAGTTAAGAATATGTTGACTTACCTCCTAGAAATATGCTATACAGTGGACATGTCAACCTAAATCCATAAATCAAGTAGTCTTGAACTCTTGCCTTTGATAGGAAGCCCCCAAAATGTATCATGAGGTCTCTAGGCAATTCGAGTCAGAATATACTAGTATATGGTTAGCGCTAACATATAGCTAATTAATGTAGGAATACACACTGTTCAATAATTTTCTACTCCACTCTTAGAAATAAGTTATTTCAGCAATGATCACTTCTAAGACATATTCTGTAACTTGAACAGTGCAGGAATCATCAAGAAGGCACCATCAAACAAGCTGTGCCCAATTTTTAATGCTCAACATTTGTTGATAAGTGAATGGGGTGCTGGCTCAGGAATATTTCAGTGTTAAATCCAGTGTGCTTACAATTTGCATGGTGGTTCCTACATCAATGATTTTTTTTCTGTTGTCCTATTTCAACTTCTAATGAAGTTGTCACTGTGTGTTTCTATCAAAACAATTTATGCTGAGCTGATATGAATCTAATAATTTTGTTGGAATCACTGCATTCATAAACTATTGGGTTTGGATGTAGATCTTCCAATTTTGCTAGAATAAAGAAAGTATAATTAACCAGGAAAAGTTGATACTAATGTTTCATGAAGATTTGTATTTCTGTTTTCTTTTATTCCTATCTTCCAAAGATATACTAGTAGACAGGGTAATGGGAAAAATTCAATGGTTCTGTTGGAATAAATTGCCCTCGGATTAAATAAACTATGCCCCAGGTTAATTATCTGCTAAATCCTTGATCCTAGAGAATACAAATATCAGATTCTGACCTGTTAAGCAATTATCTTTAACCAAATGAAAACCGGTATTATATTAGTATTAGACAAAGTACACTTTCAGGCAACAGGTACTGGTAGAGATAAAGAGATTTTATAATGATATTTATAATTATGCAAGTGAACACAGTAAAGCTACATAGAAGAAGCTCTCAGATGTCATGTTGAACAAAGGAAGCCATACGCAAAAGGCTATATAATGTATAATTCTGTTTGCATCAAATTCAAAAATAGGATAGTGGTTAACTTGGGGAAGGAAGTAGTAGTTTGAGGGTATGAGGAGAGGTTTTTACTGTGTGGTTAATGTTTTATTTCATAACCTTTGTACCAGTTACCCAGGACTATTTACTTTCTGGTAATTCATTGAGCTTGTACATTAAGAATTTGTGCATTTATCTGTGTGTTCTACTTCATTTATGTTTCATTTTGAAAACTGGTTGTAATTGAACGAGGTGCTATAATCCATTCTCCTTTTCATTTTTATTAAATGTTTTGGGGTGACATTGGTTTACAAAATTATGCAAGTTTCTGGTGCACAATTGTACAGCACATCATCTGTACACTGAATTGTGTGTTCACTACCCCAAGTCAAGTCTCCTTTTATCATCGTTTCTCTCCCCATACCCTCCCCCACCTCCTCTACTACCCCTCCCCCCGGCAATCACCACACTGTTGTCCACGCTTGTTAAATCAGCTGATTATTCTACCCAGTCCTTGTCACAAAGTTCTGAAGATACCATGGACTGAGTTTCACCATGAAACTCTTCGACACATGTATGTGGTATTGCATTTCTCTGGCCACAGCATACCTACAGGGAAAATGTTTCCCTAACAAAACAAAAACTATTTTCCAGTAAATTCTATATTTTTGAACAGTTTTAAACCCAACTAAATTCAAATAATAATTTATTAATATAGGTGACCCTTGAACAACATGGGTTTTAACTGTGCGGATCCACTTATGCGTGGATGCAGATTCAACCAGCTACAGATTGGGAACAGTTTTTTTTAATATATATTATTGATTTTTTACAGAGAGGAAGGGAGAGAGATAGTTAGAAACATCGATGAGAGAGAAACATCGATTAGCCGCCTCCTGCACATCTCCTACTGGGGATGTGCCCGCAACCCAGGTACGTGCCCTTGACCGGACTCGAACCTGGGACCCTTCAGTCCGCAGGCCGACGCTCCATCCACTGAGCCAAACCGGTTTCAGCGGGAACAGTATTTTTGATCTATGGTTGGTAATCCATGGATATGGAGAGTCAACTACTTGTTGTTGTATGCCATTTTGTTTACATAAGGGGCTTGAGCATCCCTGGATGTTGGTATCTGCAAGGGGACCTGGAACCAATCCCCCGGACATCAAGGGATGACTGCAGATAAGCTTTGGGGGAATCAAAGCTATACTCTGGTTTTTGTGCAGAAGGTTGGTGCCCCTAACCCTGCATTGTTCAAGGGTCAAATGTACATATTAGCTTTGTGTTTGCAGCTATAAGCCTCATCTGGTGGGCTATTTGATGTCTGACCCCTTATATATTTTCATCAAGAAAAGCCAGAAAGCCTGGCCAGTGTGGTTTAGTGGTTGAGCGTCGAACCATGAATCGGGAGGTCATGGTTTGATTCCCAGCCAGGGCACATGGCTAGGTCCCCAGTGAGGGGTGTGCAGGAGGCAGCCGATCAACGATTCTCTATCATTGATGTTTCTATCTCCCTTCCTCTCTTTGAAATCAATAAAAACATATTTAAAAAGAAAACCCAGAAAGACCTACTTAGATCTCTAGCATCTTAAGAGGAGACTTAAACAAAAGGCATAGTGAAACTTCTTGTCATTAAGATTCTTAAATATATACTAATATAGTGTAATGAATTTCCAGGTACCCAATACCCAACTGCAACTAGGGGCCAATCTTGTTTCATTTGTTCTTCCTCTGTTCCCTGGATTATTTAGAAACAAATCCTAGTCATAAGTTCATCTACAAACATTTCAGTATGTTTAAGTTCATAACTGCAATTGTTGATAAAGCCTTTTCATATATAGCTTCCCTTTCCATCTTTCCCCCCTGCCCCTTGCAGAAACTGAGCTATTTGCTCTGTAAAAATTCCCCACAGCCTGGATTTCACTGATTATGCCTTCATGATGGTATTTATTTAATGATTCCCCCACCTCAAATTTTAAGAATCCTTTGTAGATGGCATTGGGCATTTATTTACATTATGTATCTTTTCTTGTGATGGTAGTAGCCATTGATGATCATTGTTTAGATCCATTCATTTTTAGGGATAGCAAAGTGATGAAGTTCTATCATTCCTTTTGCATGTATTATTTGGAGTACCTTTATATAATAGGAGAAGCTTCTTTTTTATTGAACTTGTTGGGGGTGACATTGGTTAATAAAGTTATATAGGTTTCAAATATACAGTTCTATAACTCATCATCTGTATGTTGTATTGTGTGTTTACCACCCCAAGTCGGTCTCTTTCCATCACCATCTATTCCCCTTTACCCTCTCCCACCTCCTCCACCCCTTTTCCCTCTGGTAATCACCATACTGTTGTCTGTGTCTATGAGGTTTTTTCCTTTGCTTAATGTCTTTACCTTTTTCACCCACCCCTCATCCACCGACAGCTGTCAGTCTGCTCTCTGTACCTATGAGTCTTTCTGTTTTGTTTGTTAGCTTATTGTGTGCACTAGATTCCACGTATTAGTGAAACCATATGGCACTTGTCTTTCTCTGACTGGCTCACTGTTTGGTTACTCTGAGGTACAGGCATGTGCTCTGACTGGGAGAACCACGACCTGGTTCATAGGGTGACACTTAATCACTGAGCCATACCAGCTGGGCTGCGTAGTATCTTTTATTTTCAGATTCTGCTTCTAGTTTTTTTTTCTTTTTTCAAAAGTTGTTTATTTATTTAAAGATATAGTTTTTTAGAGCTACAGAATAACCTATTAGCGTTTGTGCTTAGTGGATGGCAACTTTAGACTAATCTAGAGTCTCACAAATAAAGGCATAAAGACTAGAGATTCCGGGGTCCTAATGAATACGTTCTAATGTTCACTGAGTAGCGGTCTTTCCTTAGGAAATAAAGCACTTTCATGCAGAGACGGGCATACGGTACATTATCTGTTAAATAAATGAAGATTTGCCACTTCCTTGCAGCTGGGGAGCTTCTGGTGAAACGAGGCCCAATTGTTTCCCTCGGTAGTCCCCCTCCTCCACCCTGGGAGTAAAACTACTGAGACATTAGAGATAGAATCCTGTTGCTTCCAGTGACTTTGTGGGGCAGCAAACTGGTTATTACAGAGCACCTCCTGGTCTAAACCGAGCTGCAAGCCGATCAGAGAAATACACAGCAAGCTGAGTGAGTACTCACAGAAGTAAATAGAGGCTCTGTCATAACCTACAAAAACAACCTACTTTCTGCTCTACTTTAGGGCTTTGGGAATTTGGTGACCAATTCCAATGGCATAGCTATCCTATATTTATTTTTTAAAATATATGTTAATTGATTTCAGAGAGGGAGAGAGAGAGAGAAACATCAATGATGAGAGAATCATTTGATCGGCTGCCTCCTATAAGCCCCCTACTGGGGATCAAGCCCGCAAACCGGGCAATGTGCCCCGAGCAGGAACAAACTGTGACCTCCTGGTTCATAGGTCTACACTCAAGCACTGAGCCATGCCGGCCTGGCTGGGCTCATTGGCACAGCTATCTTTTAGAGTGTATTCGAGATCCCTACCCTTCCTGAAACTATTGCCTCTGACCTATACATTTGGGGAGTAACTTTTTCCATGATGTCTCCAAAAGCATAGATTTCCCGGATATGGTCAATTCCAAAGAAGCCAAAATATTCCCTTGTACAATGTATTAGTTTGCTAGAACTGCATAACAAAGTACCACAAACTGGGTGGCTTAAACAGCAGAAATTTATATCCTCCAACTTCTGGAAGCTAAATGTCCAAAATCAAGGTGTTGGCAGGTTTGGTTTTTGGTTTCTTCTCCCCTTGATTTGTAGATAGATGCCTTCTGTGTCTTCACAGTCATGAGTGTGTGTGTGTGTGTGTGTGTGTGTGTGTGTCCTAATCTCTTCTTCTTTTTTTTTTTAATATATCTTTATTGATTTCAGAGAGGAAGAGAGAGGGAAAGAGAGAAACATCAATGATGAGAGAGAATCATTGATCAGCTGCCTCCTGCACGTCCCCCACTGGGGATCAAGCCCGCAACCCAGGCATGTGCCCTTGACCAGAATCGAACCTGGGACCCTTTAGTCCGCAGGCTAACACTCTATCCACTGAGCTAAACCAGTTAGGGCTCGTAATCTCTTCTTATAAGGACACCAGGCACCAGTCATATGGCTTGGGGCCCACCCATCTGACCTCATTTTACCTTGGTTACCTTTTTAAAGGTCCCCTCTCCATATACAGAAAGTGAGTTATCCCTCCCACTGAAGCAGTGAATTAAATAGGGTGTTGCCAGCATGATGGAGCCTCTATGCCCGGACAGCTCGTCGTCTCTTTACCAGTGTCTTCATTCTCAGCACTATTATTTTTCCATCTAAAGCAGTTTTTCTTAACCCTTCTTTACTCTCCTTTAATAAACTTACAAACCTCATTGCCCCCCTTTTGTGAGGGCCCTGGGAAGATTTCTAATAATGTGAACAATCATGGCTAAAAACAAAGCAATGGCAATTTTTGTGAACAAATGTATTTTCATCTTTTAAAAACCCATGTTTTTAACCTTCTTAAGGCATTATCCGTGTGACACCGAGCATACTAGTTGCCACAGTGGGCCGTGTGCAGGGCACAGCAGTTTCAAAGTCAAGGCTGCCACTGCTCAGCTTACGAGCCAGAGGTGCAGACAGATCAGCGTAACAGTGGACATTGATGAATGGTAGGGCTGCGTACAAAATCAGGTCTCTTCTTCGACACACGGGGGACTGCTCCATCCCTAAATTCTCTAATGTGCTTTTCTATAGAAAAAATGTTTTCTTATGCAACCGACTCAAAATTGTGTCACTTAAACCCTTTTTGAGGCTTTTTTTTTCCTGGCAAAGACTGAATATCAGGAAGGAAGAAGTTTCCCCCTAAA
>NW_005354595.1:437113-450453 GCF_000412655.1 Myotis brandtii
AAAGTTAGCCTGAATTCATCCTGCAGCTGGACTAGATTGGAATTGGTTTTTCTTGGAAACCAATCTCAAGATCCGTCCTTTAGAGCATCATCAAGATGAACAAATGAAATGACATTTTAATATCAGCGTGAAGGATCTAGAAATGGATTTTTGTTACAGATGCTTAAAGGAGCAAATAAGGTTGGTATTTGCGCCAAGTGAATGTCTCTTTGGCCACCCACAAACTTCAGTATGGAACGGAAGGAACTTGTACAGTACAAATTTGGCATCAGCGTTCAGATATTCACAAAAATGGGCAAATAACTCCGGTTTCCTAGACAGGCCCTAATGGACTTGGTGGCCTGCAGCTCTCAACCTGCCAGGGACTCTAAACTTAGTGCAGCCACACGGATTCTTTCTCCTTTTCCCCTCCTTCCCTCGGGTGTTCAGGTTCTCATCCCCTCCAGAGATCTCTCTGTCCACCAGCCATGATCTCTCTTGTCTGTCCTCTCCTGCTGCTTCCGCCTTGTCTGTTCTACTGGATTTTCCTATCAGCCTTTTAAACATGTGCAAGTCTCTCTAATCTTAAAACAAGGAATAAAATCCCCAAGGCTTCTTTGCCTACCTTTCTATTTCTTATCTTCCCTATTCACAGCCAAACTGCCCAACAGAATTGTCTCTGCTGCCTCATCTTCTAATCTATACTCTTCAAAGAACTCAAAATCAGCTCTGGCTGGTTTGGTTCAGTGGACAGAGCATCAGTCCGCAGACTGAAAGGTCCTGGGTTCAATTCCCAGTCAGGGCACATGTCCAGGTTGTGGGCTCGATCCCCAGTGTGGGGCTTGAGGCAGCCAATCAATGATCCTCTCTCATCATTGATGTTTCTATCTCTCTCTCCTTCTACCTTCCTCTCTGAAATTAATTAAAAAATATATAAAAATAAAATAAAAGAACTCAAAATCAGAACTTACTTTCAAATAAAAACCTGTACTCCCCTTAAGACAAAGAGCACTTGCTTTGTGTTTGCAGTGGGAACTGTGGCACAGATGGTGCCAAGCATACAATACAAATAACACCCTTTGGCAAATGTGTGCTGAGCGCCACGTTGGTTCAGCAGCTTGTTCTGAATGCTTTCTTGTTCCATATTCTCCACAAGCCTATCAGCCCGGCGTGTCACACTTGAATCTCTGTACCTTGTATTAGGAAAATGAGTTTTTAAAATAAAAAAGATATATTTTCTATGCTTTCCCCCATTCTGAGATTTGATGTGTGCCCATCCCACCTGCGGTTGGGAATCACGGATCTAACATAAACACTCGGGACATGGTCCTTCCTTCTTTCCCCTAAGTAGACTGGGGGCCCAGGCTCTCAGCATCAGGGCAAGACATGGGGGAAGTCCAGTCGATTAGAAGGCAAACGCAGCCTTGCGATGAGGGCCTGCGATGCCAGGTGACCTTTTCTCTCCGTGGAAATGCCATTGTCATGTTTCCCTTTTCATTTGTGACTAAGAATGAATGTCATCACCCACAATCTCCTGCTCTTCTGATTACCAGCCAGTACATAAATAACACAGCTACATGTAATTGAATTGCCCACGATTGCAGACCTATTGAAAGGAAGGCTATCCTTTATTTAAGGAATAGCAGATAAAACCTGGAGGGTTGACATCCTTGGGGAGACCAAGGCAAATTTGTTTTGTAGTTTTTAAATATATAGATATTTTATTGATTTTGTACAGAGAGGAAGGGAGAGGGATAGAGAGTTAGAAACATCGATGAGAGAGAAACATCGATCAGCTGCCTCCTGCACACCCCCTACTGGGGATGTCCCCACAACCCAGGTACATGCCCTTGACCAGAATCGAACCTGGGACCCTTCAGTCCGCAGGCTGATGCTCTATCCACTGAGCCAAACCGGTTAGGGCTGTTTTGTAGTTTTTTGTTTTTGTTTTCATCACCATTTATCCCCTCTCTTCCCTCTTCTACCCCCTCTCCCTTGCAATCACCACAGTGCTGTCCATGTCCATATGTTTTCTCTCTTTTTTTTTTATCTTCTTTTCTCAACCACAGCACCCCCCTCCAGAACCGTCTGCCTGCTCTCTATGAGTCTTTCTCTATTTTGCTTGGTAGTTAAGGCGAATTTGAAGCTAACTCCTGGCACTAAACTTGGTTAGAGAGAGAAAGATAAGTGAATAAGCGTTTATAAAGCATTGTAAGAGGGGGGTTTCTGAAAACATCAGAGGAGCACAGCGGAAGGAAGGAGCCAGAGTGAAGTCTAGGCAGGTCTTGGATGACGTAATAGTCAGGGGAGACTAGGTGATGCTGTGGCAACAGATAAACCCTAACTATCCACAGCTTCCAACAAGGAATAAAATTTCATTTCTATGGGTGGGGCAACTATCTTACATCTTTTGAAACACATGGCCTCCAAGTCTCCTCAGCAGGGAAAGAACAATGATTCTTAAATGTCCCTGATATTAAATGCCTCGTCTGAGATGTGACACATGGGGCATATTATGCAATGTAATTGCGTGATTAGTTGTAGTGAAACAGCAGTTGTTGTGCATCTGAAATTCAAATTTAATAGGGCATCTGTAATTTTATTCACCAAATCTGGCAACAGTTAAGGAAAGCTTATCTGACATTTTGTGAACGGCTGCCACCGCCAACAGCCGAGATGGATGGGACTGAGGTTTCGAGCTGCGCGGCCACCACAGGCACTTGCTGGCATGTGGTTCCCCCGGGGCAGGCCGAGCAGAGCCCAGGCAGTGGCCGGAAGACCACAGCTGCTGGAGGAAACGCAGGGCTGCTGGGGCGGCCAGGAGAGCCTGTCTCTGTGCGGACAGTCCCTCGGGAGCTCTTCCCAAGGCCAGAGCCTCCCACGCACCTTGGCCTTCACATGGCCTTCTGGGGCCAAAGCCGGTCCCACTGGTCGGTTCCAGAAGAGGAGAGGAGTCCTTCCAGGCACTGTGTCTGCCCAGCTGTCCTTGTGGCCACCCAGCCTGAAGCAGCGCACAGGGACCATCTCTCCAGCCCTCACCCTGACAGGACATTGGCACATTTCAGAGCACACGCTGGCAGGCCTGCCCCCTTATTTGCAGAGCCTGGGACAAGAGTAAACATACCTCCTATCAAAAAATACACCTTCCTGCCCTGACCGGTGTAGCTCAGTGGATAGAGCATTGGCCTGCGGACTCAAGGGTCCCAGGTTCGATTCTGGTCAAGGGCATGCACCTTGGTTGCGGGCACGTCACCAGTTGTGCAAGAGGCAGCTGATCGATGTTTCTCTCTCATCGATGTTTCTAACTCTCTATCCCTCTCCCTTCCTCTCTGTAAAAAATCAATAAAATATATTTAAAAAAATACACCTTCCTAAATACAAAAATAAAAACTATGTGAAGAGCTCTGAGTTTTATATGGTTGAAAGTTGACAGGCTATTAAAGATGACTGAATTGAATTATTATGCACATGTCTGGTGGTGGGCCAGATTTGATTGTGCAGGATTAAAAAGAAAATGTATTTGTGTTCACAGGGCACAACACTTGAACATATTTTATCAAAAACAGTAAATCAAAATAAAAAATGTAATTATGTAGGTACATTTTCAAAATGTCTTCTAAAATATTCAAAACCCTCCGCTAAAATTATGAGTAAAATGCACATTATAGTTAGTTGATATTAACATTTTAAGTCAAAATCATTTCAACAAAGCTGACTTTTAATTGAATTTTGTCAAGATTAAATCTTATTAAATATTTTAATAAAAATAAATCTGTTCACAATTTTAGCCTTGAGGACTTTTTTTTTTTGCCAACATCAAGAACTGGTATTCTGCTTCCTCTATATTCGATCTAGACCTATTTATTCACAAATTCAGGAGTCACATGAATTGCTAATGTTGTAGATGTTCCTCAGCTGTCGTGAGTAATTATTGCAAAAACCGTCCAAAGTTGTAACTACCTAGAGCTACGAGTTAGATAGAACATGATGGAAAACAGAAAGTGGACACACTGCACTGCTGGGAAAT
The DNA here is from genome assembly GCF_000412655.1 of Myotis brandtii. Lineage (NCBI taxonomy): Eukaryota > Metazoa > Chordata > Mammalia > Chiroptera > Vespertilionidae > Myotis > Myotis brandtii. Next base: position 441,120 of record NW_005354595.1, read on the forward strand.
GTACTTCATCATCCAAGAATGTGCTACATTCGTACTATCACGGAGAAGGGATTTCATCAACCAATCCGTCTTCTCAGTTTATGGGCTTTCACTTCTCAGGCCTCCCTACATTTTGAAGCACCCACCTCTGCTGTGAGCAGTGATACATTGAGACACTTCCCGGGCATTTGGAAGCAGCCACCTCTCATTTCAAGGATGTGGGTCAGGATATGGGAAGACACGTCTACTGAGCCTGGATGGGGTTAACCCTGGGAGTGGCTGTAGAGCGACAGGTTGCTATGCCAATGCTAAGGATAGAATTCTGCGTGACAGGGCACTTGTGTGGTTTTTAATTATTGAATGTTTATGTTTATGCTGTCTTTTCTTCTTTACAATGTGTCTGTATTAAAACATCCCACTTTCCCAGCCGATGCTGGAGAGGGGCAGTTCCCAGTGCTCAGTGGCCCAGCCATCTATCTCCCTGCCCCTGGCAACCCGTCATGGCCAAGCAGGTACTGCTGGGCCTGCAGATGGTGGTTGTGCTACTTTGTGCATAAATAAAAATTATCTTTAAGAATATGTTTGTAGCCCTGGTCTTTGTGGCTCCATTGGTTGGGCGTCATCTTGTGCACTGAAAGGTTGTGGGTTTGATTCCAGTCAGGGCACATGCTTAGGTTGTAGGCTGAATCCCTGATAGGGATTGTGCAGAAGGCAGCCTATTGATGTCTCACTCTCACATTGATGTTTCTCTCTCTCCCCCCCCCCTTCCTTTCTCTCTTAAAAAAAATTAAAAATATTTTTTTATTAAAAAGAAAAAGAATATAATATGTAGGGCCCTCTGAAAAGTGGGGTTTAGAAGGGGCTCCTCTCGCTACAATGAAAGAGCATTCTGGCTTAGAGACATTTCCTGGGGAAGCATGGGGGCTTAGGGCTGGGCACAAGCAGAATTCTCCTTTTAACTTCCTTTTCATTTCTGACTTTCTTTTCTGAGTGCCCACCGAGAATTAAACACCTCCGTCCATTAGCAAAGTAATATATGTATAATTTTTTCAGAGAGAAGACCTTTTCTAGCTATCTTGTGTTCCCTGCTGGGTCCCCATTTTCACCTGTTGAAAACCTATCCATCTTTCAGGCTCTAGCTTGAAGGCCTCTTCCTTCATGATAACTGTCCTTATCTTGGCAGCTGGAAGGCCCTTTTCTGAGGCCTCATCGGCCTCTGTTTAAGCCAGATGGAAATGCTTCTTAAAAACCAGGTTTATCTAGATGCATAGTCCTTCCTACATCTTTGCAGAGGCTACAATGTACTGCGTGGTATACGGAAGCCATGGAGTCTCCTTGCCCGGTACTTACTTCCCCTTTCAGACCACCCTAGAGGGATCCTGGGAGCTAGCCCACGGTGACTTCAGGCTCATTATTCCTGGGGGAGGGGGAGAGGAGAGTTGCTGTCCAGAAAGCCACTTACAGTGCATTCTGGTGTCATCATATTCTAAAAGACCAGTGGGCACATGCAGTAGACTGCATTAACAGTGTAAAATGTAGTGGGTACGCACTAAGGTTCTACACTTGAGTTAGACAAAATTTGAGTATATTGCAAGGGTTTACTATCAAGACCTGCAGGAAAAGATCCACTTGATTCTACACTGGTCAGACTTGTTTCCAGAGTATTGTGTTTCGTTTGGAGCATAAATAAATTCTTCGGAAAAAAAGAAGTTTGAAACTACAGCACAAAAAGGAGTCACCCAGAATGTTGAGAGAGACTCAAAGCCTCGTCCTAGAATGCCACATGGAGAGCAGGGCCAGCCCACATGAGGTGGGATTTGTGCAAAGGCCTGCCAGTTACATTGAGGAGGGAGGGATGCTGCCCAGCCAGCATGTTCACCAGCTATCGCCACAGCTGCTGGTCTGGCTGCCTAGCACCCTTTACCCTTCTGAGAAAACAGTACCCAGCTCAGTCCCTGGGCTTGGGGTGAGGCTGACCCCACACTGGAGGTGGGCCCCTGTGGCTCTAGGCTAGCGATTTTCAACCTTTTTCATTGCATGGCCCACATAAACTAAGTACCAAAATTCTGCAGCACACCAAAAGATACACTTTTTGCTGATCTGACAAAAAAAATGTATAATTCTGATTCATTCACACTGGATGGCTATTGTTATTTTGGCTGCTGTCATTTTTTTATTTGGCAATCTAAGGGAAAAGAGGTCAGTGCCCCTGACTAAAGAGTCAAGCATTGCATGTTTTAAAAGTTCTTGCTCTAGTCCCTAGTCAGGTAGCTCAGTTGGTTAGAGCATCGTCCTGGAATGCCAAGGTTGTGGGTTCAATTCCCAGTCAGGGCAGATACAAGAAGCAACCAATGAATGCATGAATAATTGGAACAACAAATCAATGTTTCTCTCTCTCTCTCTCTCTCTCTCTCTCTCCCTCCCTCTCTTCCTTCCTCTCTCTCTCATCAATTAAAAAAAAATCCTGCAGCAAACCAGTGTGCCTGCCACAGCACAGGCTATTATGGATTCTAGTGCAGTGGTTTAGCGGTGGGCATTTGTCCCCAGGGACAAATAGGCTCAAGGCTTTTGTGTCACTCTTGGGGGAGAGAAGCTTTGTCCTCTGAGTTTGAAGCTGAGAGGACACTGCAGCCTCTCTTCTCGCCGTGAGGGGAAGTCTGAGACGGGAGCGAGCAGAGCTAAGAGCAGAAACTGGAACCTGAACACTGTGTTAGGTCACGTCACACCATAAGTCACATCTGTTGGGGAACCTTTTCGGTTATAGGAGCCGATACATTCCAGTTTTGCTTTCAACATTTTGGATCATTTTAAGTCACTTAGAACCAAGTCTCCTAAATAGTACACAGCAGGGCTATGAAGGAGAGGGGTTTTGAGAGCAGCTGGTGAGTTGGTAAGATGGAGAGCTAGTCTGTCTGGCAGGGGCAAGTGGCTTGATTTAGGTGACGTGTGACATTCTGTGTTTTCTGAGCATCTAAGGTTTGTGGCCTATCAGTCTGGTATTGTGGCTGACATTGGTAAATTGTATTTAAGAAGTAGCTACCGCCCAGCCAGTGTATCTTAATGGTTGAGCGTAGACCCATGAACCAAGAGGTCACAGGCTCAATTCCCGGTCAGGGCACACGTCCAGGTTTCAGGCTCCATCCTTAGTAGGGGACATGTAGGAGGCAGCCATTCGACGATGTCTTTCTCTCTCTCTCTCTCTCTCTCTCTCTCTCTCTCTCACCGATGTTTCTGTCTCTCTGTCCCTCTCCCTTCTTCTCTCTCTAAAATCAATAAAAACATATTTTTTAAAAAGTAGCTATGATGATGATGAGAAAGAATAATTTGATTTAAAAATTATCTGTGAGTGCTTAAGGTTTATTCTACAAACCTGCCAGAGAAAATCAAAGCATAAGAAAGCTTTTGAACTGGCTAATAATACGTGCTTCCTTTTCTATTACCCGTTTGGCACAGAGTCAAAGTCTTTCTCTCGTATTCATTTTAAAACAACTGCGTGAGCAAGTCAGGACACTGTGGAGCATCACCAGAGTCCTGGAGGCAGCGTGGGAGACAGTCATCTGGGGACATAGCACCTGGTAGCCACCGAGCCCTTAAATGAACAGGAAATGAGACAAGTAGGGAGATGACTAATCTGAAGCGTCTCTGCATCAGCTTGCTCCAAGGATGTGCAGCTGAACTGAATATTAACACCCACTGGTAACCTAGGATTGACAGTGACTGACTCCGTTCCTTTCTTCCTTCCCCAAATAGGCAGAACACTTACTAGGTACTTGGAGTTTTGCCAGGTCTTAGTGATGGGTTGGTTAATGGGGTACTGATCATGACCGCGAGCAACTAATAGTCTAATGGAAAAGACAGACCAGTAAGCACCAAAAGGGATATATAGGGGGACTTTGGAAGGAGAAATGTACGCTTTGTATTTCACTGTATGTAAATTATACCTCGATTTTTAAAAATGGGAAGAAAAAAAGAATCACTTGAAGGCAGTACTGGAAATTCAGGCAGGGTCTTCTTTTCAGAGCACTAAAATAGAGATGATCTGTGGGAGATACAAAGCAAATGTAATCAGATTTCATGAAAGAGCTAAAGCACCTATAGCCCCACAAAGGCAGAGAGTATCTCCAAAAAAGCAAACTTTCTAATTAGAACTCCAGAATAAGCTCAAGTTCAGAGACAGCAGAAACAGGGAGAAGGTACTGGTATGATAGTGAACTGGTAATTCATTCATGAGGGGCAAACATCTGCACACATGTTCTGCTTTAGAAGTGGCTAGCTATGAATTTTCCCCCCAACTGTAAATTTTAAGTAAGGCTGGCTGCTTATCAATTAAGATGAGAATCATGATACAAGAAGCTCCCAGAGAAGGCATTGAAGTGGAGAAGGTAGCTACTACCCAGTTTCCCGCTCCCAGACCCAAAGTGATTGGAGCTAGAACCAGTGTCACCAAATTTACTCCTAAGAAAATAGGGATTTTCATCTGGGCTGAGGAAATATATCCACACGACTAATTCTAAACATATAGGACTTTCATGTAAAAAATAAGAACAGGCAGTCAACAATCATGAAACAGCCAAGGAAAACCAGCAGAAGACTCATCAAATTCTATAAATGAATGATCAACCTCCTAATGAGCAGGAGAGGAAAGAACTTTGAAATGCAATAGTTGGCCTACTCAGAGGAATTCAAGAATTTATCACACCTACAGAAATAAAAAGCATTCTATAAAAGAAACTGAATTCTTGGAAATTAAAACCATGATTTCCCAAATTAAAAAAGAAAATCAACAGATGGAAGAGCAGAGTAGGTACAGATGAAGATCACATTAGTGAACAGGAAGATAGAGTGAGGGTAGCCTCCCACATTCAGTGAATAAAGACAAAGAAGGGAATAAGATAAATATTGAATCAGGAAGACTAGAGGCAAATTTTTAGGAACTGCCACTCATAAGTTCCAGAAGTAATAAATAGAAAGAATTGAGAGAATGAAATTATCAAAGAGCCAAAAGGGGGAAAAGTCTCTGCTGAAGAAAAGCTCAAATCTACAAACTCAAAGGGACCAATGAGTGCTGGGCAAGAATAATGAAAAACTATATTCGCATGAAATTTCTGAATTCCAAGGATAAAGAGAAAATCCCCAAAGCTTGGTGTGGGAAGCATGGGACACACATCACTGGAAAGGAATTTATAACCAAATGAGCCTGTGATCCGTATCTGTAACACTAGTGCTGGAACACAAAATCCAGAAAGAAAATTATTTTGGACCCAGAAATCTAGACTCCATTAACCTACCCTTTAATTATTTTAAATTCAGAATTCTATACTCAATTAATCTACACGTAAATTATGAGAGCAAATTCAAGATATATTTGGACATGCAAAATTTGAAAGTTTACCATCTGGACATACTTTCTGAAAGAGATACTCAAAGATGTACCAGAAAAAGATGAAGAAAGAGGTAGAGGGGAAAGAGAACACACACACACACACACACACACACACACACACACACACACACGCACTCACACACACACAACACCAGCAGCAAGCAAAGAAACCAATACAACCTATAGCTAAGTTCCATTGTAAAATAACTGAATAAAGTATATTTTGAAGATTGCACTATTTGCCAAGGTCAATAATATGGGTCTTCACTGTCAGCTAGTATGTACCAAAGAAAGTCTAGGTGAATCAGCCTTCACAGCTGTCATGGGGTTCCTCAGCAACTGTGCTGGTCATTGCTGGGTGTGCCCCATTTCTCCTCGGGCCTGTGGGTAGCTGCAAGGGTCCTTGAGTTGTTTGTGGGCCCGGAAATGGGCTGTCAGCAAGGCTTCCTTTTAGAGTTTGTGGAACAAACAGACCAACAGCTGAGGTTTCCTCAAGTGAGTCAAGTGACTCTGTGTGTGTGTGTGTGTGTGTGTGTGTGTGTGTGTGTGTGTGTGTGTGACAAATTGGGTGACAGAGCCCTAGTCTCACTTGGTGTTCCCACCTCCTGAGGTAGGGGGAGGACTGGTGAGTACTATGCCAGCTGCTCCCTGAACCTGAGTCTGTTGGAGTGTCTGAAATTTGCTCCCAACTCCAAATCTTCTGTTCTTCCAGCTTCTGCTGGTGGGAGCAGAGGGAGTCTGTGAGGAGGGATGGCATTACTGAGGAAGTGGGGAGGGCCAGGGGTCTTCCCTGCTCTACTGAGCTGCCACTTCCCATCCACATTTGTTTTGCTTTGCTGAGAACACTGGTTTTGGGTGGGCAAAATGTTGATAGAACCGCTTGTAGCACAGCCACGTGCAGGGGCCAAGAATGTATTTGCTACCCAAGTTCTGCAAACGAACTCTCCAGGCAGGGCGTTTGGTTTGTGTCTTCGGGAGAGGCATGTTAGAAAAGGCCGAGCAATCCTACTGTTTCTCACGTGTCTGGGAGTCATTGAGCATCTAAGAGTGAGAAGCGTGGCTTCGCTTGACTTAGAGGCAGTCTTCAGTGGGCACTTCTCTGTGGAGACGGGTCCCCAGGTCAGTGTGGATAAAGCTGCTTGAGATGAAGACTCCATTGTGGAAGGGCCAGCGTGGTCCTTTCATGTCAACCAGGGAACAGGTGTGGTGAGCATGGAGTGGGATATTACACAGAGACTCACGTTTATCTATCAAACACACAGTTTTCAACCAACATAATTCAAAGGCTTCAAACATTTTTTCCCCAACTTTAAAACATTTTTTATTATTTTTTCAAGGGTTTCAAACATTTAAATCATTCCTCTTAATGCAAACTTCAAGCCAAGCGTCCAATACCAGAGCATATCAAACTCATTACAATGAGATATGCAAGCCATTCCTGAATAACCCACATATGAGCAATTTATTTACAATTTGTAAGCCTGCTAAGTAGTATTCTCAAGCCATCCTCTGGGAAAAGCTGTACATCATTTCTGGTCAGGAGTGCCATGACCTGCTAGGGATTTTTTTTTTCCAGGAAATTCCAGGATATTTGGTATCCAGATCTCTTGTTCCTTTTTTCTGCTGGCCTTATACCCACATGGAAACCCACTGGGCAAACCCCACACTTTACACTGTAAGCAGACCCAGAAGGGCAGCCTGGGGGAAAGCCTGGAGATACTGGACTAGTGTTTACCTTCCTTTTGCCTGTCCTCTCCCTCCCCACCTCTGGTTGCCTCACAGCCCACAAGGGCTCTCTTAGAATTTCACCCACTTGGTCTCAGGGGTTGGGGGATGGGGCTTTCCAAGGGAACTTTCCTTGTAATTCTGATTGGCCAGGATCCAAAATTGAGTTGGAAAGTCCTATATATTAGTGCCAGTGTGGTAAAATAAAAACTGGCATCTAACTTTTTTTTTTTTACCATTTAACCATTTTTAAGTGTACAGTTTAGTGGCATTAAGTAAAATCACATTATTTTGCAGCCATCAACACTATCCATCCACAGAAATCTTTTCATCTGGCAAAACTGAAACTCTCTACCCATTCCCCTCTTTCCCCAGCCCCTGGCAACCACCCCTTTACTTTCTGTCTATGAATTTGACTACTCTAAATACCTCAAATGAGTATAATCATATATATATATATATATATTCAGTCAGGAATGATAAAGTTAGCTAATAGATGCAAAATTGATTAACTGGTTAATATCATATAGGACAAAATCTAATTGTTAGGTTTATCTTATTTTTACCTGGCAGAAATAATTTATATCTCTATTTGAAAAGATGCATTTGCATTGCTATGGACAAGAATCTTTTGCATTATCATCAACTTTTCTGCACGTTAACTTCTACCCTACAGAGTTATAAAGTAGCCTCACCCATAGGAAGTCCATCAAAGGCACACAACCCTATAGAATCAGATAATCTCCGGAAAGGCTACTAGACAACACCCAGCACCCCCCTGGAAAGACATGCAAACCATCTCTTTTGCCCGCGGCCATTTCTAAGTTTTGGACAATTTTTCCTAACATCACCACCAATGAACACACTCACTCACAAATACATTTAAATTTATTTATTCTGCAGGAGGGCATGGCAGAAAAGAAGAGATATAGGTTGGTTTACAAATTTATTAAATGAATGTATTTTGTTGTTGTTGTTGAAAAAAATTACATGATTTCTAAGTTCACGGAGAACTGAGTTTAACAAAAAAATTGTCTAACAGGAGACAGGCTACCATACCCGCACTGTCCGTCTCTTACTCCTCCAAGCAGGCTCTTATCTTCGAGGAACAAAAAGAATAATTAATAAGAAAGCCTGCTACAAAGGAGGCCAGGAAGTTTATTTTTAACTACTTCTTTTTAAGGCTGCACAACAAGTTTAGCCCTTATATGGGTGTGTTCACGGGTGGTTAGATTTAGATCAGGCTCATGGTAGAGAGAGAAAGCAAGTGCGGATCTGGGTGAAGTAGTGGGGGCCCTTGCTCTTGGAGAGACCCACAGACATCACAAGTTCAAAGCCTTCAAACTGGAACTTATTTCTTCTCCCCCTTCGGCCTCTGCCCGCCCCAACTCATAACAACGCCTTTTGGATCTGTCTCAGTGACTCCCACCACCATCAACCCAGTTGCCCAAACCAGAAATCTAGGTGACATCGGCTATGCCTCTTTCCTTCTCCTCCATTTTACTGCTCATAAAATCCAGTGCATTCCTCTCACTACCGCTCTCAATCGCCACTCCTCTCCATCCTCGTGGCCAGTGCCTGCTCCTGGGGCAAGTTCTCTCCTGCCTGGATTCCTGCGGCCGCGCCAGGCTGCTCTCCCTGCCTCCCCAGCCCCAATCCCAGCCCTCCAGAGCGGACTCGGGGAGACTTTCCTGATGCAGTCACTCAGCTTAAAATCGAGTTACAGCTTCTCCGCAACCCCCTTTATTTGGCTGATGAGGTCTTATTTATTTGCATCTTGATGCCTCTCTCCAAGCATCTAGAATACTGTACCCTGTCACCATCTCCGCATATGCCTTTCTCACCTGCTTAGTTTCTGCTCCCACGTTTCTCTCATCCTCAGGGATTTAGCTGACTTCCCGGAGCAGCGGGACCCCCTGCCAGCTCCACCACAACTCTGTCGCCCAAAGTTTAAGGTCTTGGCACCTGGTCGCCTGGGCCAGCGGCTTCTCGCCCTTTGTTGTGCTTTTGCACAACAAACTCTTGCCCTTGAGCTCCAGCCACTCACCCAGGTCTCCCACTTCCCACAAGATTCCTGCTCCTTCTTCCCTCCAACTCCCTTTGCCATCCCGGGGTGCCTCCCTGAGCCCCCGACTGGCTTGGATGTCAGGGCGCGATGGCCGTTCCCTCTGGCACCGTCGGGACCCTCTGCTCAGCTGGGCCGCTAACTGCCGGGCGGCTGCTCGCACTGTTGGAACCTACGCGCCC